>NC_137124.1:4624925-5184925 GCF_949319135.1 Squalius cephalus
ATTGTGAGTCAAAGTTATAGCGCCACCAACTGGCAGCAGGAAGTGTGTCACTTTCAAAATGCTTTGAAATCACTCTCTTATTTTTACCTGATTTGCTTCAAACTTTATGTGTATGATGTAGACACACGGCAGATGTAGACCTGTGAAAGGATTATTGATATCTTGGATACTGTTGCCAGGGCAACGCATCAAACTTTAATATTCTTTTTTGATGCTTTTGAGACTCTTAACATACTTGAAATTGCATGAAACTCGACAGACACATCACACTTATTATCCAGTAGACATGGGCAAAGTTTCAGAAACGGGCGTGGTGAGGGGCTCAGTAGCGCCACCTTTAGTCAAAAATGGGGGCTTAGTTTTACCTAGAATCACAAAACTTGGTATGTATATTGTTCTTATCGAGCCGGACAACTTTCTAATTTACACTTATTAGCTCAAAGCAACAGAAAGTCAGATATTTTGTTTTGAATGTGATTTTTTGGAGACATTTCTCTCTCTCTCTGTCTCTGAGTGTGTGAGGGGTGGGGGTGATTTGTCAGTTGAGTGAGATTTACTTTTTCATTTGTTTTTCAAGGTTTCTGGGGCTTTTGGGTCACTAAACGTGCTCGAAAACTCTTGAAACTTTGCACACAGGTCAGAACCCGCGGCCATCAGGGCCGGGCTGAATCTGGTAGCCGGGCGTGGCAGGGGGGCTCAACAGCGCCCCCTTGAACGGGGTTCTAAAACTTGGTCCATATATCAAACACGCTTGCATGAATTAATTTGAAACTCGGTACACATATAGATCTCATCGGGCCGAACAACTTTCGTGCTCTAAGTTTTACGCCAGCCCAACAGGAAGTCGGCTATTTAGGGTTGTTTGGAAACGCTTGCTGTGGAATTTAATGTACTCCTCCTAGGAAATACATCGATTCGCCTCCAAACTCGGTCAGCGTGAAGTCAAGACATTGATGATGCTAAATTGCGGACGGATTTTTGATATCTCGAACGGTTTGGCTGTGGCGAGGAAACGAATTAATGGCGAGAAAAGAGAAAAACGAAGTGTTATAACTAATGCATACATTAACTGATCTTGATGAAACTTCAGCAGTTTGTTCATGGTAAGAGGCCGATCAGATGGATGTAACTATTGTGTGTCAAAGTTATAGCGCCACCAACTGGCAGCAGGAAATGTGTCACTTTCAAAATGCTTTTGACAAAAGTTGGGGGGGTTGTTTTACCTACAGTAGCACAACTCAGTACGTATGTTGATCTCATCGACCCGGACAACTTTCTAATTTAAAGTCATTAGCTCCGACCATCAGGAAGTCAGATATTTTGGTTTGAATGTGGATTTTTTGCAAAATCAGCCTCCAAAAGGCACTAAAGGCCTCAAATCTTCTAAAAATGTAATTTTATACCATTTATTTCTATATAAAAGTATACAAATATCACAACTAAACCCATTTTATTCTGTTTTTAAAAATAATTTTAAAACAGTAAAGTAAAAAAAAAATTCAAGTCATACATAGGGCTATACTGCCCTTTTGTGTCCAAAAGGACATCAAAATAATATATAAAACTTTTTACCAGCTAGGCCAATAATGTATTTAAATATACATTTATTAGGTATGTGTCTGAGGATATTTTCCCACCGGTTAATCGACGTGTGTGACACGAGCGGGTGCTTTTGTATCGCTAATATAAAAGTGAAAGAAAAATACGGACGTCCGCACGGACATTTATAATGGTGCACACACAAATCACACACACGTTGGAAAGAATTATGCTTTTAAACAACACTAAACCGGCATTAGATGTCGCCAAGTGACCGTCTTAATGAGCGAGTCATTGATTCATTCGTTCAAATGATTCGTAATCCATAACATACAGATCCATAAACATGGATCCATAAACATCCAATCCATAAACATAAACAGATGTTTATGGATTGATCATTCAATCTTTGAGTCAACCAATTCGTTCAAAATGCTGAATCATTCAGTTATGAGAAAACACGTTCCTGTGAGATGCGTTCTTCTGTAATCTTTGTTTAACTATTTCCGCTGCTGAAACAGAACAAAAACAGTCAATATTGCATCTAAAATGTAAATGACTTCATTTTAACTGTTAATAACCTGTTGTATGAAATCAATGTCACAGTTTCAATAGTGATTGTATTCAGGAAAAGTTAGGTACGGAGAGCGAGCGATTTCAACGAAATCAGAACTAAACCCATTTTATTATTTTATTATTATTATTATTCAATTTAAGAATTATGTTTGAGTTTAAAAAAAGCCAGAATGTTTTAGTCCAAAAAATAAATAAATCATGCCATGGATTGCTTGAAATTTTTTTTTTATTATATTTATTTTTTCGTTTTGGCTTTGTTTATAGTTTATTTTTAATTTTTTATTCTTGTTCCGTTCTGAATATCATTACATTTAAAGGATTTGTTGTGGAATATTTTGAGTGTATCATAAAATCAGAATAATTCTCTCGATTTAGTGATCCCCTACTTATTATTTTATTTTATTTTTTTCTTTGTTCTAATTAGGTCAGGCAAGTAAAATTATCTGTGTCTTGTCCCTTAAATTTATATATATATATATATATATATATATATGTGTGTGTGTGTATATATATATATATATATATATATATATATATATATAAATATAAATATAGCTGCGAGCAGCGATGGAGGGCCAAAGCCGCCGGCACCGCCACCCTGGCACCAGGATTGCGGTGCCACCGGCTTGGGCCCGTAATCGCTTTTTTTTCTTCATTATTTTTTTTTTTTGGACTTTTTGCCACTTTTGGGGCCCTTAACATGCTCAAAAACTCTTGAAACTTTGCACACAGGTCAGAACCCGCGGCCATCAGGGCCGGGCTGAAGCTGGTACCCGGGCGTGGCAGGGGGGCTCGACAGCGCCCCCTGGAATGGGGTCCGAAATCTTAGCCAGTAGACATGTGAAAAGTTTCAGAAACGGGCGTGGCAGGGGGGCTCAACAGCGCCCTCTTGAACAGGGACTGAAAACTTGGTCCATATACCAAACACGCTTGCATGAATTAATATGAAACTCGGTACACATATAGATTTCATCGGGCCGAACAACTTTTCCCCGGTCAAGTTTTACGCCAGCCCAACAGGAAGTCGGCTATTATGGGTTGTTTGGAGAACGCTTGCTGTGGAATGTGAAATACTCCTCCTAGAAAATTCATCCCATCCCCACCAAACTCGGTGTGCATGAAGTCAAGACTTTGAGGATGCTAAATTGCGGACGGATTTTTGATATCTCGAACGGTTTGGCCGTGGCGAGGAAACGAATTTCTGGCGAGAAAAGAGAGACACGAAGTGTTATAACTTCTGCACACATTAACTGATCTTGATGAAACTTCAGAACACCCTAGCAACTGCCTAGCAACCACCCAGAATACCCTAGCAACCACCTAGCAACACCATAGCAACCACCCAGAACACCCTAGCAACTGCCTAGCAACACCCTAGCAACCACCCAGAACACCCTAGCAACTGCCTAGCAACCACTCAGAATACCCTAGCAACCGCCTAGCAACACCATAGCAACCACCCAGAACACCCTAGCAACTGCCTAGCAACGCCCTAGTAACCACCCAGAATACCCTAGCAACCGCCTAGAAACACCATAGCAACCACCCAGAACACCCTAGCAACCACCCAGAACACCCTAGCAACGCCCTAGCAACCACCCAGAATACCCTAGCAACCGCCTAGCAACCACCCAGAATACCCTAGCAACTGCCTAGCAACGCCCTAGCAACCACCCAGAATACCCTAGCAACCGCCTAGCAACCACCCAGAATACCCTAGCAACTGCCTAGCAACGCCCTAGCAACCACCCACAATACCCTAGCAACCACCCAGAACACCCTAGCAACTGCCTAGCAACGCCCTAGCAACCACCCAGAATACCCTAGCAGCCGCCTAGCAACACCCTAGCAACCACCCAAAACACCCTAGCAACTGCTTAGCAATGCCCTAACAACCACCCAGAATACCCTATCAACTGTCCAGCAACACCCTAGCAACCACCCAGAATACACTAGCAACACCTGAACAACACGAATAAGCCATATCTCAGCACCAGAACATCGTACAGACATGTTTGTTGGCTCATATGCAATCATGTACCACATTCTAGCAACCGAGTGGCGAGTTTTGCCACTGCAAGCACCATTTCACATTTTCTTCAGGAAATGTACATTCTAGTTAGTGGTGCTTGCTGAAAGCAAGGCATCACTATTGTTATTGCTCATACTTATTAGTGGTGCTTTTTTGAAAGCATCACTATTGTTATTGCTCATACTTATTATTAGTGGTGCTTGCTGAAAGCAAGGCATCACTATTGTTATTGCTCATACTTATTAGTGGTGCTTTTTTGAAAGCATCACTATTGTTATTGCTCATACTTATTATTAGTGGTGCTTGCTGAAAGCAAGGCATCACTATTGTTATTGCTCATACTTATTATTAGTGGTGCTTGCTGAAAGCAAGGCATCACTATTGTTATTGCTCATACTTATTAATGGTGCTTGCTGAAAGCAAGGCATCATTAGTGTTCTCTTGCATACTTATTATTCTTCTTATTATTATTATTCTGGACAAAAGTTTGGCGCGTAATGCGCCCCGCACCGTTTGTCACAGGCTCCTGAGTGAGGTGTCAAATCGACCGGCTCATTGAGGAGAGGTGTGCTATGACTTTTCTAAGCGATCGGGTGTACGATGTTCGCACAGCGGACGAAAAAGCGGCCAAAAAAGTCCCCATTGACTTTACATTGGGAGTTCTAAAAATATTTGAATCCCAACTGCCGTTTTCACACACATAGACTCCAAAGGGCCTGACACCCCTGCGTCTCTCCCTCTCTCCCTCAGAGGATTTATATTATCAAGCAGCCAATAAGTAATGGCCTAAAATCTTCATAGCTACACCCTAGCAACCAGTTTCAGCACCCTAGCAACCACTAAGAGCTCCCTAGCAACCACCCTAAAAAAAAAAAAAAAAAGTTTTTTAATTTTTTTGTATTTTTTAACGCAATATTACACTTGTGGCCTTGCGATATTGCTCCATGCTTGTGCTTATTCGGCCATAGGCACGAGGCCGTAGGCCGAGTGCCGTACTGAAGGCACTCGTTATTAAATATTTAATAACTCTATAAAAACTCCATAGTAACCATCTTTGACAACTACCAACCACCTAGTAACACCATAGCAACAAAACAAATACCTTAGCAACCATCGTGAACACCCTAGCAACGTCTAGAAACTCTCCAGTAACCATCAAAAATACCGTAGCAACCACCCAGAACACCCTAGCAACTGTCTAGCAACCCCCCAGAACACCTAGCAACTGCCTAGCAACCACCCAGAACACCCTAGCAACGCCCTAGCATCCACCCAAAATACCATAGCAGCTGCCTAGCAACACCTTAGCAACCACCCAGAACACCCTAGCAACCACCTAGCAACGCCCTAGCAACCACCAAGAATACCCTTGCAACCGCCTAGCAACCACCCAGAATACCCTAGCAACCGCCTAGCAACACCATAGCAACCACCCAGAACACCTTAGCAACCACCTAGCAATGCCCTAGCAACCACCCAGAACACCCTAGCAACGCCCTAGCAACCACCAAGAATACCCTAGCAACCACCTCGCAACCGCCTAGCAACCACCCAGAATACCCTAGCAACCGCCTAGCAACACCATAGCAACCACCCAGAATACCCTAGCAACCACCCAGAATACCCTAGCAACGGCCTAGCAACACCATAGCAACCACCCAGAATACCCTAGCAACCGCCTAGCAACACCATAGCAACCACCCAGAACACCCTAGCCACTGCCTAGCAACCATCCAGAACACCCTAGCAACCGCCTAGCAACCTCCCAGAACACCCTAGCAACCACCCAGATTACCCTAGCAACCGCCTAGCGACACCATAGTGACCACCCAGAACACCCTAGCAACCGCCTAGCAACCACCCAGAACACCCTAGCAACCGCCTAGCAACCACCCAGAACACCCTAGCAACTGCCTAGCAACCATCCAGAACACCCTAACAACCACCTAGCAACGCCCTAGCAACCTCCCAGAACACCCTAGCAACCACCCAGATTACCCTAGCAACCGCCTAGCGACACCATAGCAACCACCCAGAACACCCTGGCAACCGCCTAGCAACACCATAGCAACACCATAGCAACCACCCAGAACACCCTAGTGACTGTCTACAAACACCCTAGCAACCACCCAGAACACCCTAGCAACCGTTTAGAGCCACATATAAACCATATTGCAACATATAGAAGCTATATTTCAGCTCCACAACATCGTACAGACATGGTTGTTGGCTTGTATGCAATCATGTACAACACCCTAGCAACCGAGTGGAGAGTTTTGCCACTGCAAGCACCATTTCACATTTTCTTCAGGAAATGTACATTCTAGTTAATGGTGCTTGCTGAAAGCAAGGCATCATTAGTGTTCTCTTGCATACTTATTATTAAGTTGGCTTGAGAGAGCCAACTTACTGAAATCCTATTTAAACTTATTATTATTATTATTAAGTTGGCTTGAGAGAGCCAACTTACTGAAATCCTATTTAAACTTATTAAGTTGGCTTGAGAGAGCCAACTTACTGAAATCCTATTTAAACTTATTATTATTATTATTATTATTCTTCTGAGACTAAAAAAACTAAATTGGATCTCCTCCTAGAGCTTTAACTCTACATACTCCAAATTCGGCTCGGACACTCAAACTGATCTGACTCGAGTTGCTATATCTTTTCAGACTGATCGGACTTACGGTTTTCCTAAAAATGACGATCAAAACTCGAAAAAACTCATTCAAAAATTCCCATTGACTTTCATTGGGAGTTCTAAAAAATTCAAACCGACGAAAATTCAAATCAAAACACCTTGAAGACTAAACCAAACTGCCGTTCTATATACTATATGAGCCATTGAGACTCATTTAAACTAATAAACTCTAAACTCATACACTTATAAACTAATTAACTTATAAATTCATGAATTCATAGACTTATGAACTCTTAAACTCATAAATTAATAAACTCTGAACTCTTAAACTCATTTAAACTTATAAACTCTAAACTCATTAAAACGTATAAACTCTAAACTCATTTAAAACTTATAAACTCTAAACTCAAAAACTCTTACACTTATAAACTCATCAATTTATACACTTATAAACTCTAAACTCATAAACTCTGAGTGTGTGTGTGTGTGTGTGTGTGTGTGTGTGTGTGTGTGTGTGTGTGTTCACACACACACACACACACACACACACACTCTAAACTCATTTAAACTTAAACTCTAAACTCATTTAAACTTGTAAACTTGTAAACTCAAAACTCGTAAACTACTTTAAACTTCAAACCACTTTAAACTTCTTAAGTTTAAAGCTTCCAGCTCCCAAGCAACTCCATAGCAACCAAACGTGAGTACCCTAGCAACCGTTTTGCAAGACCTATATCTCTGTATCAGAACATCGTATAGAGATGAGGTTAGGCTCTTTTGACTCATGCAAGCAAACAGCACTTCCAACATGCTACACATGCTAGCAGTGAATAGCTACATGCTAATAGCGATTAGTTAAGTGCTATATCATGCCAAGATCATGCTAAGAACTCTATAAAGACTCCATAGTAACCATCTGTGACAACTACCAACCACCTAGTAACACCATAGCAACCACCCAGAACACCCTAGCAACCACCTAGCAACACCCTAGCAACCACCCAGAATACCCTAGCAACACCATAGCAACCACCAAAACACCCTAGCAACCACCTAGCAACATCATAGCAACCACCCAGAACACCCTAGCAACCGCCTAGCAACACCATAGCAACCACCAAAACACCCTAGCAACCGCCTAGCAACAGCATAGCAACCACCCAGAACAACCTAGCAACCGCCTAGCAACACCATAGCAACCACCAAAACACCCTAGCAACCGCCTAGCAACAGCATAGCAACCACCCAGAACAACCTAGCAACCGCCTAGCAACATCCTAGCAACCACCAAAACACCCTGGCAACATCCTAGCAACCACCCAGAATACCCTAGCAACCGCCTAGCAACACCATAGCAACCACCAAAACACCCTAACAACCGCCTAGCAACATCATAGCAACCACCCAGAACACCCTAGCAACCGCCTAGCAACACCATAGCAACCATCAAAACACCCTATCAACCGCCTAGCAACATCATAGCAACCACCCAGAACACCCTAGCAACCGCCTAGCAACCATCCAAAACACCCAAGCAACCGCCTAGCAACCACCCAGAATACCCTAGCAACCACCTAGCAACAACATAGAAACCACCCAGAACACCCTAGCAACCGCCTAGCAACACCATAGCAACCACCCAGAACACCCTAGCAACCGCCTAGCAACCACCCAAAACTCATAAACTCTGAGTGTGTGTGTCTGAGTGAGTGTGTTTGTGTGTGTGTGTTAGTGAGCGTGTCTGTGTGTGTGTGTGTGTGTGTGTGTGTGTGTGTGTGTGTGTGTGAGAAAGTGTGTGTATGTGTGAGAGTTAGTGAGCGTGTGTGTTTGTCCGTGTGTGTTAGTGAGCGTGTCTGCGTGTGTGTGTGTGTGTGTGTGCGTGTGTGTGAGAGAGAGTTAGTGAGCATGTCTGTGTGTGAAATTTAAACTAACAAACTCATCTATATATCTACTTCAAACTAATTTAGACTTCAAACTACTTTAAACTTTAAACTACTTTAAACTTCAAACTACTTTAAACTTTAAACTAATTTAAACTTCAAACTACTTTAAACTTCAAACTACTTTAAACTTCAAACTACTTTAAACTTCAAACTACTTTATACTTCAAACTAATTTAAACTTTAAACTAATTTAAACTTCAAACTAATTTAAACTTTAAACTACTTTAAACTTCAAACTTCTTCAAACTTTCTGGTCCGGCTTTCTCAAGCCAACTTAAAGTTTGTCTCGACGAACTTTTTAATCTAGTTATTATTATTAAGTTGGCTTGAGAGAGCCAACTTACTGAAATCCTATTTAAACTTATTATTATTATTATTATTATTCTTCTGAGACTAAAAAAACTAAATTGGATCTCCTCCTAGAGCTTTAACTCTACATACTCCAAATTCGGCTCGGACACTCAAACTGATCTGACTCGAGTTGCTATATCTTTTCAGACTGATCGGACTTACGGTTTTCCTAAAAATGACGATCAAAACTCGAAAAAACTCATTCAAAAATTCCCATTGACTTTCATTGGGAGTTCTAAAAAATTCAAACCGACGAAAATTCAAATCAAAACACCTTGAAGACTAAACCAAACTGCCGTTCTATATACTATATGAGCCATTGAGACTCATTTAAACTAATAAACTCTAAACTCATACACTTATAAACTAATTAACTTATAAATTCATGAATTCATAGACTTATGAACTCTTAAACTCATAAATTAATAAACTCTGAACTCTTAAACTCATTTAAACTTATAAACTCTAAACTCATTAAAACGTATAAACTCTAAACTCATTTAAAACTTATAAACTCTAAACTCAAAAACTCTTACACTTATAAACTCATCAATTTATACACTTATAAACTCTAAACTCATAAACTCTGAGTGTGTGTGTGTGTGTGTGTGTGTGTGTGTGTGTGTGTGTGTGTGTGTGTGTGTGTGTGTTCACACACACACACACACACACACACACACTCTAAACTCATTTAAACTTAAACTCTAAACTCATTTAAACTTGTAAACTTGTAAACTCAAAACTCGTAAACTACTTTAAACTTCAAACCACTTTAAACTTCTTAAGTTTAAAGCTTCCAGCTCCCAAGCAACTCCATAGCAACCAAACGTGAGTACCCTAGCAACCGTTTTGCAAGACCTATATCTCTGTATCAGAACATCGTATAGAGATGAGGTTAGGCTCTTTTGACTCATGCAAGCAAACAGCACTTCCAACATGCTACACATGCTAGCAGTGAATAGCTACATGCTAATAGCGATTAGTTAAGTGCTATATCATGCCAAGATCATGCTAAGAACTCTATAAAGACTCCATAGTAACCATCTGTGACAACTACCAACCACCTAGTAACACCATAGCAACCACCCAGAACACCCTAGCAACCACCTAGCAACACCCTAGCAACCACCCAGAATACCCTAGCAACACCATAGCAACCACCAAAACACCCTAGCAACCACCTAGCAACATCATAGCAACCACCCAGAACACCCTAGCAACCGCCTAGCAACACCATAGCAACCACCAAAACACCCTAGCAACCGCCTAGCAACAGCATAGCAACCACCCAGAACAACCTAGCAACCGCCTAGCAACACCATAGCAACCACCAAAACACCCTAGCAACCGCCTAGCAACAGCATAGCAACCACCCAGAACAACCTAGCAACCGCCTAGCAACATCCTAGCAACCACCAAAACACCCTGGCAACATCCTAGCAACCACCCAGAATACCCTAGCAACCGCCTAGCAACACCATAGCAACCACCAAAACACCCTAACAACCGCCTAGCAACATCATAGCAACCACCCAGAACACCCTAGCAACCGCCTAGCAACACCATAGCAACCATCAAAACACCCTATCAACCGCCTAGCAACATCATAGCAACCACCCAGAACACCCTAGCAACCGCCTAGCAACCATCCAAAACACCCAAGCAACCGCCTAGCAACCACCCAGAATACCCTAGCAACCACCTAGCAACAACATAGAAACCACCCAGAACACCCTAGCAACCGCCTAGCAACACCATAGCAACCACCCAGAACACCCTAGCAACCGCCTAGCAACCACCCAAAACTCATAAACTCTGAGTGTGTGTGTCTGAGTGAGTGTGTTTGTGTGTGTGTGTTAGTGAGCGTGTCTGTGTGTGTGTGTGTGTGTGTGTGTGTGTGTGTGTGTGTGTGTGAGAAAGTGTGTGTATGTGTGAGAGTTAGTGAGCGTGTGTGTTTGTCCGTGTGTGTTAGTGAGCGTGTCTGCGTGTGTGTGTGTGTGTGTGTGCGTGTGTGTGAGAGAGAGTTAGTGAGCATGTCTGTGTGTGAAATTTAAACTAACAAACTCATCTATATATCTACTTCAAACTAATTTAGACTTCAAACTACTTTAAACTTTAAACTACTTTAAACTTCAAACTACTTTAAACTTTAAACTAATTTAAACTTCAAACTACTTTAAACTTCAAACTACTTTAAACTTCAAACTACTTTAAACTTCAAACTACTTTATACTTCAAACTAATTTAAACTTTAAACTAATTTAAACTTCAAACTAATTTAAACTTTAAACTACTTTAAACTTCAAACTTCTTCAAACTTTCTGGTCCGGCTTTCTCAAGCCAACTTAAAGTTAATTTGACTTAATCTAGTTATTATTATTATTATTATTCTTCTGAGACTAAAAAAACTAAATTGGATCTCCTCCTAGAGCTTTAACTCTACATACTCCAAATTCGGCTCGGACACTCAAACTGATCTGACTCGAGTTGCTATATCTTTTCAGACTGATCGGACTTACGGTTTTCCTAAAAATGACGATCAAAACTCGAAAAAACTCATTCAAAAACTCCCATTGACTTACATTGGGAGTTCTAAAAAATTCAAACCGACGAAAATTCAAATCAAAACACCTTGAAGACTAAACCAAACTGCCGTTCTATATACTATATGAGCCATTGAGACTCATTTAAACTAATAAACTCTAAACTCATACACTTATAAACTAATTAACTTATAAATTCATGAATTCATAGACTTATGAACTCTTAAACTCATAAATTAATAAACTCTGAACTCTTAAACTCATTTAAACTTATAAACTCTAAACTCATTAAAACTTATAAACTCTAAACTCAAAAACTCTTACACTTATAAACTCATCAATTTATAAGTCATCAATCAACTCATCACAAACTCATAAACTCTGAGTGTGTGTGTGTGTGTGTGTGTGTGTGTGTGTGTGTGTGTGTGTGTTCACACACACACACACACACACACACACACACACACACACACACACACACACACACACACACACACACACACACACACACACACACACACACACACTAAACTCATTTAAACTTAAACTCTAAACTCATTTAAACTTGTAAACGCGTAAACTACTTTAAACTTCAAACCACTTTAAACTTAAAGGGACACTTCACCCATGGGAACATTGATCTTTATTGAAAGTGGGTCATATATGTAGTCGAAATGTAAAATAAATTTTGAATTTGGTGCCTTCTTGACCGAGGAAAGAAAGAAAGAAACTTCAGGACGCATTTGTATGAAAGACAACAACTCCCACAATGCACCACATTGCACAGCTGCGCAAGCCACTCCCACTAATCCAGAACAGCATGAATCACTCTTCCGTCTATAAGGCTAGCTACCACCGGACCGGAGCTTGAAATTCATTTCACACAAAATATCTAACGTTAGTTAGTTGGCGAACTCAATAGTGAATTACTCCTCATTTGTATTTCTTTCGAAGTGGTGAATTATTGCATGCATGGTAACGTTACCTGGATGTTCAGTCAGATGCGGTGCGAAACTAGGATGGTTCACAACACAAACACCCGTGTCCTCGTCTGATTCACAACACAAACGCCCGTGTCCTCGTCTGATTCACAACACAAACGCCCGTGTCCTCGTCTGATTCACAACACACACGTCCGTGTCCTCGTCTGATTCACAACACAAACGTCCGTGTGCTCGTCTGATTCACAACACAAACGCCCGTGTGCTCGTCTGATTCACAACACAAACGCCCGTGTGCTCGTCTGATTCAGAGATTTCGTGCATGAGAAATTGTCATTGTTGAAATTCTTTGCCGCAGACGGACTCTATCTCTGTGTTCATAGCGGTTCGTAGTGAGATCACCGGCGCCACCAGTCCGCCCTAACTCGAGCCGGTCCGGGCTCCTCGTCCGCGGCAGGCAGGTCTTCTGCCTCGGCTGCTCTTCGCTATAATGCGGCTTGATAGCCACAAACACCTGATTCGAGCATCAGACTTCCGAAATCCTCTTCTTCGACATCATATTGAGTAACGTTACCCTCCGCTATTGTCATAACTTTACATCTGTCTCCACAGCGCCTGTTAGCTTAGCTTCAAACAAGATGGAGGATATTGCTTTCAGTTTCAGAGAGTAAAGTCCCACCCACTGATCTGTGATAGGCCTGTAGCGTGAGCATGAGCGCCCCCTGGAATAATGAGGAGCTAGTGTTTGTAGTCTCTACACTTTTCAATGAAATGTGACTTCCTGCTTATTATGACGCAAAATGACGATTTTTACGTCAGAATAAGCAGGAAGTAAAACACTTAAATCCTTATTTCTCCCATCTCAGGGAAAAATAAAGGAAAAATCCACGATCATTATAATATATGACTGGGTTTCTAACAATACAAAGCTTAATGCAAATGGGTGAAGTGTCCCTTTAAGTTTAAAGCTTCCAGCTCCCAAGCAACTCCATAGCAACCAAACTTGAGTACCCTAGCAACCGTTTTGCAAGACCTATATCTCTGTATCAGAACATCATATAGAGATGAGGTTTGGCTCTTTTGACTCATGCTAGCAAACAGCACTTCCAACATGCTACACATGCTAGCAGTGAATAGCTACATGCTAATAGCGATTAGTTAAGTGCTAAATCATTCTAAGAACTCTATAAAAACTCCATAGTAACCATCTGTGACAACTACCTACCACCTAGTAACACCATAGCAACCACCCAAAATACCTTAGCAACCGCCCCGAATGCCCTAGCAAGCGCCTAGCAACACCATAGCAACCACCCAAAACACCCTAGCAACAACCTAGCAACCACCCAGAACACCCTAGCAACCGCCTAGCAACCACCCAGAACACCCTAGCAACCACACAAAGTACCTTAGCAACCACCTAGCAACACCCTAGCAACCACCCAAAACACCCTAGCAACACCCTAGCAACCACCCAGAATACCCTAGCAACCACCTAGCAACAGCATAGCAACCACCCAGAACACCCTAGCAACCGCCTAGCAACACCCTAGCAACCACCCAAAATACCTTAGCAACCACCTAGCAACACCATAGCAACCACCCAGAACACCCTAGCAACCGCCTAGCAACCAACCAGAATACCCTAGCAACACCATAGCAACCACCCAGAACACCCTAGCAACCACCTAGCAACACCAGAGCAACCACCCAGAACACCCTAGCAACCGCCTAGCAACCACCCAGAACACCTTAGCAACCCACTAGAAAACCCCCAACAACTTTTTAACTTTAAACTACTTTAAACTTTAAACTAATTAAAACTTTAAGCTAATTTAAACTTCAAACTAATTTAAACTTTAAACTACTTTCAACTTTAAACTAATTTACTTCAAACTAATTTAAACTTTAGACTAATTTAAACTTTAAACTAATTTAAACTTCAAACTAATTTAAACTTTAGACTAATTTAACCCTTTAGGCGCCAGAGGTTTTTTCCTAAAACGTTCGATTTTGACATCTTAATTTCAAAAGGCTATATCTTAAAAGTAATAAAAGATAGAGACTTTCTGTAAATTAGAGAATTATTAAGGATGACCCAAAGTTTATGTAGGGATTAAATTTTCCCATCTAATTAGCATATTATGACGTCATATGGTGGCGGCCATCTTGGATTATAGAATTTTCATGAAAAGTCACATGTTTAAATGATAAAATGCAGCACTTCTTTCCCCCAAAAATGTTCCTCACCTTCTGTATGCTATATTGCACAATACTGAATGCTCAAGTAAATAGTAAGTAGAAAACAAACTGTGTAAATTATTACTAATAAATGGTAGAAACAAACCGAATGCATGTAGCGGCTGGCCTTTTGCTGTAGAGATTTTCCATTTACTACATACAGTAGGCACTCTAATTCCATGTATGGGGCACATATATATTATTCATATGACACACAAACACAAGTAGACAAGACCTGTTTAGTTCAAAAGCTCACTCGCCACGGCAAGGCACAGATCATGAGTGAGATGACGAGACAAGACGAGAGACAGACGAGACAAGACGAGAGACAATGTTAGTTTTTTTTTTTTTCTTTTTGTGGTTTTTATGGTTTTTTTTTTTGGTTTTTTTAAGCTGACAAAGACGCACACATCACAAGGACATGAACACACACACACAAAAAAAGAACACATATTGTACACTACTAAATGGTCAGGGAAATAGAGAGTAAATCAACAGTGTAAAAAAAAAAGAAAAAAAAAAGCATTTATGTAGCAGGCCTTTTGCTGTATACTGTAGATAAATACTCCCTATCCATCCAGGTGACATTTCTTGTAGTGTTTCATGGTGTGGTACCTCTCATTGCAAGGCACAACACAAAGACCCACCCCACACTGCCTGCAGATGTATTTTGTTTGACGGCGGCCTTTAGGGCGGGTCCGATCAGAACAAACTACACAATCTGGGTAACCATCAGCCTGGCAGATAAAGTGGCGCTCAGTGAGTCTCTGTGGCAAGTCTCCCAGTGAGGATGACTTTCGGCCTTTGTTGCTCTCTTTCCTGGAGAAGCCTTCCAGTAAAGCAGTGATGACATCCTGCACGAAGACTTTCAGGGTCTTGTGAGGAGCAGCAGTGCAGCGGCAGTAAATGATGTGGGCATTCACCATGCTTACACTGAGAATGGCATTGAAAATCCTGTTGTACCATTTCCTTGACCTATGGGGAAAGAGGTAGGTCTTCATTCTCTGGTCTGCTGTGTCAACACCCCCCATGAACGAATTGTAGTCATCAACACAAACAGGCCTATTTATCTCCCTGTAGCCACTATCAGTGTGTTTGGTCCTGATGCGCTTTCTGACACATGTGTTGGAATGCAGTGTAGAGAGCATTGTGAGGCGCTTTGTATCATGCCATGCACAAGCTAGCATTTTCCCCTTCCTCATGAAGACTGGGTCATCTCCCTTGCTCAACGGTAACTGTTCACGGGTGAGGCCCTTTGGCATCCCCTTCCTCTTACTGCTGACAGTCCCACACAAACCCGAATCATTGCTTGCCAGCTCATCAGCTATGGCTGGCGAGGTGTAATAGCTGTCCATGTACACCTCATGCCCTTTCCCTGTGTAAGGGGCCATCAGCTCACGGACAATAAGGTGTGTAGCACCGAAATCGCTTGCATTAGGCCTACTTTGTCCAGTGTACATGGACCACTGTAGCACATAGCCTGACTTGGCTTCACTCAGAACAAATACTTTGTAGCCATATTTGTCTGGTTTGTTTGGGTTGTACATTTTTAGGGTTGATTTCCCTTTGAATGCAATGGTCATTTCATCCAATGACAGCTGCTTAGATGGACCATACACTGCTGAAAACCGGGGGATGACCAAATCGATGATTGGGCGGATTTTGAATAGCCTGTCATACCCTGGCTGACCCCTGTCAACACACTCCTCATTATTGGTGAAGTGAAGGAAAGACAAAATCATCTCAAATCTATTCCTGCACATCACCTTGCCAAATCCAGGTGTTGCTGTTGGCCAATATGCGGCCCAATAATCCTCTAACTCTGACTTCTCTACCAGACCCATACTCAAATGCAGAGAAAAGAAGGCTTTCATTTCACTGAGAGTTACATCAGACCATTGATGAAATCTGGACTGTGGCTGGAGTTGATGGGAGGCTAAAAACTGATGGGCGTAGCGATTTGTCTCATTTACAAGTAAATTCCAGAAATCATCAGAGAGAAAGAGTGATAGAAAATCTAGGGGTGAATTGGCATTGGAGAGTTCTCTTTCCCCCAGATATCCAATGGGCTGATCAAAGGGAGTGATCCAACTTTGGTACTCATCCTCATTAGCAAAGTACTCAAAGCCGGCATTCCCATCAGCTTGCGACAGACTATTCATAATAGCCCCTCTGCCCCGTGTCACACCGCCTCTGCTCCTGCTACGAGCAGCGCGAGCGCGGCCAGATCTGCCTCGCGCGCGCGCTGAGTGTACACAGCTCGGACTACTGTCATGGTCATTTTGACTCCCCACCCTGCCTCCACGTTGCCCCCTAACTGTCCTACGAATACTTCGACCTCGTCTAACATAACCAGTGGGATTAGACAAAGTCTCCACCACAATACTGTCGCCGCGATTGCGGAGAGGTACGCGGTCAGCGCGGTAAAAATCTCCCGCCTCGTTCCCCACAACACTAACACGCCTGCTAGCTTCGCGATGAACACTCCGACCACGGGAAACATTGTTCCCACCACTGACATTGGGCAAAGGATTATCTATATTGGGCAAATGATTCACCGTTTGTGCTTGGTGTACGGCACTTTCACTTTCAGAATCACCGTCATCTTCTGAAGGCAGATATTCCCCTTCAGAATCAGGGTCCGCGAATAGAAGACCCAAAACTTCATTTCGGGTAAGCTTTGATGCCATTAGATAATAATAATAATTATAATATGAATAATAATAATAATATGAATAATAATCTAGTGCAAATACTCGCTGACGTTGACAATATTGCTCTGATAAAATGGATCACTCGCACACTAGCTCCGCTTTTGTTCGCACTGATTCAATGCGCTCTAGCTCGAATATTTTGTATAGAAGCATGACGTTTTTTGGAGTCGGGGATGAAGTATGACATGTCTGCCAACTAGTGGAGGGGAGGTCGAACGAAATTTGACACCCTATTTGACAAAATCGGCCGTTTTATTCAGTGCCGCATCTTGTCGAGTAAACTCGACTGTGGCGCCTAGAGGGTTAAACTTTAAACTAAATTAAACTTCAAACTACTTTAATCTTCTAACTACTTTAAACTTCAAACTTTCCAGTACAAACTTTCTCAAGCCAACTTAAAGTTTGTCTCGACGAACTTTTTAATCTAGTTATTATTATTATTATTATTCTTCTGAGACTAAAAAAACTAAATTGGATCTCCTCCTAGAGCTTTAACTCTACATACTCCAAATTCGGCTCAGACACTCAAACTGATCTGACTCGAGTTGCTATATCTTTTCAGACTGATCGGACTTACGGTTTTCCTAAAAATGACGATCAAAACTCGGAAAAACTCATTCAAAAACTCCCATTGACTTACATTGGGAGTTCTAAAAAATTCAAACCGACGAAAATTCAAATCAAAACACCTTGAAGACTAAACCAAACTGCCGTTCTATATACTATATGAGCCATTGAGACTCATTTAAACTAATAAACTCTAAACTCATACACTTATAAACTAATTAACTTATAAATTCATGAATTCATAGACTTATGAACTCTTAAACTCATAAATTAATAAACTCTGAACTCTTAAACTCATTTAAACTTATAAACTCTAAACTCATTAAAACTTATAAACTCTAAACTCATTTAAAACTTATAAACTCTAAACTCAAAAACTCTTACACTTATAAACTCATCAATTTATACACTTATAAACTCTAAACTCATAAACTCTGAGTGTGTGTGTGTGTGTGTGTGTGTTCACACACACACACACACACACACACACACACTAAACTCATTTAAACTTAAACTCTAAACTCATTTAAACTTGTAAACTCGTAAACTACTTTAAACTTCAAACCACTTTAAACTTAAGTTTAAAGCTTCCAGCTCCCAAGCAACTCCATAGCAACCAAACTTGAGTACCCTAGCAACCGTTTTGCAAGACCTATATCTCTGTATCAGAACATCATATAGAGATGAGGTTTGGCTCTTTGACTCATGCTAGCAAACAGCACTTCCAACATGCTACACATGCTAGCAGTGAATAGCTACATGCTAATAGCGATTAGTTAAGTGCTAAATCATTCTAAGAACTCTATAAAAACTCCATAGTAACCATCTGTGACAACTACCTACCACCTAGTAACACCATAGCAACCACCCAAAATACCTTAGCAACCGCCCCGAATGCCCTAGCAAGCGCCTAGCAACACCATAGCAACCACCCAAAACACCCTAGCAACAACCTAGCAACCACCCAGAACACCCTAGCAACCGCCTAGCAACCACCCAGAACACCCTAGCAACCACACAAAGTACCTTAGCAACCACCTAGCAACACCCTAGCAACCACCCAAAACACCCTAGCAACACCCTAGCAACCACCCAGAATACCCTAGCAACCACCTAGCAACAGCATAGCAACCACCCAGAACACCCTAGCAACCGCCTAGCAACCAACCAGAATACCCTAGCAACACCATAGCAACCACCCAGAACACCCTAGCAACCACCTAGCAACACCAGAGCAACCACCCCGAACACCCTAGCAACCAGCCAAAATACCTTAGCAACCGCCTAGCAACACCATAGCAACCACCCAAAATACCCTAGCAACCACTTAGCAACACCCTAGCAACCGCCTAGCAACCAACCAGAATACCCTAGCAACCACCTAGCAACAGCATAGCAACCACCCAGAACACCCTAGCAACCGCCTAGCAACACCCTAGCAACCACCCAAAATACCTTAGCAACCACCTAACAACACCCTAGCAACCACCCAAAATACCCTAGCAACCGCTTAGCAAAACCCTAGCAACCACCCAGAACACCCTAGCAACCGCCTAGCAACCAACCAGAACACCCTAGCAACCTCCTACCAACACCATAGCAACCACCCAGAACACCCTAGCAACCGCCTAGCAACACCCTAGCAACCACCCAAAATACCTTAGCAACCACCTAGCAACACCATAGCAACCACCCCGAACACCCTAGCAACCACCCAAAATACCCTAGCAACCGCTTAGCAACACCCTAGCAACACCATAGCAACCAACCAGAATACCCTAGCAACCACCCCGAATACCCTAGCAACCAGCCAAAATACCTTAGCAACCGCCTAGCAACACCATAGCAACCACCCAGAACACCCTAGCAACCGCCTAGCAACCACCCAGAACACCTTAGCAACCCACTAGAAAACCCCCAACAACTTTTAAACTTTAAACTACTTTAGCTTAAAGTTTTAATTAGTTTAAAGTTTAATTTAAACTTCAAACTAATTTAAACTTTAAACTACTTTCAACTTTAAACTAATTTACTTCAAACTAATTTAAACTTCAAACTAATTTAAACTTTAGACTAATTTAAACTTTAAACTAAATTAAACTTCAAACTACTTTAATCTTCTAACTACTTTAAACTTCAAACTTTCCAGTACAAACTTTCTCAAGCCAACTTAAAGTTTGTCTCGACGAACTTTTTAATCTAGTTATTATTATTCTTCTGAGACTAAAAAAACTAAATTGGATCTCCTCCTAGAGCTTTAACTCTACATACTCCAAATTCGGCTCAGACACTCAAACTGATCTGACTCGAGTTGCTATATCTTTTCAGACTGATCGGACTTACGGTTTTCCTAAAAATGATGATCAAAACTCGAAAAAACTCATTCAAAAACTCCCATTGACTTACATTGGGAGTTCTAAAAAATTCAAACCGACGAAAATTCAAATCAAAACACCTTGAAGACTAAACCAAACTGCCGTTCTATATACTATATGAGCCATTGAGACTCATTTAAACTAATAAACTCTAAACTCATACACTTATAAACTAATTAACTTATAAATTCATGAATTCATAGACTTATGAACTCTTAAACTCATAAATTAATAAACTCTGAACTCTTAAACTCATTTAAACTTATAAACTCTAAACTCATTAAAACTTATAAACTCTAAACTCATTTAAAACTTATAAACTCTAAACTCAAAAACTCTTACACTTATAAACTCATCAATTTATACACTTATAAACTCTAAACTCATAAACTCTGAGTGTGTGTGTGTGTGTGTGTGTGTTCACACACACACACACACACACACACACACACACACACACACACACACACACACACACACACACACACACACACACACACACACACTCTAAACTCATTTAAACTCTAAACTCATTTAAACTTGTAAACTCGTAAACTACTTTAAACTTCAAACCACTTTAAACTTAAGTTTAAAGCTTCCAGCTCCCAAGCAACTCCATAGCAACCAAACTTGAGTACCCTAGCAACCGTTTTGCAAGACCTATATCTCTGTATCAGAACATCATATAGAGATGAGGTTTGGCTCTTTTGACTCATGCTAGCAAACAGCACTTCCAACATGCTACACATGCTAGCAGTGAATAGCTACATGCTAATAGCGATTAGTTAAGTGCTAAATCATTCTAAGAACTCTATAAAAACTCCATAGTAACCATCTGTGACAACTACCTACCACCTAGTAACACCATAGCAACCACCCAAAATACCTTAGCAACCGCCCCGAATGCCCTAGCAACCGCCTAGCAACACCATAGCAACCACCCAAAACACCCTAGCAACAACCTAGCAACCACCCAGAACACCCTAGCAACCGCCTAGCAACCACCCAGAACACCCTAGCAACCACCTAGCAACACCCTAGCAACCACCCAAAACACCCTAGCAACACCCTAGCAACCACCCAGAATACCCTAGCAACACCCTAGCAACCACCCAGAATACCCTAGCAACCACCTAGCAACAGCATAGCAACCACTCAGAACACCCTAGCAACCGCCTAGCAACACCCTAGCAACCACCCAAAATACCTTAGCAACCACCTAGCAACACCATAGCAACCACCCAGAACACCCTAGCAACCGCCTAGCAACCAACCAGAATACCCTAGCAACACCATAGCAACCACCCAGAACACCCTAGCAACCACCTAGCAACACCAGAGCAACCACCCCGAACACCCTAGCAACCAGCCAAAATACCTTAGCAACCGCCTAGCAACACCATAGCAACCACCCAAAATACCCTAGCAACCGCTTAGCAACACCCTAGCAACCGCCTAGCAACCAACCAGAATACCCTAGCAACCACCTAGCAACAGCATAGCAACCACCCAGAACACCCTAGCAACCGCCTAGCAACACCCTAGCAACCACCCAAAATACCTTAGCAACCACCTAACAACACCCTAGCAACCACCCAAAATACCCTAGCAACCGCTTAGCAAAACCCTAGCAACCACCCAGAACACCCTAGCAACCGCCTAGCAACCAACCAGAACACCCTAGCAACCGCCTAGCAACACCATAGCAACCACCCAGAACACCCTAGCAACACCCTAGCAACCACCCAAAATACCTTAGCAACACCATAGCAACCACCCCGAACACCCTAGCAACCACCCAAAATACCCTAGCAACCGCTTAGCAACACCCTAGCAACACCATAGCAACCAACCAGAATACCCAAGCAACCACCCCGAATACCCTAGCAACCAGCCAAAATACCTTAGCAACCGCCTAGCAACACCATAGCAACCACCCAGAACACCCTAGCAACCGCCTAGCAACCACCCAGAACACCTTAGCAACCCACTAGAAAACCCCCAACAACTTTTTAACTTTAAACTACTTTAAACTTTAAACTAATTAAAACTTTAAGCTAATTTAAACTTCAAACTAATTTAAACTTTAAACTACTTTCAACTTTAAACTAATTTACTTCAAACTAATTTAAACTTTAGACTAATTTAAACTTTAAACTACTTTCAACTTTAAACTAATTTACTTCAAACTAATTTAAACTTTAGACTAATTTAAACTTTAAACTAAATTAAACTTTAAACTAAATTAAACTTCAAACTACTTTAATCTTCTAACTACTTTAAACTTCAAACTTTCCAGTACAAACTTTCTCAAGCCAACTTAAAGTTTGTCTCGACGAACTTTTTAATCTAGTTATTCTTCTTATTATTCCACACAAAAGTTTGGCGCGAAACTCGCCCCGCACCGTTTGTCTCAGACCCCTGAGTGAGGTGTCAAATCGACCGGCTCATTAAGGAGAGGTGTGCTATGACTTTTCTAAGCGATCGGGTGTACGATGTTCGCACAGCGGCCAAAAAAGCGGCCAAAAAAGTCCCATTGACTTTACATTGGGAGTTCTAAAAATATTTGAATCCCAACTGCCGTTTTCACACACACAGACTCCAAAGGGCCTGACACCCCTGCATCTCTCCCCCTCTCTCTCCCTCAGAGGATTTATATTATCAAGCAACCAATAAGTAATGGCCTAAAATCTTCATAGCCACACCCTAGCAACCAGTTTCAGCACCCTAGCAACCACTAAGAGCTCCCTAGCAACCACCCTAAACCAATAAATAATTTAAAAAATTTTTTTTTACATTTTTTAAAGCAATATCACACTCGTAGCCTTGTGGTATTGCTCCATGCTTGTGCATATTCGGCCAAAGGCACGAGGCCGCAGGCCTCGTGCCATACTGAAGGCACTCATTATTAAAGATTTTAAGAACTCTATAAAAACTCCATAGTAACCATCTTTGACAACTACCAACCACCTAGTAACACCATAGCAACTACCAAAAATACCTTAGCAACCACCCTAAACACCCTAGCAACGTCTAGAAACGCTCTAGTAACCACCTAAAATACCCTACCAACCACCCACAACACCCTAGCAACTGCCTAGCAACCACCCTGAACCCTCTAGCAACCGCCTAGCAACCACCCACAACAACCTAGCAACTGCCTAGCAACCACCCTGAACCCTCTAGCAACCGCCTAGCAACCACCCAGAACACCCTAGCAACTGCCTAGCAACGCCCTAGCAACCACCCAGAATACCCTAGCAACCGCCTAGCAACACCATAACAACCACCCAGAACACCCTAGCAACTGCCTAGCAACGCCCTAGCAACCACCCAGAATACCCTAGCAACCGCCTAGCAACACCATAACAACCACCCAGAACACCCTAGCAACTGCCTAGCAACGCCACAGCAACCACCCAGAACACCCTAGCAACCGCCTAGCAACACCCTAGCAACCGCCTAGCAACACCCTAGCAACCACCTAGCAACTGCCTAGCAACCACCCAGAACACCCTAGCAACGCCCTAGCAACCACCCAGAACACCCTAGCAACCACCTAGCAACCACCCAGAACACCCTAGCAACTGCCTAGCAACGCCCTAGCAACCACCCAGAATACCCTAGCAACCGCCTAGCAACCACCCAGAACACCCTAGCAACTGCCTAGCAACCACCTAGCAACTGTCTAGCAACCACCCAGAACACCCTAGCAACCGCCTAGCAACCACCCAGAACACCCTAGCAACACCCTAGCAACCACCCAGAACACCCTAGCAACCACCTAGAACACCCTAGCAACTGCCTAGCAACGCCATAGCAACCACCCAGAATACCCTAGCAACCGCCTAGCAACACCATAGCAACCACCCAGAACACCCTAGCAACCGCCTAGCAACACCATAGCAACCACCCAGAACACCCTAGCAACTGCCTAGCAACGCCCTAGTAACCACCCAGAACACCCTAGCAACCACCTAGCAACACCCTAGCAACCACCAAAAATACCCTAGCAACCGCCAAGCAACCACCCAGAATACCATAGCAACTGCCTAGCAACCGCCTAGCAACCACCCAGAACACCCTAGCAACGCCCTAGCAACCACCCAGAATACCATAGCAACTGCCTAGCAACCGCCTAGCAACCACCCAGAACACCCTAGCAACGCCCTAGCAACCACCCAGAATACCCTAGCAACTTACTAGCAACCGCCTAGCAACCAGCCAGAACACCCTAGCAACTGCCTAGCAACACCCTAGCAACCACCCAGAATACCATAGCAACTGCCTAGCAACACCATAGCAACCACCCAGAACACCTTAGCAACCACCTAGCAACACCCTAGCAACCAACCAGAACACCTTAGAAACTGCTTAGCAACACCATAGCAACCGCCCAGAACACCCTAGCAACTGCCTAGCAACCACCATGAAAACCCTAGCAACTGCCTAGCAACGCCCTAGCAACCATCCAGAATACCATAGCAACCACCTAGCAACGCCCTAGCAACCACCCAGAACACCCTAGCAACCGCCTAGCAACACCATAACAACCACCCAGAACACCCTAGCAACTGCCTAGCAATGCCCTAGCAACCACCCAGAATACCCTAGCAACCGCAGAGCAACACCATAGCAACCACCCAGAATACCCTAGCAACACTCTAGCAACCACCTAGAATACCCTAGCAACCGCCTAGCAACACCATAGCAACCACCCAGAATACCCTAGCAACCACCCAGAATACCATAGCAACTGCCTAACACCATAGCAACCACCCATAACACCCTAGCAACGCCCTAGCAACCACCCAGAATACCCTAGCAACCACCCAGAATACCCTAGTAACTGCCTAGCAACGCCCTAGCAACCACCCAGAACACCCTAGCAACCATTTAGAGCCACATATAAACCATATTGCAACATATAGAAGCTATATTTCAGCTCCACAACATTGTACAGACATGGTTGTTGGCTCGTATGCAATCATGTACAACACCCTAGCAACCGAGTGGAGAGTTTTGCCACTGCAAGCACCATTTCACATTTTCTTCAGGAAATGTACATTCTAGTTATTCTTCTTCTTCTTCTTATTGTTCTGGACAAAAGTTTGGCGCGTAACTCGCCCCGCACCGTTTGTCACAGACCCATGAATGAGGTGTCAAATCGACCGGCTTATTGAGGAGAGGTGTGCTATGACTTTTATAAGCGATCGGGGGTGCGGTGTTCGCCCCAGGGGCGAAAAAGCGGCCCAAAAAGTTCCATTGACTTAACATTGCGACGAACTTTGAGCACTCATAGCTCTGAGCGAGGATTTTGCAGAAACGTGTGATTTGCCACATTTGAAGAGGCTGACAGGCTCTGTAAGAACATACCTCACAATGGGGTAAAAGTTGCACCCCTGGGGGGCAGGAGCGTCCCAAAGTTGTCCCATTGACTTACTATGGGGAAGGAATGTCCCGTGAAACACACATGCTTTTCCTACTATGGTAAATTCCATAGGGATTTTGTAATGAACGTAGCTCTGGATCATAGTGTCATAGAGACAAGGGGGAGGGCTCATCTTACTCAGATGACCAATCAGTCTCTCAGGATCATTGTGAAGCTATCAAGCCACGCCCTAGCAACCATTTAGAGCACCTTAGCAACAAGTCCCATAGACTTCCATTGAAAGAGATCAAAGGGATATCTCAGGACTGAATTGTCATAGAAACATGGGGGTGGTCTCATTTGACTCGGGGCAGCAAACAGCCAATCATGAATCACCTCACCACTTCCTAGCCCCTCCCTAGCAACCATTGTCGAGCACCTTAGCAACCAAAATTCATAGAGAGATATCTTCTATTCTGAATGTCACAGAGGCATGGGAGTTGGTTTATATCATACATACTGACAAGCAGCCTTTGGAGTTTCATGATTGGCAGCTGCCAAGCCACTCCCTAGCAACCAAACAGAGTACCCTAGCAACCATTTTGCAAGACCTATATCTCTGCATCAGAACATCATAAAGAGATGGGGTTAACACAAGTTTGACTCAGGGCAGCAAACGGCCAATCATAAATCACCTCAACACTTCCTAGCCCCTCCCTAGCAACCATTGTCGAGCACCTTAGCAACAACAATCCAAAGAGGGATATCTTCTATTCTGAATGTCACAGAGGCATGGGAGTTGGTTTATATCATACATACTGACAAGCAGCCTTTGGAGTTTCATGATTGGCAGCTGCCAAGCCACTCCCTAGCAACCAAACAGAGTACCCTAGCAACCATTTTGCAAGACCTATATCTCTGCATCAGAACATCATAAAGAGATGGGGTTAACACAAGTTTGACTCAGGGCAGCAAACGGCCAATCATAAATCACCTCAACACTTCCTAGCCCCTCCCTAGCAACCATTGTCGAGCACCTTAGCAACAACAATCCAAAGAGGGATATCTTCTATTCTGAATGTCACAGAGGCATGGGAGTTGGTTTATATCATACATACTGACAAGCAGCCTTTGGAGTTTCATGATTGGCAGCTGCCAAGCCACTCCCTAGCAACCAAACAGAGTACCCTAGCAACCATTTTGCAAGACCTATATCTCTGCATCAGAACATCATAAAGAGATGGGGTTAACACAAGTTTGACTCAGGGCAGCAAACGGCCAATCATAAATCACCTCAACACTTCCTAGCCCCTCCCTAGCAACCATTGTCGAGCACCTTAGCAACAACAATCCAAAGAGGGATATCTTCTATTCTGAATGTCACAGAGGCATGGGAGTTGGTTTATATCATACATACTGACAAGCAGCCTTTGGAGTTTCATGATTGGCAGCTGCCAAGCCACTCCCTAGCAACCAAACAGAGTACCCTAGCAACCATTTTGCAAGACCTATATCTCTGCATCAGAACATCATAAAGAGATGGGGTTAACACAAGTTTGACTCAGGGCAGCAAACGGCCAATCATAAATCACCTCAACACTTCCTAGCCCCTCCCTAGCAACCATTGTCGAGCACCTTAGCAACAACAATCCAAAGAGGGATATCTTCCATTCTGAATGTCACAGAGGCATGGGAGTTGGTTTATATCATTCATAGTGACAAGAAGCCTTTGGAATTGCATCATTGGCAGGTGCCAAGTAACTCCATAGCAACCAAAAAGAGTACCCTAGCAACCAAAATCCAAAGAGGCATATCTTACATTCTGAATGTCACAGAGGCATGGGAGTTGGATTATATAATTCATAATGACAAGAAGCCTTTGGAATTTCATCATTGACAGCTGACAAGCCACTCCCTAGCAACCAAACAGAGTACCCTAGCAACCAAAATCCAAAGAGGCATATCTTCCATTCTGAATGTCGCAGAGGCATGGGAGTTGGTTTATATCATTCATAGTGACAAGAAGCCTTTGGAGTTTCATGATTGGCAGCTGACAAGCCACTCGCTAGCAACCAAATAGAGTACCCTAGCAACCGTTTAGCAAAACGTATATCTCTGCATCAGAACATCGTATAGAGATGGGAGTTGGTTTATATCATTCATGCTAACAAGAAGCCTTTGTAGTTTCATCATTAGCAGCTGACAAGCATCTCCATAGCAACCAAACAGAGTACCCTAGCAACCATTTTACAAGACCTACATCTCTGCATCAGAATATTGTATAGAGATGGGGGTTGGCTCATTAGTTTCAGTTGTAAAACAGCCTGTAAATATCACCATGGTAACTGTGTATTCACACCCTAGCAACCATTTAGAGCCACCTAGCAACCATATTGCAACATATAGAAGCCATATTTCAGCTCCACAACATCGTACAGACATGGTTGTTGGCTCGAATGCAAACATGTACAACACCCTAGCAACCGAGTGGCGAGTTTTGCCACTGCAAGCACCACTTCACATTTTCTTCAGGAAATGTACATTCTAGTTATTCTTATTCTTTTTATTATTATTCCGGACAAAAGTTTGGCGCGTAATGCGCCCCGCACCGTTTGTCACAGACCCCTGAGTGAGGTGTCAAATCGACCGGTTCATTAAGGAGAGGTGTGCTATGACTTTTATAAGTGATCGGGGGTGCGGTGTTCGCCCCAGGGGCGAAAAAGCGGCCAAAAAAGTCCCATTGACTTAACATTGCGACGAACTTTGACCACACGTAGCTCTGAGCGAGGATTTCGCAGAAACGTGTGATTTGCCACATTTGAAGTGGCTGACAGGCTCTGTAAGAACATACCTCACAATGGGGTAAAAGTTGCACCCCTGGGGGGCAGGAGCGTCCCAAAGTTGCCCCCATTGACTTACTATGGGAAAGGAACGTCCCGTGAAACACACATGCTTTTCCTACTATGGTAAATTGCATAGGGACTTTGTATTGAACGTAGCTCTGGATCACAGTGTCATAGAGACAAGGGGGAGGGCTCATTTTATTCAGACGACCAATCAGTCTCTCAGGAACATTGTGAAGCTATCAAGCCACGCCCTAGCAACCAAACAGAGTACCCTAGCAACCAAAATCCAAAGAGGGATATCATGCTACAGCCCCTTAGCAACAAGTTCCATAGACTTCCATTGAGAGAGTTCAAAGAGATATCTCCAGACTAAATTGTCATAGAAACATGCGGGTGGTCTCAGTTGACTCAGGGCAGCAAACAGCCAATCATGAATCACCTCAACACTTCCAAGCCCCTCCCTAGCAACCATTGTCGAGCACCTTAGCAACCAAAATCCAAAGAGGGATATCTTCCATTCTGAATGTCACAGAGGCATGGGAGTTGGTTTATATCATTCATAGTGACAAGAAGCCTTTGGAGTTTAATGATTGGCAGCTGACAAGCCACTCCCTAGCAACCAAACAGAGTACCCTAGCAACCAAAATCCAAAGAGGCATATCTTCCATTCTGAATGTTGCAGAGGCATGGGAGTTGGTTTATATCATTCATAGTGACAAGAAACCTTTGGAGTTTCATGATTGGCAGCTGACAAGCCACTCCCTAGCAACCAAACAGAGTACCCTAGCAACCAAAATCCAAAGAGGGATATCTTCCATTCTGAATGTCACCGAGGCATGGGAGTTGGTTTATATCATTCATAGTGACAAGAAGCCTTTGGAGTTTAATGATTGGCAGCTGCCAAGCCACTTCCTAGCAACCAAACAGAGTACCCTAGCAACCAAAATCCAAAGAGGGATATCTTCCATTCTGTATGTCACAGAGGCATGGGAGTTGGATTATATCATTCATACTGACAAGCAGCCTATGGAGTTTCATGATTGGCAGCTGCCAAGCTACTCCCTAGCAACCAAACAGAGTACCCTAGCAACCGTTTATCTCTGCATCAGAACATCGTATAGAGATGGGAGTTGGTTTATATCATTCATACTGACAAAAAGCCTTTGCAGTTTCATCATTAGCAGCTGCCAAGCAACTCCATAGCAACCAAACAGAGTACCCTAGCAACCATTTTACAAGACTTACATCTCTGAACCAGAATATTGTATAGAGATGGGGGTTGGCTCATTAGTTTCGGTTGTAAAACAGTCTGTAAATATCACCATGGTAACTGTGTATTCACACCCTAGCAACCATTTAGAGCCACCTAGCAACCATATTGCAACATATAGAAGCCATATTTCAGCTCCACAACATCATACAGACATGGTTGTTGGCTCGTATGCAATCATGTACAACACCCTAGCAACCGAGTGGCGAGTTTTGCCACTGCAAGCACCACTTCACATTTTCTTCAGGAAATGTACATTCTAGTTATTATTATTATTATTCTGGACAAAGTTTGGCGCGAAACTCGCCCCGCACCGTTTGTCACAGACCCCTGAGTGAAGTGTCAAATCGACCGGCTCATTGAGGAGAGGTGTGCTATGACTTTTCTAAGCGATCGGGTGTACGATGTTCGCACAGCGGACGAAAAAGCAGCCAAAAAAGTCCCCATTGACTTTACATTGGGCATTCTAAAAATATTTGAATCCCAACTGCCGTTTTCACACACACAGACTCAAAAGGGCCTGACACCCCTGCATCTCTCCCTCTCTCTCTCCCTCAGAGGATTTATATTATCAAGCAGCCAATAAGTAATGGCCTAAAATCTTCATAGCCACACCCTAGCAACCAGTTTCAGCACCCTAGCAACCACTAAGAGCTCCCTAGCAACCACCCTAAACCAAAAAAATTTTTTTTTTACATTTTTTTGTATTTTTTAAAGCAATATTACACTCGTGGCCTTGCGATATCACTCCATGTTTGTGCCTATTCGGCCATAGGCACGAGGCCGCAGGCCGAGTGCCGTACATAAGGCACTCGCAACCACCCTGAACACCCTAGCAACTGCCTAGCAACCACCCAGAACACCTAGCAACTGCCTAGCAACCACCCAGAACACCTAGCAACTGCCTAGCAACCACCCAGAACACTCTAGCAACTGCCTAGCAACGCCCTTGCATCCACCCAGAATACCATAGCAACCACCAAGAATACCCTAGCAACTGCCTAGCAACCACCAAGAATACCCTAGCAACTGCCTAGCAACCACCCAAAACACCTTAGCAACTGCCTAGCAACACCATAGCAACCACCCAGAACACCCTAGCAACCACCTGGCAACAGCATCTTGCTAAAAACATCCTAGCAACATGCTAATCATGCTAGCATCATGCTAGCAACATGCTAATCAAGCTAACATCATGCTAACATCATGCTAATCAAGCTAGCATCATGCTAGCAACATGATAATCATGCTAGCATTATGCTACCAACATGCTAATCAAGCTAGCATCATGCTAACATCATGCTAATCAAGCTAGCATCATGCTAGCAACATGCTAATCATGTTAGCATTATGCTAGCAACATGCTAATCAAGCTAACATCATGCTAGCAACATGCTAATCTAGCTAGCATCATGCTAACATCATGCTAATCAAGCTAGAATCATGCTAGCAACATGCTAATCAAGCTAGCATCATGCTAGAAAAATGCTAATCATGCTAGCATTATGCTAGCAACATGCTAATCAAGCTAACATCATGCTAGCAACATACTAATCTAGCTAGCATCATGCTAAAATCATGCTAATCAAGCTAGCATCATGTTAGCAACATGCTAATCAAGCTAGCATAATGCTAGCAACATGCTAATATTGCTAGCATTATGCTAGCAACATGCTAATTAAACTAGCACCATGCTAACATCATGCTAATCAAGCTAGAATCATGCTAGCAACATGCTAATCAAGCTAACATCATGCTAGCAACATGCTAATCAAGCTAGCAAAATGCTAATCATGCTAGCATCTTGTTAAAAGCATGCTAGCAACATTCTAATCAAGCTAACATCATGCTAGCAACATACTAATCTAGCTAGCATCATGCTAAAATCATGCTAATCAAGCTAGCATCATGTTAGCAACATGCTAATCAAGCTAGCATAATGCTAGCAACATGCTAATATTGCTAGCATTATGCTAGCAACATGCTAATTAAACTAGCACCATGCTAACATCATGCTAATCAAGCTAGAATCATGCTAGCAACATGCTAATCAAGCTAACATCATGCTAGCAACATGCTAATCAAGCTAGCATCATGCTAATCAAGCTAGCATCATGCTAGCAACATGCTAATCATGTTAGCATCTAGCTAAAAACATGCTAGCAAAATGCTAATCATGCTAGCATCTTGTTAAAAGCATGCTAGCAACATTCTAATCATGCTAGCATCATGCTACCAACATGCTAATCAGGCTAACATCATGCTAATAAAGCTAGCAAAATGCTAGGAACATGTTAATCATGTTAGCATCTAGCTAAAAACTTGCTAGCAAAATACTAATCATGTTAGCATCTTGTTAAAAGCATGTTAGCAACATGTTAAACATGCTAGCATCATGCTACCAAGATGCTAATCATGTTAACAACATGTTAATCATGCTAGCATCATTCTAACAACATGTTAATCTTAGTAAATCATGCTGGAATGTGGTAAATCATAGTAAATCATCTTAGAAACATGGTAAATTGTGGTAAATGATGCTAAAATGTGGTGTATCATGGTATCACAACATGTCAATTGTGTTAGCATCTGCCCAGTGGCGAGTTTTGCCACTGCAAGCACCACTTCACATTTTCTTCAGGAAATGTACATTCTAGTTATTAATGGTGCTTGCTGAAAGCAAGGCATCATTAGTGTTCTCTTGCATACTTATTATTATTCTTCTACTTCTTATTATTCCGGACAAAAGTTTGGCGCGTAACTCGCCCCGCACCGTTTGTCACAGACCCCTGAGTGAGGTGTCAAATCGACCGGCTCATTGAGGAGAGGTGTGCTATGACTTTTATAAGCGATCGGGGGGGCGGTGTTCGCCCCAGGGGTGAAAAAGCATCCCAAAAAGTCCCAATGACTTAACATTGGGACGAACTTTGAGCACTCGTAGCTCGGAGCGAGGATTTCGGAGAAACGTGTGATTTGCCACATTTGAAGAGGCTGACAGGCTCTGTAAGAACATACCTCACAATGGGGTAAAAGTTGCACCCCTGGGGGGCAGGAGCGTCCCAAAGTTTCCCATTGACTTACAATGGTGTAGGACGGCCCATGAAATGGGCCGTCCTACACATTGCATAGGGATTTTGTATTGAACGTAGCTCTGGATCACAGTGTCAGAGAGACAAGGGGGCGGGCTCATTTTACTCAGATGACCAATCAGTCTCTAAGGATCATTGTGAAGCTATCAAGCCACGCCCTAGCAACCATTTAGAGCACCTTAGCAACAAGTCCCATAGACTTCCATTGAAAGAGATCAAAGGGATATCTCCGGACTGAATTGTCATAGAAACATGGGGGTGGTCTCATTTGACTCGGGGAAGCAAACAGCCAATCATGAATCACCTCAACACTTCCTAGCCCCTCCCTAGCAACCATTGTCGAACACCTTAGCAACCAAAATCCAAAGAGGGATATCTTCCATTCTGAATGTCACAGAGGCATGGGAGTTGGTTTATATCATTTATAGTGACAAGAAGCCTTTGCAGTTTCATCATTGGCAGCTGCCAAGCAACTCCATAGCAACCAAACAGAGTACCCTAGCAACCATTTTACAAGACCTATATCTCTGCACCAGAACATCATAAAGAGATGGGGTTAAGACAAGTTTGACTCAGGGCAGCAAACAGCCATTCATGAGACACCACAACACTTGCTAGCCCCGCCCTAGCAACCATTGTCAAGCACCTTAGCAACCAAAATCCATAGAGGGATGTCTTTCATTCTGAATGTCACAGAGGAATGGGAGTTGGTTTATATCATTCATACTGACAAGCAGCCTTTAGAGTTTCATGATTGGCAGCTGCCAAGCCATTCCCTAGCAACCAAACAAAGTACCTTAGCAACCATTTTGCAAGACCTATTTCTCTGCATCAGAACATCGTATAGAGATGGGGGTTGGCTCTTTTGACTCATACTAGCAAAGAGGAATTCCAACATGCTACACATGCTAGCTGTGAATAGCTACATGCTAATAGCGATTAGGTAAGTGCTAAATCATGCCAAGAAAATGCTAAGAACTGCAATAGTAATCATCAGTGACAACTACCAACCACTTAGTAACACCATAGTAACCACCCATAATACCTTAGCAACCACCCAGAACACCCTAGCAACTGCCTAGCAACGCCTAGCAACCACCCAGAATACCCTAGCAACCGCCTAGCAACACCATAGCAACCACCCAGAACAACCTAGAAACTGCCTAGCAACACCCTAGCAACCACCCAGAACACCCTAGCAACTGCCTAGCAACACCCTAGCAACCACCCAGAACACCCTAGCAACTGCCTGGCAACCACTCAGAATACCCTAGCAACCGCCTAGCAACACCATAGCAACCACCCAGAACACCCTAGCAACTGCCTAGCAACGCCCTAGTAACCACCCAGAATACCCTAGCAACCGCTTAGCAACACCATAGCAACCACCCAGAATACCCTAGCAACCGCTTAGCAACACCATAGCAACCACCCAGAACACCCTAGCAACCACCCAGAACACCCTAGCAACTGCCTAGCAACGCCCTAGCAACCACCCAGAATACCCTAGCAACCGCCTAGCAACCACCCAGAATACCCTAGCAACTGCCTAGCAACGCCCTAGCAACCACCCAGAATACCCTAGCAACCACCTAGCAACCACCCAGAATACCCTAGCAACTGCCTAGCAACGCCCTAGCAACCACCCACAATACCCTAGCAACCACCCAGAACACCCTAGCAACTGCCTAGCAACGCCCTAGCAACCACCCAGAATACCCTAGCAACCGCCTAGCAACCACCCAGAATACCCTAGCAACTGCCTAGCAATGCCCTAGCAACCACCCAGAATACCCTAGCAACCGCCTAGCAACCACCCAGAATACCCTAGCAACTGCCTAGCAACGCCCTAGCAACCACCCAGAATACCCTAGCAACCACCTAGCAACCACCCAGAATACCCTAGCAACTGCCTAGCAACGCCCTAGCAACCACCCACAATACCCTAGCAACCACCCAGAACACCCTAGCAACTGCCTAGCAACGCCCTAGCAACCACCCAGAATACCCTAGCAACCGCCTAGCAACCACCCAGAATACCCTAGCAACTGCCTAGCAATGCCCTAGCAACCACCCAGAATACCCTAGCAACCGCCTAGCAACCACCCAGAATACCCTAGCAACTGCCTAGCAACGCCCTAGCAACCACCCACAATACCCTAGCAACCACCCAGAACACCCTAGCAACTGCCTAGCAACGCCCTAGCAACCACCCAGAATACCCTAGCAACACCATAGCAACCACCCAGAACACCCTAGCAACTGCCTAGCAACGCCCTAGTAACCACCCAGAATACCCTAGCAACCGCCTAGCAACACCATAGCAACCACCCAGAACACCCTAGCAACCACCCAGAACACCCTAGCAACGCCCTAGCAACCACCCAGAATACCCTAGCAACCGCCTAGCAACCACCCAGAATACCCTAGCAACTGCCTAGCAACGCCCTAGCAACCACCCAGAATACCCTAGCAACCCCCTAGCAATACCATAGCAACCACCCAGAACACCCTAGCAACTGCCTAGCAACACCCTAGCAACCACCCAGAATACCATAGCAACCGCCTAGCAACACCATAGCAACCACCCAGAACAACCTAGCAACTGCCTAGCAACGCCCTAGCAACCACCAAGAATACCCTAGCAACCGCCTAGCAACCACCCAGATTACCCTAGCAACCGCCTAGCAACACCATAGCAACCACCCAGAACACCCTAGCAACCACCCAGAACACCCTAGCAATGCCCTAGCAACCACCCAGAATACCCTAGCAACCGCCTAGCAACCACCCAGAATACCCTAGCAACTGCCTAGCAACGCCCTAGCAACCACCCAGAATACCCTAGCAACCGCCTAGCAACCACCCACAATACCCTAGCAACTGCCTAGCAACGCCCTAGCAACCACCCACAATACCCTAGCAACCACCCAGAACACCCTAGCAACTGCCTAGCAACGCCCTAGCAACCACCCAGAATACCCTAGCAACCGCCTAGCAACCACCCAGAGTACCCTAGCAACGCCCTAGCAACGCCCTAGCAACCACCCACAATACCCTAGCAACCGCCTAGCAACCACCCAGAATACCCTAGCAACTGCCTAGCAACGCCCTAGCAACCACCCACAATACCCTAGCAACCACCCAGAACACCCTAGCAACTGCCTAGCAACGCCCTAGCAACCACCCAGAATACCCTAGCAGCCGCCTAGCAACACCCTAGCAACCACCCAAAACACCCTAGCAACTGCCTAGCAATGCCCTAACAACCACCCAGAATACCCTATCAACTGTCTAGCAATACCCTAGCAACCACTCAGAATACACTAGCAACACCTGAACAACACGAATAAGTCATATCTCAGCACCAGAACATCGTACAGACATGTTTGTTGGCTCGTATGCAATCATGTACCACATTCTAGCAACCGAGTGGCGAGTTTTGCCACTGCAAGCACCATTTCACATTTTCTTCAGGAAATGTACATTCTAGTTCTTATTATTCTTATTCTTATTATTATTCTGGACAAAGTTTGGCGCGTAATGCGCCCCGCACCGTTTGTCACAGACCCCTGAGTGAGGTGTCAAATCGACCGGCTCATTGAGGAGAGGTGTGCTATGACTTTTCTAAGCGATCGGGTGTACGATGTTCGCACAGCGGACGAAAAAGCGGCCAAAAAAGTCCCATTGACTTAACATTGGGCATTCTAAAAATATTTGAATCCCAACTGCCGTTTTCACACACACAGACTCCAAAGGGCCTGACAGCCCTGCATGTCTCCCTCTCTCTCTCCCTCAGAGGATTTATATTATCAAGCAGCCAATAAGTAATGGCCTAAAATCTTCATAGCCACACCCTAGCAACCAGTTTCAGCACCCTAGCAACCACTAAGAGCTCCCTAGCAACCACCCTAAACCAAAAAAAAATGTTTTTTACATTTTTTTGTATTTTTTAACGCAATATTACACTCGTGGCCTTGCGATATTGCTCCATGCTTGTGCCTATTCGGCCATAGGCACGAGGCCGCAGGCCGAGTGCCGTACTGAACCACCCAGAACACCCTATTCGGCCATAGGCACGAGGCCGCAGGCCGAGTGCCGTACTGAAGGCACTCGCAACCACCCAGAACACCCTAGCAACTGCTTTTTTTTTTTTTATTAAAGCAATATTACACTCGTGGCCTTGTGAAATTGCTCCATGCTTGTGCCTATTCGGCCATTCGTACATAAGGCACTCGCAACCACCCAGAACACCCTAGCAACTGCCTAGCAACCACCCAGAACACCTAGCAACTGCCTAGCAACCACCCAGAACACTCTAGCAACTGCCTAGCAACGCCCTAGCATCCACCCAGAACACCTAGCAACTGCCTAGCAACCACCCAGAACACTCTAGCAACTGCCTAGCAACGCCCTAGCATCCACCCAGAACACCCTAGCAACTGCCTAGCAACCACCCAGAACACCTAGCAACTGCCTAGCAACCACCCAGAACACTCTAGCAACTGCCTAGCAACACCATAGCAACCACCAAGAATACCCTAGCAACCGCCTAGCAACACCATAGAAACCACCCAGAACAGCCTAGCAACCACCTAGCAATGCCCTAGCAACCACCAAGAATATCCTAGCAACCGCCTAGCAACTACCCAGAATACACTAGCAACCGCCTAGCAACACCATAGTAACCACCAAGAATACCCTAGCAACCGCCTAGCAACCACCCAGAACACCCTAGCAACTGCCTAGCAACACCATAGCAACCACCCAGAATACCCTAGCAACGCCCTAGCAACCACCCAGAATACCCTAGCAACCGCCTAGCAACACCATAGCAACCACCCAGAATACCCTAGCAACCGCCTAGCAACACCATAGCAACCACCTAGCAACGGCCTAGCAACCACCAAGAATACCCTAGCAACCGCCTAGCAACCACCCAGAACACCCTAGCAACCGCCTAGCAACGCCCTAGCAACCGTTTAGAGCCACATATAAACCATATTGCAACATATAGAAGCTATATTTCAGCTCCACAACATCGTACAGACATGGTTGTTGGCTCGTATGCAATCATGTACAACACCCTAGCAACCGAGTGGAGAGTTTTGCCACTGCAAGCACCATTTCACATTTTCTTCAGGAAATGTACATTCTAGTTAAGTTGGCTTGAGAGAGCCAACATATTGAAATCCTATTTAAACTTATTATTATTATTATTCTTTTTCTTCTTCTTCTTCTTCTTCTTCTTCTTCTTCTTCTTCTTCTTCTTCTTCTTCTTCTTCTTCTTATTTTTCTGACCGCAAATTTTTAGACACTAACTCCTCCTAGACCGTTCAAGCTACATACTCCAAACTCGGGTCAGACCTTCATACTGTTCTGACTTGAGTTGCTATATCTTTTCAGACTGGTTTGAGTTATGGTTTTCTTAAAAATTAATATTAAAAATCATAAAAATCCCATTGACTTTCATTGACCAAAAGTCCATGTCTGTTTGAACTATGTTTAATGTAAACTGCTAGAAGCCATTGATACTCAATTAAGCTTTAAGCTATCTATGTTCTTTCTAACTAATCTATCTATCTATCTATCCATCTATCTATCTATCTATCTATCTATCTATCTATCTATCTATCTATCTATCTATCTATCTATCTATCTTCAAACCTTTTCTATCTATCTATCTATCTATCTATCTATCTATCTATCTATCTATCTATCTATCTTCAAACCTTTTCTATCTATCTATCTATCTATCTATCTTCAAACCTTTTCTATCTATCTATCTATCTATCCTATCTATCTATCTATCTATCTATCTATCTATCTATCTATCTATCTATCTATCTATCTATCTATCTATCTATCTATCTATCTATCTATCTTCAAACCTTCAAACCTTTTCTATCTATCTATCTATCTATCTATCTATCTATCTATCTATCTATCTATCTTCAAACCTTTTCTATCTATCTATCTATCTATCTATCTATCTATCTATCTATCTATCTATCTATCTATCTATCTTCAAACCTTATCTATCTATGCTACAATCAGTAAATCATACTTGAACATGGTAAATCATGGTATACTATAGTAAATCATAGTAAACCATATTAAATCGTGGTAAATCATGGTAAACTATGGTAAATCATGGTAAACTATGATAAATCATGCTAGAATCAGTAAATCATACTTGAACATGGTAAATCATGGTATACTATAGTAAATCATGGTAAACTTTGGTAAATCGTGGTAAATCATGGTAAACTATGGTAAATCATGCTAGAATCAGTAAATTATACTTGAACATGGTAAATTGTGGTATACTATAGTAAATCATGGTAAACTATGGTAAATCATGGTAAACTATGCTAAATCATGCTAGAATCAGTAAATCATACTTGAACATGGTAAATCGTGGTATACTATAGTAAATCATGGTAAACTATGGTAAATCGTGGTAAATCATGGTAAACTATGGTAAATCATGGTAATCTATGATAAATCATGCTAGAATCAGTAAATCATACTTGAACATGGTAAATCATGGTATACTATAGTAAATCATGGTAAACTATGGTAAATCGTGGTAAATCATGGTAAACTATGGTAAATCATGGTAAACTATGATAAATCATGCTAGAATCAGTAAATCATACTTGAACATGGTAAATCCTAGTATACTATAGTAAATCATGGTAAACTATGGTAAATCGTGGTAAATCATGGTAAATCATGGTAAACTATGGTAAATCATGGTAATCTATGATAAATCATGCTATAATCAGTAAATCATACTTGAACATGGTAAATCATGGTATACTATAGTAAATCATGGTAAACTATGGTAAATTGTGGTAAATAATGGTAAACTATGGTAAATCATGGTAAACTATGGTAAATCATGCTAGAATCAGTAAATCATACTTGAACATGGTAAATCATGGTATACTATAGTAAATCATGGTAAACTATGGTATATCGTAGTAAATCATGGTAAACTATGGTAAATCATGCTAGAATCAGTAAATTATACTTGAACATGGTAAATTGTGGTATACTATAGTAAATCATGGTAAACTATGGTAAATCGTGGTAAATCATGGTAAACTATGCTAAATCATGCTAGAATCAGTAAATCATACTTGAACATGGTAAATCATGGTATACTATAGTAAATCATGGTAAACTATGGTAAATCGTGGTAAATCATGGTATACTATAGTAAATCATGGTAAACTATGGTAAATCGTGGTAAATCATGGTAAACTATGGTAAATCATGGTAAACCATGCTAGCAACATGGTAAAAAAAATTCTAGCATCATGCTAGCAACATGATAATCATGCTAGCATGGTAAACTATGGTAAATCATGGTAAACTATGGTAAATCGTGGTAAACTATGGTAAATCATGCTAGAATCATAGTAAATTATACTTGAACATGGTAAATCATGGTATACTATAGTAAATAATGGTAAACTATGCTAAATCATGGTAAATCATGGTAAACTATGGTAAATCATGGTAAACTATGATAAATCATGCTAGAATCAGTAAATCATACTTGAACATGGTAAATCATGGTATACTATAGTAAATAATGGTAAACTATGGTAAATTGTGGTAAATCATGGTAAACTATCGTAAATCATGGTAAACTATGATAAATCATGCTAGAATCAGTAAATCATACTTGAACATGGTAAATCCTAGTATACTATAGTAAATCATGGTAAACTATGGTAAATCGTGGTAAATCATGGTAAACTATGCTAAATCATGCTAGAATCAGTAAATTATACTTGAACATGGTAAATTGTGGTATACTATAGTAAATCATGGTAAACTATGGTAAATCATGGTAAATCATGGTAAACTATGGTAAATCATGCTAGAATCAGTAAATCATACTTGAACATGGTAAATCGTGGTATACTATAGTAAATCATGGTAAACTATGGTAAAACGTGGTAAATCATGGTAAACTATGGTAAAATCATGGTAAACTATGATAAATCATGCTAGAATCAGTAAATCATACTTGAACATGGTAAATCATGGTATACTATAGTAAATCATGGTAAACTATGGTAAATCGTGGTAAATCATGGTAAACTATGGTAAATCATGGTAAACTATGATAAATCATGCTAGAATCAGTAAATCATACTTGAACATGGTAAATCATGGTATACTATAGTAAATCATGGTAAACTATGGTAAATCGTGGTAAATAATGGTAAACTATGGTAAATCATGGTAAACTATGGTAAATCATGCTACAATCAGTAAATCATACTTGAACATGGTAAATCATGGTATACTATAGTAAATCATGGTAAACTATGGTATATCGTAGTAAATCATGGTAAACTATGGTAAATCATGCTAGAATCAGTAAATTATACTTGAACATGGTAAATTGTGGTATACTATAGTAAATCATGGTAAACTATGGTAAACTATGGTAAATCGTGGTAAATCATGGTAAACTATGCTAAATCATGCTAGAATCAGTAAATCATACTTGAACATGGTAAATCATGGTATACTATAGTAAATCATGGTAAACTATGGTAAATCGTGGTAAATCATGGTATACTATAGTAAATCATGGTAAACTATGGTAAATCGTGGTAAATCATGGTAAACTATGGTAAATCATGGTAAACCATGCTAGCAACATGGTAAAAAAAATTCTAGCATCATGCTAGCAACATGATAATCATGCTAGCATGGTAAACTATGGTAAATCATGCTAGAATCATAGTAAATCATACTTGAACATGGTAAATCATGGTATACTATAGTAAATAATGGTAAACTATGGTAAATCATGGTAAATCATGGTAAACTATGGTAAATCATGCTAAACTATGGTAAATCATGCTAGAATCAGTAAATTATACTTGAACATGGCAAATCGTGGTATACTATAGTAAATCATGGTAAACTATAGTAAATCGTGGTAAATCATGGTAAACTATGGTAAATCATGCTAGAATCAATAAATCATACTTGAACATGGTAAATCATGGTATACTATAGTAAATCATGGTAAACTATGGTAAATCGTGGTAAATCATGGTAAACTATGCTAAATCATGCTAGAATCAGTAAATCATACTTGAACATGGTAAATCGCTGTATACTATAGTAAATCATGGTAAACTATGGTAAATCGTGGTAAATCATGGTAAATTATGGTAAATCATGGTAATCTATGACAAATCATGCTAGAATCAGTAAATCATACTTGAACATGGTAAATCATGGTATACTATAGTAAATTATGGTAAACTATGGTAAACTATGGTAAATCGTGGTAAATCATGGTAAACTATGGTAAATCATGGTAAACTATGGTAAATCATGCTTGAATCAGTAAATCATACTTGAACATGGTAAATCATGGTATACTATAGTAAATCATGGTAAACTATGGTAAATCATGGTAAACTATATTTGGCTAAATCTATATTTTGAACTTATCAATCTATCTATCTATCTATCTATCTATCTATCTATCTATCTAACCTTTTCTATCTATCTATCTATCTATCTATCTATCTATCTATCTATCTATCTTTTTAACTAACTAATCTATCTTTCTTTTTAACTAAATAATCCATCTTTCTTTCTTTTTAACGAACTAATCCATCTTTCTTTCTAACTAATATATTTTTCTTTCTTTCATTCTAACCAATCTATCTTTCTTTCTTTCTAACTAATCTATCTATCTTTCTTTCTAACTAATCTATCTTTCTATCTTTCTTTCTAACTAATCCATCTTTCTTTCTTTCTTTCTTTCTTTCTTTCTTTCTAACTAATCAATCTTTTTTCTTTCTCTCTCACTAATCTATCTTTCTTTCTAACTAATTAGTCTTTCTTTCTTTCTTTCTTTCTTTCTTTCTTTCTTTCTTTCTTTCTTTCTTTCTTTCTTTCTATCTAACTAATCCACCATTCATTCATTCTTTCTTTCTAACTAATATTTCTTCTTTCTTTCTAACTAATCAATCTATCTTTCTTTCTAACTAATCTTTCTTTCTTTCTTTCTTTCTTTTTCTAACTAATCTTTCTTTCTAACTTATCTTTCTATCTAATCTTTCTAACTAATCTTTCTTTCCTTTCTAACAAATCTTTTTTTTCTTTCTTTCTAACTAATATTTCTTTCTTTTTTCTTTCTTTCTTTCTAGCCAATCTTTCTTCTTTCTTTCTAGCTAATCTTTCTTTTTTTCTTTTTCTTTCTTTCTAACTAATCTTTCTTTTCTTTCTTGCTTACTTTTCTTTCTTTCTTTCTAACTTATCTTTCTTTCTTTCTACCTAATCTTTCTTTCTTTCTTTCTTTCTTTCTTTCTTTCTTTCTTTCTTTCTTTCTTTTTTCTTTCATTCTTTCTTTCTACCTAATCTTTTTCTTTCTTTCTTTCTCTTTCTTTCTTTCTTTCTTTCTTTCTTTCTTTCTTTCTTTCTTTCTTTCTTTCTTTCTTTTTCTTTCTTTCTACCTAATCTTTCTACCTAATCTTTCTACCTAATCTTTCTTTCTTTCTACCTAATCTTTCTTTCTTTCTTTCTTTCTTTCTTTCTTTCTTTCTTTCTTTCTTTCTTTCTTTCTACCTAATCTTTTTCTTTCTTTCTTTCTACCTAATCTTTTTCTTTCTTTCTTTCTTTCTTTCTTTCTTTCTTTCTTTCTTTCTTTCTTTCTTGTTCTTTCTACCTACTTTTTCTTTCTTTCTGCCTAATCTTTCTTTCTTTCTTTCTACCTAATCTTTCTTTATTTTTTCTTTCATTCTTTCTTTCTACCTAATCTTTCTACCTAATCTTTCTTTCTTTCTTTCTTTCTTTCTTTCTTTCTTTCTTTCTTTCTTTCTTTCTTTCTTTCTTTCTTTCTTTCTAACTATTCTTTCTTTCTAACTAATTTATCAATCAAAATTTAAACTACTTTAAACTTCAAACTACTTCAAATTTCTAACTACTTTAAACTTCTAACTACTTTAAACTTCTTCAAACTCTCTGGTCCGGCTTTCTCAAGCCAACTTAAAGTTTGTCTCAACAAACTTTTTTTCTAGTTCTTCTTCTTCTTCTTCTTCTTCTTCTTCTTCTTCTTCTTTTTCTGACCGCAAATTTTGGGACACTAACTCCTCCTAGACCGTTCAAGCTACATACTCCAAACTCGGGTCAGACCTTCATACTGTTCTGACTTGGTGTGCTATATCTTTTCAGACTGGTTTGAGTTATGGTTTTCTTAAAAATTAATATTAAAAATCATAAAAATCCCATAGACTTTCATTGACCAAAAGTCCATGTCTGTTTGAACTATGTTTAATGTAAACTGCTAGAAGTCATTGATACTCAATTAAGCTTTCAGCTATTTATGTTCTTTCTAACTAATAACTAATCTATCTATCTATCTATCTATATATCTATATATCTATCTATCTATCTATCTATCTATCTATCTATCTATCTATATATCTATCTATCTTCAAACCTTTATCTATCTATCTATCTATCTATCTATCTATCTATCTATCTATCTATCTATCTATCTATCTATCTATCTTCAAACCTTATCTATCTATCTATCTATCTATCTATCTATCTATCTATCTATCTATCTATCTTCAAAACTTATCTATCTATCTATCTATCTATCTATCTATCTATCTATCTATCTATCTATCTTTAAACCTTATCTATCTATCTATCTATCTATCTATCTATCTATCTATCTATCTATCTATCTATCTTCAAACATTATCTATCTATCTATCTATCTATCTATCTATCTATCTATCTATCTATCTATCTATCTATCTTCAAACCTTATCTATCTATCTATCTATCTATCTATCTATCTATCTATCTATCTATCTATCTATGCTAGAATCAGTAAATCATACTTGAACATGGTAAATCATGGTATACTATAGTAAATCATAGTAAACTATGGTAAATCGTGGTAAATCATGGTAAACTATGGTAAATCATGGTAAACTATGATAAATCATGCTAGAATCAGTAAATCATACTTGAACATGGTAAATCATGGTATACTATAGTAAATCATGGTAAACTATGGTAAATCGTGGTAAATCATGGTAAACTATGGTAAATCATGGTAAACTATGATAAATCATGCTAGAATCAGTAAATCATACTTGAACATGGTAAATCCTAGTATACTATAGTAAATCATGGTAAACTATGGTAAATCGTGGTAAATTATGGTAAACTATGCTAAATCATGCTAGAATCAGTAAATTATACTTGAACATGGTCAATTGTGGTATACTATAGTAAATCATGGTAAACTATGGTAAATCATGGTAAATCATGGTAAACTATGCTAAATTATGCTAGAATCAGTAAATCATACTTGAACATGGTAAATCGTGGTATACTATAGTAAATCATGGTAAACTATGGTAAATCGTGGTAAATCATGGTAAACTATGGTAAAATCATGGTAAACTATGATAAATCATGCTAGAATCAGTAAATCATACTTGAACATGGTAAATCGTGGTATACTATAGTAAATCATGGTAAACTATGGTAAATCGTGGTAAATCATGGTAAACTATGGTAAATCATGGTAATCTATGATAAATCATGCTAGAATCAGTAAATCATACTTGAACATGGTAAATCATGGTATACTATAGTAAATAAAGGTAAACTATGGTAAATCGTGGTAAATCATGGTAAACTATGGTAAATCATGGTAAACTATGATAAACTTCAAACCTTTTCTATCTATCTATCTATCTATCTATCTATCTATCTATCTATCTATCTATCTATCTTTTTAACTAACTAATCTATTTTTCTTTTTAACTAAATAATCCATCTTTCTTTCTTTTTAACGAACTAATCCATCTTTCTTTCTAACTAATATATTTTTCTTTCATTCTAACTAATCTATCTTTCTTTCTTTCTAACTAATCTATCTGTCTTTCTTTCTAACTAATCTATCTTTCTATCTTTCTTTCTAACTAATCCATCTTTCTTTCTTTCTTTCTTTCTTTCTAACTAATCAATCTTTTTTCTTTCTCTCTCACTAATCTATCTTTCTTTCTAACTAATTAGTCTTTCTTTCTTTCTTCTTCTTTCTTTCTTTCTTTCTTTCTTTCTTTCTTTCTAACTAATCCACCATTCATTCATTCTTTCTTTCTAACTAATATTTCTTCTTTCTTTCTAACTAATCAATCTATCTTTCTTTCTAACTAATCTTTCTTTCTTTCATTCTTTCTTTCTTTCTTTCTTTCTTTCTTTCTTTCTTTCTTTCTTTTTCTAACTAATCTTTCTTTCTAACTTATCTTTCTATCTAACCTTTCTAACTAATCTTTCTTTCCTTTCTAACAAATCTTTTTTTTCTTTCTTTCTAACTAATCTTTCTTTCTTTTTTCTTTCTTTCTTTCTAGCCAATCTTTCTTCTTTCTTTCTAGCTAATCTTTCTTTTTTCTTTTTCTTTCTTTCTAACTAATGTTTCTTTTCTTTCTTGCTTACTTTTCTTTTTTCTTTCTAACTTATCTTTCTTTCTTTCTACCTAATCTTTTTCTTTCTTTCTTTCTTTCTTTCTTTCTTTCTTTCTTTCTTTCTTTCTTTCTTTCTTTCTTTCTTTCATTTTCTTTCTACCTAATCTCTTTCTTTCTTTCTTTCTTTCTTTCTTTCTTTCTTTCTTTCTTTCTTTCTTTCTTTCTTTCTTTCTTTCTACCTAATCTTTCTTTCTTTCTACCTAATCTTTCTTTCTTTCTTTATTTCTTTCTACCTAATCTTTTTCTTTCTTTCTTTCTTTCTTTCTTTCTTTCTTTCTTTCTTTCTTTCTTTCTACCTAATCTTTCTTTCTTTCTGCCTAATCTTTCTTTCTTTCTTTCTTTCTTTCTACATAATCTTTCTTTATTTTTTCTTTCATTCTTTCTTTCTACCTAATCTTTCTTTCTTTCTTTCTTTCTTTCATTCTTTCTTTCTACCTAATCTTTCTTTCTTTCTTTCTTTCTTTCTTTCTAACTAATTTATCAATCAAAATTTAAACTACTTTAAACTTCAAACTACTTCCAATTTCTAACTACTTTAAACTTCTAACTACTTTAGCTTGCAATCTTATGTACAATTTCACAAATCTTACCCTGCGCATGCGATTCCTTATGGCATCATATTATCTTCATAAAAAACCCTTTTAGTAATGATTATGACACAAAAAGAAATACAAATAATAATGCATGGCCTTTTGTGTCTCAAAAATATTCCCAAAGAGAAAATAAATCATCTTACCTGGAGGATAAAAACAGATGATACTGATGACCTTTTCTAATACATTTCCATCTGTTTTCTAACAGTATATTGTCAGTAATTTAGACTTATGTCCAGTAATATCTGCGTGTGTCTGATCAATCTCTTATAGCTCCTGCTCTCTTCCTTTCCTGTGAGTCAATACTGCTGTTGGTTAATGATCTACAGCAGGGGTTCTCAACCTTTTGCAAGCTGGGCCCCCCCAAAGCATTGCAGTTAGGGCCCCCCCTCCTCCTGCCCCTTGGGTATCGTTTGAGTTTTTTTCGATACCGGTGCCAAATCGATACCGTTCTAATCAGTGTGATCAATCGTATGCTTCGAATGGTTAACTAGCGATCGCATGTGGTGTTGATGCTTTTTACGTCCGTTTTGGAGAACCATATGGCAAATATTTCAACCGACAGCTGACGAGCTGGGGCATTTAAGTGGCACCGAAATGAGGCACCAAAATCTGCGTTTTGATTCGGTCCGGTTCGGTTACTTGGGTACCGGTTCCATATTGGTGACTGTTTTCGGTACCCAACCCTAATAATAGTGTGTGTGTGTGTGTGTGTGTGGGGGGGGGGGGGGGGGGGGCTTATTTATTTTTATTTTTTATTTTTCTCCCATCCCCGTGTTGCTGGTAGTAGTGCCTCAATAATTCTAATGCACATTACAGTGTTAGCAACTACACAGTCACTGCCTGTTAAATAAAGCAACATGAAACATATCATCAGTGTTTCTTGTTCTTATGACTAAATAAGCTAAATGACTAAATGTTCTTCTCCTGGACTGAAGCACAGGGTCTACTCTCCAGCACAAAACTCAGACAACAGAACAACACAAGCTCATTGGAAAAACCTGTGGCAACATGTTTTTCAAAACGCAAAATACGTACCAATATGTACATATCACTGCAGTTTCCAACAGAAATGAACACTAGAGACAGTAGAACAGCAAACACTTTTAATCGTTTTCACACACAATTATGATCACAGGACAGATTAAGGATTAATAAAAACTTATTACTATGTCTTCAGTATCTACAGTAAAGCTAAATATTATGTTATGACCTCAAAACACTTTTTACCATAGTGCATGATTGGCAAGTGTATATGTTTTGGAGTTTGTATCATTAACCTGTAATCATTAACCTGTAATAGTTACTGCTCTCTCCTTTCCTGTGAGTCAATGCTGCTGTTGGTTAATGATCTACAGCAATCAAACATTAGCACACTCACTACCATGACTCTACATCAGGACAGCTGTGTTTGGGTCCAAAGGGAAAATTCAGATCAATATATAGGCTACTTCAAATGTCTTATATTCAAATGAAAATGATTTAGGTATAGCCTATAAAAAAATCATAGCATTATTGGCTCCAAACCTGTGATATTATTTTTCTGAGTAACATGAATGAGATTTGAGAGCATGAGGGAAGATTTTCAGAGAATAACTGATTTAAAACAAGTACACAGTCAAACAATACAATTTCACACAGAAAAGTTCATGGTAATAAAGTACTTGCGTGTGGTGCAGTTAATTTACTGTAATTCAATGTTGCCTCTGAAGTGTTCAGATTATTTTAGAAATGTAACGTTACTGGTAACGTTAGTTCTGGGGAAACAAAAGAACAAAGCTGATTATTCACAACATAATATTTATTGGCCAGTAAATGGCTTTAAAATGGTATTTGAGAGAATGAGGGCATCTGTAGTAAATAAACAAAAACAGACCAAACTAACATTATATTAAAGGGGTCATGACATGTTTTTTTCTTTTCTTTTATTATGTTCCCTTAGGTGCAATTATAGTATTACTATAGTTTTTTGGACAAAAAACGTTTAAAATTGAGTGATATATAACCTTTTCCACCCTGTTTCTCATGCTCTGATTCAAACAGTCTGTTTTGGGGGTGTTTCCCCTTTAAGAGTTCAGTGTTAACACCCACTGTTATGATTGGCTAACGTCAGTGCCTATGCATCAATTGTTAACGCCCCCTTGTCAAAACGTGTGGATTTTGCGGAGCTGTGTTTACCGTTACCATAGTAACGGGTGATGCGCGAGGCGATGGCGATCGCAATGATGTTTGAGTCGGAATCAGAGGAAATGAACCATCAACACAACACAGAATGCATCAGCCCGTCCACATAGAAAGTGTGAAACTATTTTGTCAGTTTGACAGCCTACATCTTTTAATAGCCTACGGGGCATGAACATGACGGTCATGGAAACTATAAGGAGGCTAAACTAAGTAAAAACACGGTGATTATTCATAATGAATTAAACTGAAATTAACGTTTTAAAAAAGTTTCAAGTTTTAAATAGCCTACATTACTTACAGTTTGCGTCGTCGTTGTTGAGCCCAGAATAGTCCACACGGCCTTATCTTGTACAAACGTTTTCTGGCAAAGCCAGCATCATACTGCAATTGTTTTCAACTGTCAATCATCCTTGAAATGTGGAGAACACACGCTTAAATAAAAAATAAACTGTGTCCATCTTCCCCTGACTTCTGGATCTTTCAGCAGCGTATATTATTCAAACATGTTGTTTGTCCACAGCCAGGAACAGCACATCTGCGTGACATCGCAATCTTCTTGTAAATGGACCCACTCGCTGCACGTCGACTGAACACATGTGAAGCGCGTGACAGATGCGATGATGAAATGAGGCCTAGTTATCTTGCGCTTAAAGCGTAGTTGTCTACGCTGGAGGCGGTCATATGCAAACGACTGCTACGTCACTTCGTACCGTGACGTCACTTCATACCATGGATCCAGAACGAGCTGTATTTAGAGCTTGATTAAATAAATGATTCGTTTATAATGGGGAGGACGTCTTAAGCTATGAAACTTGCAGGACGTTTTAATGGTACAAAGACCTCTTATACACCAAGAGATCAAAGCAAATTTGGTTTCTCATGTCATGACCCCTTTAAGTCGTGCTTTTGCATGTTAAAGTCTTATGTTTTATTGCCACTACTCAATGTTCTTCTTTCTGTAAGCATTTCACAGTTAGTTGATCAGTAATAACTGTCATGTTCAGAATGATTGGGTGAGTCGCATAAAGCCAGAAGTCCTTCCATATTCTCCCTCAGAGCATTAATGAGGTCTGGAACATCTTCACTACAGATGAGCCGATCCTCTGCCATGAGTCCTGCTGCCTTCAGCACATGTTTGATCATATTAACCACAGGTTTCCAGAGGATGAAGCTTCGGGTTTGTCTCTCCAGTACAGAGACTCTTCCTCTAAGGACGCTCAGTAGGTGTGTGGCTCTCCTGACCTTCTCCTGAACGTCACCTGAGATCTCCAGCTGCTGCTTCACCTCTTTAATGTCCTTCTGAATGTTATCCAGCACATTATTGGTCTTATAAATGTCCTTCTGAATATTAGAGATCCTGGATTGATAATCAGACACCGTTCTGCTGTTCTCCTTCACTTGGGAGTTGGTTCGTTTGAGTTCTTCTTCAGCTTCCCTGATAGCGTTTAAAGCCTTGTCGATTACACAAACTCCTTCATACATCATTATCGGACCTAGAAGACAGCAAGAAATCCTGTCAGCCACACACTGTACTCTTTAATATGATGAAAGTAGGGTTTCTTCTTACCAGCAATCATCCAGCAATTGATATCATGAGAACAGCGACTCCTGCTCCTGTTACCAATGCACCCGTGCCCATCCTCTCTTTCTCTCTGTTTAACTCATATTTAGTTAATTCTACTTTCTTTTCAGCTGTCTCCAAAGCCGCTCTAGAATAATTCAGGGATTCTTCCATAGAGGTCTTCTCGATGAGCAACTTATCCATGTTCATGCATTTTTCTTTGTGCTGCTGCTCAACCTTTTCTTTTTCTTTGATAAGTTGCTCCATGTGTTCATCCAGATGTTTCAGTTTTTGTACTATCATCATCTCTGATAGTTTCAGGCTCTGCTCAGCGTGTTCAATGTGTTCCCTGATGTCTTTGTAATTGGAGCACATGTCAGTATTGGGATCTACATCTGCATCCATAAGGCACTTGCTGATCTCACCGATGGAGGTAATGCCCTCATTCAGAGGCCCAGCGACCACCTCCATATCCATAACTCTGAGAGGATGAAGGTGTGGCGAGGGGAAAGATGCTGACAATATGAATAGTGTTTACCATGTACATACACTAGGGCTGCACGATTAACTGCAATTAAACCAAAATGGTGATTTGGCTTAGTGCGATTATGAAATCACAAAAGTTGCGATATTTTTTCGATTTTAAATGAAATAAATATATGCACAGTGTGCTAGTGAAGAGCGGCTCTGTGATCAGGAGTAAACGCTATATCTCTCAAAGCACTGCGAGTTTGAGTCGCTTATATCGTGCATTTGAAAAAGCAACACGCGTCAAACATCTTTCCAAACATGAGAAGCATTTATGAAGCTCTTGTCCAACAAAAGACAACATTTAGTAACATGTTTCCTCTCCAAACTCACTTCATAATGTCAGTTGAGTGTTTGAAATAACTTCCTTCTGTGATAATGTGGCTTCTTATCATACAATGAGGCACACAACATATTTCATAGTATTCTATAAGTGATAAAGGCTATGTCAGTTAGCAATGCATTATATATATATATATATATATATATTAGGGTGCATCAAAAAACACAATTCTTGAATTTTGATATGGCTGGGTGCTAAAAATGTTCCAATATATGTAGAAACAACACATGCAAAATATTTTTCCAGTACATGATGATTTAGGGGTGCCACCGCACATCTGGTTTTGTTGGATAAAGTGCTTAACAGTGCTCAATGGTCACAATGGAGATCTGAGGTAAACAATACTACAGCTCAAGAAAACTGAGATGTTCTTTCTGTTTGAGGTGATCTTTCTGTGTTGGGTATGTATTATTACATAATTACTATCATATCGTCTCGGGTTATGACTATAACCCTTGTTCCCTGAGAAGGGAACGAGACACTGCGTCGTTGAAAACGACTCTTTGGGGACGCTCCCTTAGCGTGCGCCTCTGAAGTATGAATGAAACTAATCCAATCCTGATTGGTGTTGCGTCATGACGTAACATGTGACGGCATAACCGGATGCATAAAAGTGACGCTGGCACACACACACATTAGCCTCGCGATGAAGCAAGCCGCTCTCAGGCATTGAGGGGCGTGGCAGGACGACGCAGTGTCTCGTTCCCTTCTCAGGGAACAAGGGTTATAGTCATAACCCGAGACGTTCCCTTTCGAGGGAACTCGCACTGCGTCGTTGAAAACGACTCTTTGGGGAACGAATGCCCACTAGGCCACGCACCGATAAATGCCTGTCCTGGAGTGAAACTGAACTCAGGCACCCAACTAGGACGAGAGCACACGTGCACCCGGCGTACTAGGGAGGTGCAGACTATAAAACCTGATAAAAGTGTGTGGGGTAGCCCAACCGGCTGCCTCACAGATCTCCTGGAGGGGCACTCCCGAGAGGAGGGGTCTAGAGGACACCATGCCTCTAGTAGAATGAGCCCTTACAGCCAAAGGTGAAGGCAAATTGCGCACCTTGTAGGCCTACTTATGGTTTGTTTAGCCGGGAGCCCCTATTAGGTGATCCAAAACACACTGCAGTAAGTCCGACCTCCTCCAAGAAGAGGACCTCTCAAGGAAATACTTGGAACTCTGACTGGCAGAGCAAGGAACCTCTCCTCTTCTGCCGACACATGTGGTGGAGGATGAAATGTTTGCAGGACCATGGACCTAGCCATGTTAGATTGCACTTAAGGCACATAGCTGGGTCGCGGATGCAAGATGGCCTTAACTCCGCCGGGGGCAAACCCCAAGCAAGCTGGTACTAATGCCAGGGCTTGGAGATCTCCCAGTCTCTTTATAAGAAGTAGCTAAGAGAAAGGCTATCTTGAACGTGAGGTCCTAGGCAAAGCCAACTGAAGGGATTCGAAGGGAGCCAGGGATAGGCCTTCGAGAACCACCGCCAGATACCAGGAAGGAACCCTGGACCTGACTGTCAGTCTCATCCTCTATGTACCAAGGAGAAATAGTATGACCAGTTGGTGCCTCCCCAAAAGGCCCAATATTCAGTGGTGCATGGAACGCCGCAATGGCATCCATGTGCACCATACATGTGGACGGGGAGAGATTCGTAGAGAACGATCTTGGAGAAACTCAGAACTGAAGCCACTGGGCAGTTAACTGAGCCTAACTCATGTTCTCTATACCAAGCGGAAAAACATTTCCACTTAAGGTCATATAATCTCCTAGTAGACGGAACCCTAGAGATAAGTATGGTTCCGTGCACCCCAAATGATAGAACAGCATCTAGGTACTGAGCCCCCTCAGAGGCCATACCCACAATTTCCACAGTTCTGGCGAGGATGGAATATAGTGCCCTCCGCCTGAGATAACAGATCCCTCCTCAGAGGAATCTGCCATGGCGGAGCTATCAGGAGTGAAATTAAGTCCGAAAACCATACTCGGGCCGGCCAAAACGGGGCTACCAGAAGACGACTGATGCCCTCCTGACGGACCCTCTCCAGGACTCCCGGGAGCAGAGCAATCGGGGGGAAAACGTACAGGTGAAGCCTCGGCCAGGCCTGTACCATGGCATCTAACCCCAGCGGGGCTGGATGAGTGAGGGAGAACCAAAGTGGACAGTGGGACGTCCCTCGAGACGCAAACAGCTCCACTTCCACTGGTCCAAACCTCTGCCATATAAGCTCCACCACCTCTGGATGGAGTCTCCATTCCCCGGGCCTCAGCCCCTGCCTCGACAGGATGTCTGCTCCCTGATTCTGAACCCCCGGGACATATATTGCTCTTATAGATAATATTTTCCCTTGGGACCATAAAATAATTTGATGCGCCAATCTGGATAGAGGGCGCGATCTGAGTCCCCCTTGTCGGTTCAGATACACTACCACTGATGTATTGTCCGAACGTATCAAGACGTGGTAACCTTTGATGTCTGGGAGGAAGCTCCTCAGAGCCCTGAACACAGCCAACATTTCTAGGCAATTTATATGCCAAGAATGATGATGGTCCTGCCACAGACCCCTGGCAAAGCGGCCGTATAACCGCGCCCCAGTCAGTGATGGAAGCGTCTGTCGAAACGGTTTTCCGGCGACATGACGCCCTTAATACTGGCCCTTGGGACAAGAACCAAGGATTCTTCCATATTAATAGGAAACGAAGGCATCTGCGCGTAACCTTTATTATACGGAACGGATTCCCCTTGGGGGAAAAACCCCTTGGCTTTGAGCCACCACTGAAGGGACCTCATGTGAAGAAGGCCCGAAGGAATTATGTTGGATGCCACTGCCATGAGGCCCAGCAGTCTTTGAAACTGCTTTATAGTGATGGCAGGCCTAGCTTTATCCCTGACACCATGGTCAGGATGGATTCGATACGTGCGGGAAACATACGTGCCTGCATCGTAACCGAATTCCATACCACGCCCAGAAAAGTAGTTTTCTAAGCTGGTTCTAACACACTTTTCTTAGTGTTGAGTCTCAACCCCAAATTCTGAATGTGGCCAAGAACGACATCTCAATGCCGAACTGCCATTTCTCGATACTGGGCCAATATGAGCCAGTCATCAATATAATTCAGAATACGGATGCCCTGAAGCCTCAGTGGAGCCAGAGCTGCATCCATACACTTAGTGAACATGCGGGGAGAGAGTGCTAGGCCGAACGGAAGAACCCGATATTGGTACGCTTCGCCCCCGAAAGCGAACCTCAGGAACCTCCTGTGACATGGAAGGATGGAGACATGAAAATAGGCGTCTTTTAGATCTATCGTGACAAACCAATCCTCGGATCTGATTTGATTCACGATGATGGGAATAGTGAGCATCTTGAACCTGAATCTCCTCAGAGAACGATTCAACTGCCTCAAATCTAAAATCGGCCTCAGCCCGCCATCCTTCTTTGGAACTATAAAGTACCGGCTATAAAAACCCAGACCCCCTGTCTGGTAGGGGAACAATTTCTATGGCCCCTATGACCAGTAGAGTCTGTACCTCTTGTTCCATAACCCGAGCCTGTTCTGGAACCACTGCAGTCGGTACCACCCCAGCAAACTTGGGAGGTCGGTGACTGAACTGCAGTCTGTACCCATATTTTATAATATTCAGGACCCATATAGATATATTCAGAAGGCTTTGCCATTCTTCTACAACATCTACTAAGGGAACCAGCCCCTCGAGACTGACCTCGGGTGATTTCGAGCACTATTCTCGACCTCCTGAAGCGGAGGACCGACAGGAAAAAGTCGAGAAAGATTTTGTGACCACAGTCGGTGCCCTGTTCCAAGCTTTTGGGGCGAACGCCACGGTGTGCATTCGCTGGAAAGCGATGTGGCCTGAAGCTCACTTTATGGCAGGATACAGACATCGATTTCCTGAGGGCTCCCCCAGAGGGGAGGCTCTTTCGGTTTCGTTCTCGACACCCTGAAGCGGAGGACCGGCAGGGAATAATCGAAAACAGTTTCCGATCTGCGGACAGGAACACTGCCTGGCCGCAAGCCTTTTTGGGCGGGCATTACAGCGTGCATTAGCTGAAACCCGATGCGTCCCGAAGCGCAGTTGACGCTGGATACAAACATCGATTTCCTGAGGGCTCCGCAGAGGAGCGATTCTCGCTCGTCCCTCCACGGGGGGGACAGCCATCTTCGTCTCGTTTTCGATACCCTGATGCGGAGGACCGGCAGGGAAAAAATAGAAAACGATTTTCGACGTTCGCTGCTCATCTTAATTCTTCAGAATTAAATGCAGCCAAAAACACTGGATAAGTGAAACACAGTCTAGATGGTAGGCTGAATTAAAATATCTAACTTCTTAAAGTGAGATAATATATTCCATCATTTCAATTCCATCATTTTAACTCATAGAATTAAATGCAGCCATAATCACCAGACAATATACTGTTCTTATATTTATTTACACGGTCTCGTAATCTACACGCTGCCTCGGCAAACGCGAGATTCGAGCCGTTATAATATTTGGCTTTCATCCCTCGAGAAGAAAGTCATCAGGTGCGAGGTTGAAACATCCAAAAGCGCACGGAATTTAGCACGCGCGCCCGAGATATTTCTCAATAAACACTGCCAGCACTCTCAGGAGCTGATTGTGAATGCCTCGCACCCAAACAGTAGTATTTCACAGATCGCGTGTATCCCTTTTATTGCAGACTCGTAATCTACGCGCTGCCTCAGCAAACGCGAGATTCGAGTCGTTCACAATATATTTGGCTTTCATCTCTCGAGAAGAAAGTCAACGGGCGCGAGGCTGAAAAACCCCCGAAACGCACGGCTGTGTGCGTCGAGATATTTCTCAATGAACACGCAGCCAGCACCCTCAGGAGCTGACTGTGCATGCCTCGCACCCACACAAAATCTTATTTATCTAATATAGATTTTATATTGCAATGCAGTGGGACAATTCTTTATTTTTGGGTTACAAACAACACCAGCGAGTGTGACTCATGTTCCTCGATCCCAATGCTGAGCACCTCCACTCCCTCAGAAGCAGATAGCTCGAGCATCGGGCACTCGTCACGGGCAGAAGAAACCACATCGCGGGCTTCTGCGTCGTGAGCGAGCGTTATAGAATCTGCGGATGATGAACGAGAAAGTGCCTCGGCAGTCTCGTTCTCATCCGCGAGATCCTTCTGCGATCCCCCCGATCTAAGCCGCCGCGCCGCCTCAACGGACGCGGGACCCGAACCGCGGGGATCGCGAGCCTGGCCTTTATCAGAAACCAAACGGGAGCGCAGCACTCTAATCGGGAGTACTTTCACAATGTTCACAGGCAGCCCCCTCGAGAGCTGCCTGTGCGTGCTGCGCTCCTAAACAGTATACACACAACTGATGCGTGTCCCCACCCGTGAGAAATATAGGGCAGGGGTGCACACACTTAGTGTATCTTCCACTTTTTCATAATATAGTGGTTTTCAACAGACAAACAACACCAAATAAGACAGACAGTTTCACAGAGAACGCTTGCTGAAGAGCAAAAGCTAATGTGTGTGTGTGCCAGCGTCACTTTTATGCATCCGGTTATGCCGTCACATGTTACGTCATGACGCAACACCAATCAGGATTGGATTAGTTTCATTCATACTTCAGAGGCGCACGCTAAGGGAGCGTCCCCAAAGAGTCGTTTTCAACGACGCAGTGCGAGTTCCCTCGAAAGGGAACTGTAATTTTGTCTTTGTATACTTATTTATCATAAGTCATTTAAGTCATATTTATAGGTATTTGGTGCTCATTACATCTAGCTAATGTTAGCTAGCAACAGTTTGCTAACCACAGTTAGCTATCTATGTAGCTAAGCTATTAAGCTTAACATCAACAGTATTCTAGAGTGGACAATGTCATATTCAGAGTATACAGTGGGGAGAACAAGTATTTGATACACTGGCGATTTTGCAGGTTTTCCCAGAACCTGTATAAAAGACACCCATCCACACACTCAATCAAACAGACTCCAACCTCTCCACAATGGCCAAGACCAGAGAGCTGTGTAAGGACATCAGGGATAAAATTGTAGACCTGCACAATTATTAGAAAATGGAATAAGTTCTAGGTGACGGCCAATCTCCCTCGGTCTGGGGCACCATGCAAGATCTCACCTCGTGGGGCATCAATGATCATGAGGAAGGTGAGGGATCAGCCCAGAACTACACAGCAGGACCTGGTCAATGACCTGAAGAGAGCTGGGACCACAGTCTCAAAGAAAACCATTAGTAACACACTACGCCGTCATGGATTAAAATCCTGCAGCGCACACAAGGTCCCCCTGCTCAAGCCAGCGCATGTCCAGGCCCATCTGAAGTTTGCCAATGACCATCTGGATGATCCAGAGGAGGAATGGGAGGTGGTCATGTGGTCTGATGAGACAGAAATAGAGCTTTTTGGTCTAAACTCCACTCGCCGTGTTTGGAGGAAGAAGAAGGATGAGTACAACCCCAAGAACACCATCCCAGCCGTGAAGCATGGAGGTGGAAACATCATTCTTTGGGGATGCTTTTCTGCAAAGGGGACAGGACAACTGCACCGTATTGAGGGGAGGATGGATGGGGCCATGTATCGCAAGATCTTGACCAACTACCTCCTTCCCTCAGTAAGAGCATTGAAGATGGGCCGAAACACACAGCCAGGGCAACTAAGGAGTGGCTCCGTAAGAAGCATCTCAAGGTCCTGGAGTGGCCTAGCCAGCCTCCAGACCTGAACCCAATACAAAATGTTTGGAGGGAGCTGAAAGTCTGTATTGCCCAGCGACAGCCCCGAAACCTGAAGGATCTGGAGAAGGTCTGTATGGAGGAGTGGGACAAAATTCCTGCACTGTGTGCAAACCTGGTCAAGAACTACAGGAAACGTATGATCTCTGTAATTGCAAACAAAGGTTTCTGTACCAAAGTTCTGCTTTTCTGATGTATCAAATACTTATGTCATGCAATAAAATGCAAATTAATTACTTAAAAATCATACAATGTGATTTTCTGGATTTCTGTTTTAGATTCCGTCACTCACAGTTGAAGAGTACCTATGATAAAAATTACAGACTTCTACATGCTTTGTAAGTGGGAAAACCTGATAAATCTGAAGTGTATCAAATACTTGTTCTCCCCACTGTAGATGTCTCATGTGTTTTGAGAGTAGCATTGTAATTGTTACAGTAAATTAACAGGGTAAGGCCACGTGAACATGTCCCATTGACCTCCATTCATTTTGTCTATAGGACAAATGAATGGAGAATCTTGAAAGTTGAATTCTGAGAAATGCCCAAGTTGCCCAAAGGGTTCAAACAAACAACTTTTACTTTGATAACCCTATAGAACATGTTACTGTATAAAAGTTCACTGTACTCAACATTTCCAGGTCAACCTTTTGGCAATTAGACTAAAAATTGCACATTTTTCAAAATTTCGCCAAAGTTCATGTGTTAGGTGGCACCCCTAAATCTCAATGGAATTCCTCAAAACTTTGCAAAAGTCATTTTTATGTTAATTGGAACAAAATGCAATGCCAGCCAAATTGATATTTTGAAATGAAAATTTCCCATTCAAATTTGATGCACCCTAATATATATATATATATATATATATATATATATATATATACTTTATTATTATGAAAATACCTGAGAAGGCTTGAAGAACTGAGATAAAACATATTGTTGTAGTCATGTGTTTATTAGTCGTGTTTAAAGCTACACTGTGTAATTTTTTTTGTTGATTCTTAGCAAAAAACACTTAGTTCTTTCAAAAATATATGTGCTCATTAATGTATATTTACTTCTTTCAAGTAATAAAGTATTCTCGTACATTTATAATCTGCCATTGAAAGTACATACGGGTGAGGGGTTCAAATGCCGGTCGCCATGTTGCCCCTCCATCTTGAAACTACATTAGCCAAAGAGGGACATACCTGTAAATTCAAGCTTCGCCTTTCGCGCTTTACACTCAGTGACAGAGACGAATGCGAGGGGGAGATTACTCGCGACTGCCGGCAGATTTGAAAGACTGCTGATGGAGGATCTCGCCTATTCTCGAGGACATGTAGCAGAGTCACCAAGGAAGCGAAAGAGAGAATTAAAACGTCAACGCGACAGGCAAATCAGCAAGACCAAAGTCAATATGAGAGTAACTTTTCCCAGATGGAAAGAGCTCATGAGGAGCAAAGATTTTAAAACGGACGCCGGAGTTGCCTGCTTTCTTCTCGGCAGGTAATCCAGCCTATTTGTGTAAATTAGAAGTTTTATAGTTGCTTGTCTAAACATAGCATGGTTGTGCATAATGCCAGAACGACCTCTAGTATAACTTGCGTTACTTTTCCTCACGTCAATGGTGAAAAAGTATTGTTTACCTTGTAACATAAATCTGTGCTGCGACGGATCACAGGGGATAGTTTTAAAGGAGCAATTGGACGAAGTCGAACTGGAAGCCATGTTAATCTTGGAATAATACGGCCACCGTAGGAGTTAAAAAGCCCTCGAAATTGAAAGGAACAGAAACTAATATGCACTGGGTAGTCATATAATCACACATAGCTCAAAAAACGATCTGGCACAAGACAACACACACAAGGGGACTAAATAGGAGACAGAAGGAATTAATTGATACATGATCAGGTGAGGGGAGTGAAACAATAACGAGGTAATGAATGGGATAACAAGGGGGTGGGGAGAGACACAACAAATGACAGAGAAGCACATGGTGAACTGTCAAAACAGACCCACATGCTCCAAACAAACACAAAACCACAACAGAGACCGGGAAGAACGGACAGATCAGCCCAGGGACGTGACAGATGGATCTGTAGGAAATAGTTTTACCGCCTTGTATTAAGATATTCATCTCATGTGTGCATTAATAATAGATATTGCACGAGCACCTTTAATCTGCAGCGGTTCATTAACAAAGTATTAAATTAATTATTTGATTTTGAGGACAAAACGAAAGTGTGTTTTATCAGTCGATTCCCCACTTACAAGAAATCTTTGCTAAACTTCTGTGAGAACAACACTTTGAGAGCTTAATACATGGCACAGATGCCTCCGATGGAAAATGTTCAACATCACAAGCATTTTAATATTTTAAGGGGGAAAAAAAACTTATGCAAAGAATGCAAAGCATTCTGACATAGCGAGCTTCATTGCCAATCTTATCAGTATTTCAGCTGTGCCACATCCAACAATTTTTGCAATCATCATTCTATGATTAAATGCTAAACAGTTAAAGAAACAGTTTAAGATTATTTATTTATTTATTTTTACAGAAGGAAAACAAAAGACTTAAAAAAATATTTTTAAGACTTGAAACATATTTTAAATAAATATAATTGTTGTACCAAGTTCAAGATAAAGTTTGAGAAATTATTCACAAAACTGTACTTTCTGCAAGCTTTTTTAAAGGTAATTCAAATAAAGACTTTTTATTTTTCATAATTCACAATTTGTGCATTGTAAAGTGCAACAGCGAAACTGTGAGGCAAAAACAATTAATGTTACATTTGTTTAGAGCTTTTTTATAGGCTGTAAATAACTACACATAAAGCTGCAATAGCAAACAGGGGTGTGTTTAAGCTCGTTGCTTAACTACCATAGTACGACGCATCGTTGTAGAAATCAACTAGCTAGTCACGACTATTTCCCGAAACCGTCTTTCGCAAAGTATCGTTCAACCACGTTGGTTTATGACATCTCGCACGTGGTGGACTAATAACTTATTTTAATTAATCTGTTTGAGATCGAATTAACGCTAGATTTTGTCATATAAGTTACAGACATGGCATCTGAAGACCATTTCTAATTTTTCTCAGTTATTTTGCTTTATTACCAGACTCAATATTTGGCTCGTTCTTACATAGTAGAGCACGTTCGCACATGCGCAGTCTTCAAAAACGGTGCTTTAAATCTCTTGACAAACTAAAAGACGTAAATGACATTTGTATGTATTCTAAATAAATTACACGGGTTGTACTGAATGTCAGCTTGCTTATTTTGCTAAAGATAAGGATTTATTCAGTCTACATCTCATGTAAACTAGAAACTATGCTTCTAGTTCCAACCACACAAGTTTGCAATGCTGTTTGCGAACGTTCGTTGGAACGATGGTTTCGGGAAACACCAAATCGTTGAACTATGCTGATAACGACGGAACTTGTGACCATAGTTGGCTAACGATGCTTTCGGAAACGCACCCCTGGACCACATGGACACCAGCCGATTTAACCTTACTATATACAGATCCGATCAGAATTATCAAACACAGCAACACACAAATAAAATAAAAATAAATGATGTGTGTGTAATGTGGTGATCTGAAGTTGGCTCAACATCATGATCATCATCATCTCTGTCAGAGCGAGTGTCTGATAAATACTGCAGACCCTCACAATCTCCTACTGTATATAAAACACTCACCAGACATGCGAACATACTTACATGTGCTCGTGCATAAAGCTATCAGTTCACACATAGGGGAGAGTGGGGTGATTTGTGCCAGGGGGGAAGTAGTTCCACCCCTTGTTCTGGAAAACCATAGAATAATTTGGTCATGTGACCACATAATTTTGAAAAGCAATCAATTTTACTCGTCCTCCAAAGAAGAGAGATACATGGCATGAGAGTTAAGCACATTTTAGTGCAAAAAACTGTTTTTTCCCTTTCAAAGTAAATTTTCTATGATTAAGGTTTTTTTTTGTAGTGTCTGAACAATTATAGACAAGTTTGAAAACATTTCACACATGTTTTAGTGCTTTAGTAGGTTACACAATGAGTCTATACAGTTAGCATGATGTTAGCTCTTAACTGCTGGATCATGCTAGTTTTTCAAACTTGTGGGTCTGGGGTGATTTGTGCCAAAGGGCATGGGGTAAGTTGTGCCAGATCCAGACCACCTAGAGACCTACATACTCACAGGGGATAATCTTGAGAAGTGAGGAGATGGGCATGCCTCATCAGTGTTTGACTTAGGCCTACCTGCTATTTGTTTAATTTAGCTAACACTGATTTCAGTTTTGAGTTTGCACTATGTTAATAAAGAGAAGTTTTATTCAGTTTTTAAGTAGCCTATGTCACAATAGGATGTTTAGAAATTAGCCTAGTAACTTTATTCTTATGTTACATAAATGACAGACAGCGTTCTGTCAACAGGCATCTATTGCCAAAGCCTTTTTGCCTGAAATGATTCACAAATATCATATATTGTGTTGCTATGGTGCTCTAAATGGTTGCTAGGGCGTAGCTTGATAGCTTCACAATGATCCTAAGAGACTGATTCGTCGTCTGAGTAAAATGAGCCCGCCCCTTGTCTCTATGACACTGTGATCCAGAGTTATGTTCAACACAAAATCCCTATGCAATTGACCATAGTAGGAAAAACGCATGCTATGGTATTCCAGGGTGACAATATCTAAATAAACCTTAAATTATTAGTCATTTTGTATTGAATTTGTCTTGCTTTCATATAGCATACGGTTCATAACAGTAAAATGTTCTGTTTTACTTCAGAAAGCACTGGCACAATTTACCCCAACATATTTCCCCAAAAGGCACAACTTACCCCGCACCAGGGGCAAGTTGTGCCATGAGACCACTTTTTTCCCAAGAGCTATATTTCTGAAACTATTTATTTCAGATCCAAAGTTATTATTCTCAGGGATGCACAACATCCTGAAATACATGTACATCCTTAAGTTGAAGGCATTACTGTCATGGCCTCACTTTAAAGTCACTTTGAGTAAAAACTGGCACAACTCACCCCACTCTCCCCTACAGGCCTACGGTTTAATTAATAATTAATAATAATGTGTTACATTTATATAGCGCTTTTCTGGGCACTCAAAGCGCTTTACACATGGAAGAGGGAATCTCCTCAACCACCATCAACTTTTTGGTTACAGACATTTTTCAAAATATCTTCGTTTGTGTTCAGCAGAAAAAAGAAATTCATACAGGTTTGAAACAGCTTGAGGGTGAGTAAATGATGACAGAATTTTCATTTGTGGATGAACTATCCCTTTAAGCAGAAGCCTTTAGATCAGAAACAAATCCTGTCAAATTTGTCCAATCACAGGTGCATCGCCATAATGGTGACTTCAAACCAAATTATTATTTTCAATAAAACATCAACATTTAAACATCAATTAATTCTCAATAAGATCTTCTGTAGACGTCTGACAGAAATAAAGTCAGTCTGGTCAGTAATAAGTGAAGCTGGTAATGTTTGTGGAGTTGTTGAATCCTCCTCTGCTGAGATCTTCACATATTTAATGTATTTTATCTTCAGTTGATTTCATCTAAAGCTGTGACTGAAGTCAGTTGTAGTTCTGGTTCCTCTGTTCTTCAGTGATTCTGCTTGTTATCATCAGCTGTCTTCAATAATGATCAATCACCACTTAATTAATCACTTAATTATCTCATTAACTCCAACACTGATTCAGTTACATTTAACACATTGTAGTGCACCCTGAGCAGTGTTCACTTCATCAGTGATTTACTCCTTCAGATTAGAGACACAGGCTTCAAGTCGTCTTCGCTCTGTCAGAACATCTAATGTCATCTCAACACTTTCTCTGTTTTCTCTGTTCTATTTTTATTTTTATTTTAGGCAGTCTAAAGGACCTTGTGCTGTTCTAGTGTAAACCCAGCTGCAGGTACAATAAAGTTTTACTAAATAATCTGTTACACTGTTGACTGTAATGTGTATCAATAAACATTGTTCAGCTTTACTGCTTTTTTCTCTTTTTGCAGTCCTCTATACATTATTTACTGAGAAGTGATCAATGTTTAATACTTGGTTATTTCACCCATGCAATTGTTAAATTACTTTTAAGTGGGACGTTCCTATGAAATTATCATGTAATGACACTGATGGTACACAGCAATTACCTTAACAATTACACTTTATATTAAGTGGACAATTTCTGCAGAGTTACCATGTAAGTACACTGATATTATAGTGTTACACAGATGTTTAGGTTTTGCATATTACTTAGTAAGTTGTGACCATTTTACACTTTATATTAAGTGGACAGTTCCTGAGAAGTTACCATGATAGCACAAGGGGAAACTTTAGTTGTAATTCAACATTAGTCCTGCCAGTCATAAATACATGGTATACACATAGGAATCATCATGGTTTCCATAAAGTTTCAGTCTGGTAACTGCAGTATTTAAGACTGCTTGTTGAAGTGGAACAACTTGTGTAAATACATATTGTTGTTATAAAATGTAGGGTTACACTTTATTTTAAGGTGTCATTGTTACAGTGTAATTATATATTTAAGTACTGAGTAATATTAAGCAACTACATGTACTTACTATAGGGTTAGGGTAGGATTAGGGTTTGGTTGAGGGTTAGTTGCATGTAATTATGCATAATTTACTGTTATTACTATGGTAAGTACATGCAACATATGTAACAAGGACACTGTAAAATAAAGTGTTAGCAAATGTAGTTACATAATTCCTGTTATACATGTGTTCTTACACATGCCATTCTGTGGGTTGTTACATGTGTAGTTAAACAAATATTACAGCTGTAGATACTATGTACAAATATGTACTTACACTGTAGTTAAATAGTATGTACACATGTAGTTCCCATGTAAGTTCACAGGTAGGGCCACTTAATATAAATGGATCCTGCTTTCTTAATGGCATTGAAAGCATCTGTTAGACGTTGTCTATCTGACTGTGTGAGTAGAAACACTATGTTGTTCTCTATATCTCTACCAAACAGAGTCAGAACTGAGTGAAATATGTAAAGCTCTTTTCCAGAAGAATGATTCTGAGACGCCTTCATCACAAAACACACTGGCTGCATCAGAAAGCTTAGGTAATGACTTTGCAGGCAGCGTTTGGCACGAAGGTTCCTCATGAAACTGATTTCAGACAGACTTCTGAGGCAGCGTAACGGTTTAATGATCTACAACAAAATAGAGCTAGCTTTGGTGAAATCTAGGTGAGTATTTAATGACTACAATAGTAATATCTCGCTAGAAATGACATCATAAGTGGAAAACATTGATCAAAAATGTACATGTACACACAAACTGAGACCAGTTTCTAGCTGAACTGTCACAGAATGGAAAGCACAGGATTGTGGGATATCAAAGACAGTGGAGATTGTATCTATGCTGCCTTCTATAATCGATCAGATGAAGGAATCTCAGGAGACAAGAAGTGAAGCTAACATTGTATTTGGGCGTGCCTTGGAATGCAGCATTTATCAGTTTTCAGACACATCCACTGTGTAAATATAATGAATCCAATCCATCTGAAAACAATCTGCTCAGATACTCAGAAATCTCTCTGTCTTTCTCGAATCCTCCAGTGTCTCCGTATTCTGGAGTGTCAATGATGGTCAGAGATGTTGGGTTTTCTTCAACAAACGCCTCATAAACAGTGATCTCACGTGTCTGTTTTTTTATTTATTTATTTTTTATGTGGATGTTCTTTAGTTTCTTCTGTGATTTTATAAAACTCTTGATCCTCAAACTTTACTCCCAGTAATAGTTGATCATGGTGATATAACATCATGTATGTCAAGGTCTTAATTTTAATCGATAGATTCAGTTAGAATAAAAAGCATGATAGGCTGTTACCAGTAAAATTAAAATCAGTATCAACAAAATCCTTATTCTCACTGCAGATGTGGGATGTGCAGACGCTGATTCTGAATGGCATATTATTTACACAGACTGTTAATACAGAGGAGCCATGGATACATTTACACTGCAATTACAATTGCATAAATAATGTTATGAGATTAATGTGTTAAATATAACATTTTGAATATAGAAATGATGAAAACAATGAAATTATAATGAATTACTTTTAAATATGAAACTAAAACAGCCAATAGGTGGAGGAAATTCACCGTCTTAATGAGTGAGTTTAATCAATCATTCATTCAGCTAATTCGTGATTTATGTTTGGTTCACTTAGTTTTGTCATCGCCACAGAGATATTAATTAGTGGGACCGTCATATTAACTTGTGCGAACGTGGTAATGATGAATGGCCATGAGATAATTTTGTCGAGGTAATGAGATCCTTAAAGGAGAACTCCGGTCAATTTTAACATTGAGCTCATTTTTTTTGTACATTTGGAGTGCTGTCAATACAGAGAACAACGACAAAAATCGGTGTTGCCTACACCGAGTTATTCTATTTTTAAAATTTGCACCCTGTTGACTTCAATGGGGCAAGTACTAAACCTGCTTTTAGCCTCTTAACATCCTTGATGTGTCATTACAAGTGCACAGAAAATGTGAGTGATTCCTTCTGAGTGAACACGAGTGAGTCTGACTGCAGTAGATGTGAAAGATATGTATAAAAATGATGTTATTTAAGCCAGCGCAAATACCTGTATTTACATCCTGTTTTCGGTAGAAGTCCAAAGTAGTCGATTGCCGAGTTCACGCGCATAGGTTTAGTGATCACGCACGTGAACTCGGCAATCGACTACTTTGGACTTCTACCGAAAACAGGATGTAAACACAGGTATTTGTGCTCAATGCGCTGGCTTAAATAACATCATTTTTATACATTTCTTTCACATCTACTGCAGTCAGATTCACTCGTGTTCACTCAGAAGGAATCACTCACATTTTCTGTGCACTTGTAATGACACATCAAGGATGTTAAGAGGCTAAAAGCAGGTTTAGTACTTGCCCCATTGAAGTCAACAGGGTGCAAATTTTAAAAATAGAATAACTCGGTGTAGGCAACACCGATTTTTGTCGTTGTTCTCTGTATTGACAGCACTCCAAATGTACAAAAAAATGAGCTCAATGTTAAAATTGACCGGAGTTCTCCTTTAAGAGATGCTATGTTGAGAGAATTACATATTTTTCTTGTGGCCACGACTCCTTAATGTTGAGGGAACAACATCTATTTCTCATGACAACGAGATAAATGCATAAACAACCTGCGTGACCATAGCAACCTGGAATTATCAGAAATGGATAGGTATATATAATAATATTTATTTTTAATTAAAGCTGCAGTCCGTAGTTTTTCCTCTTTGTCGCCATCTCTGTTCGAAAGCATAGACCACGTTGATGGTTGATGTACGCATGGTCACAGTGCTGTCCGTACGGACCAGTACATGCTTGCCGAGCAGTGTTACAGTGTTTTGAGGCGGCTCAGAGCAAGGTGTACTGCCAGCAGCTCGAGGCAGTTGATATGCCAATGCAGTTGGGGGCCCGTCCAGATCCCCGCTACTGCATGCCCGTAGTACATGCCCCCTCCAGCCGGTGTTGGAGGTATCTGTGGAGATCACAGCATATCTGGACACTTGTTCTAGGGGCACTCCGGCCCGGAGAAACGAAGGGTCTGACCACGGGCTGAGGGTTTGGCGGCAGGCCGGGGTGATTATCACACGGAGCGTGCCGCTCTGCCTAATTAAAGAGTTAATGAAAGAATTTATTTCTTTATTTACATTTTTATTCAGTGGCGCGGGAAGGGTTAAGGTGGGGGACTAACAAAATATTGTCCTTAAAAATGTGAAATAAAATGAGCATCAATGGACAGCATTAACTACTGCTCTTATGCCTAATGTATTAAGTGTTCAAGCTACAGAGAAAATTAAATAAAGTTTGAATTTGTCAGGCTTTGTTCCGATCAGAGCTCGTGAGCGGAGATCAAGCATATTTCTGAATATTCTGCTTCGCTCGCTCATTCCGCTCAGGGTCGCTCTCTCAACCCAGAATGGCCTGCTGGTACCAAAATATGTGGAATAAGGGCTGCCTCCGACTAAAGTTTTTTTCTAGTCGACTAGCAGTTGTTCATTTAAGCCATTAGTGGACAAATTGCCCCTTTATATTAAATTATGTAAATAGTCTATATACAGTATAATGAGCATTTACGTACTCAAGCGCATGAACGCACACATAAAGCTTGCCACAAAGAACCGGCAAAACTAATGATTATGAATGTGTCAAAAATAGCAAGGAGACATTTAATTATTTATTAATGAACTGGTGTTTCATGTGTCGCTGCAAAGATGGAGTTGACGATGCAGACTCGCCATAAACGCCAGAGAGAAATGCACAATTTATATGGATTACATAATCAGAGAGTAGCCTATTTCTTTTAGTTTTGAATAGTTTCGTTTAAAAGTAGACATTTCAGGCTTTCTATAATAGATAGCCTATATTTCTCAAATCTGTGAGGCACAAGCTGAGTTTCGGCGGCCTCCAGTTCGCGTGCAATGCAAGTGATTGTGCCGGCGACTTATTATATTGTTAAATACGGGCAATTGGTTGATAAAACATTGATCAAAATTAAGATACAATTTCTACAAAACTAAAGTCAATGAAGTGTTCAAAATCATGTCTTACCCACCACTCCAGACATATTGCATCTCATGATGTATCATGTCTTTCTCATGCTGCATGCTTACTTTCATAATCAACATTGATTAAATTAAAAAATAACATTAGCCTATAATATTTAAACATAAATATTAAACTAAATATGTTTTCTTTAATGGTTACAAAACCTATACAGTACATAGAAATTTCATGTCTTGTCGTCAGCCACAACATAATAACGTCACATATTTTCGACCCAGCACTCAGCCCCCCTCGTATGAAACAGCTTCCAGCGCACCTGTTTTTATTTTAATTGATAAAACATTCTTTCATTTTAAAAAATAAACTGAAATCAGCAAGAAGTTATGCAAACATGGAAATTAATAAATTGCTCATTCTTTCGATTGTTTTAAGAAACTTCTCAAGACATATATTTTTAGTAAAGTTTTTATTGAGTAATTATTACTGTGATTTTTGATGTTTTTAACTTTTTATTATTTGATACTAGCACTTTGTGTATAAGAAAGGTGCATTACAAATAAAATGTATTATTATAATTATTATACCAAACACAGTCTAAATTCTTCTTATTAATTGTTTAAATGATCATTAATTTTGATGACAAATACATTTATATTTTCCAGAAAATGTACATTCCTAATTGCAATTACACTGCAGAAGGAAAAATTACATTTAATCACTGACACTCACAAAGACTGGCATACACAAAAAGACACATTTTTGGGCTTACATGTTTCCTTTTTATCCTAGTTCTCAAAACATTAAGAAACAAAAACCTCAACAAAAATACTCTAAGTAGAAGAAGACCCAGTATATGCCTAACATTCTTAAAATACTGGATTATTGGAAGTGCAGCGAGATAAATGCTGCTTTAATTTATTTTTGAGAAGTTCCCCCTGAGTGATAACCAAACTAGAACCCATAATATATAGTAAACCCTTATCTAACACATGCTGCTACTATAATCAAGACATACTGTATGTCTATGATAAAATAACATACTGAGCATTATAAACTCTCGTAATTCCTAGTTATCTGTGTTTGTATGTCCGGTTCTAGGTTTTGCAGTTCGACATTTAATTCATCAATAATCTTTGTTAGCTCCTCTTTTGTCTCCCTTATTTTTCTCACAAATCTCATGATCTCAGACTGCAGCTCTTGCACATTTCTTGCGTCGTTAGTTGACCCAGGGGTTTGGTTGCTTTCAGACTCTGTATTGGTTGCTGCAATTTCTGATTCTTGTTGAGTCGGTATTGAAGCATAATCTCTGCGGAGTTTGTGAATTTCTTTGGCGTCGAGGGCAATGAAGAGGATGTCAACAGCTACAAATAGTCCAGTCAAAACCCCTGTTGCTGCTTCAGCCACACGAACGGCTCTTGCAGTCTGAGCTGCAACTCTCCCAACACTTGAGACTTGAATTAAACGGATAAGCTCTGCAATCCCCCCCAGACCTCGTCCAAGTCGAGCCCCGACATTTGCCCAATCTGTCCCAGATTGTGCATTGGAGCATGAATCCTTGTTTTCAGAAAGCACTTTTCGAGTTATCACTGCTATTTGGATGTTTTGGATGCAGCTGCATGTGGAGGCTATTTTTTCTTGTAACTCTGTAATGATAATTTTGATCTTTTGGCGGTCTGTGCGCTGGTTGACCATCTTTGTTATGTTACTCGCACCAGATGCTACTCCACCAGCTACCGCTACACCGATTCCCACTCCTGTTACTATCAGAGAAGCTCCGAGAGTGAACGGAGTCAGAATAAGCCCAACCACAGATGTGATTCCTCCAGCCAATCCCACTACACCTCCTGCAAGGCTGCCTATGGTTGTTTTGTAGTGGACCGTCTCCAAACCTTTGGCCAGCTCTTCAAGAACATTTAGCCTCCCATAAAGCTCTTCAATAGTTTGTGTGCTCTGAAAAAAATCAAGTTTAATGAAATAAAAATTTTGTTTTACGGTTCAGTGTTTTGTTTAATTTCATTTTACCCGTGTTGCAAACCATATTCCATAAACATGGTTACTTTATGACTTTAGAAGACTACAGCAAAACGTATGAAAAGATACATTTTAATTACTCAACTCACCTTTTCATAAAGGTGTTCAATGATAAAGGGCCTCATCAAGATTTCACTGACAGACGGGCGGTTCGCTGGATCGATCTGAAGTGTGTCTTTTACCAGCTGACGAAGGTCCTCAGAGAAGGTCTCAGGAAGAGCTTCATAGGAGCAGGTGAGTATCTTTGTAATAATATCAACTGTGCTTCTTCCTGTAAACTAAAGACAGACAAAAATATGAGGTTACTAGTTGTTTAAAAAAAAAAAAAATGTTATCAGTGGACAGCTACGCTACTACACTTTGACGCTTCAAAAAGTTCATAAAGTCTACAGTCAGACAGCAGGTAAATGTGGCCCAAATCCGCATCTGATATGTTTTCAATTCTGATTTGTGCCACTTCCGTATGTGGTCCAAAATCAGATCTTTTAAGTCACTCTAGAAAAATATTTGCCACAATTCTGCACTCATGGGAGTCACTTTAAATATTTTACATACCTGACGTTATCAAGACAGTTTCAAAAGGTATACAATCAAAACATTCTCATGTGTTAGCTGCCATCTGTGGCCTTTCAACGGGAGCCTTCACATGTCCTCCGGGAGATCATGAACACGATCTCTGAGGCTAGAGCACCTTCTACCAGGCGCCTTAACACCTAAAAATGGGCTTCCATCCTCTCATTCCTGCAAGAGCTGTTGGATGGCAGACGCACTCAATCCACGCTCAAAGTATACATGGCAGCTATCCTGGTGTACCACGCTCCTATAGCTGGCCAATCACTTGGAGAACTCAACCTAGTAGTCAGATTTCTCAGAGGGGCCAGGAGGCTAAATCCGCCTCTTCCAAACACGGCCCCTTCCTGGTACCTGTCTTTTGTCCTGAGGGCACTCCGGGGCCCTCTGTTTGTGCCGCTCACGACAATCAACCTTCGGTCTCTCTCACTGAGCCTGCAGGCTCTTTCAGTGGACGATTTCTTCCTCGAGTTTGCGCCCAACAACAGCATAGTTGTCCTTAACTTCCCCTATTACGCTGTTTCAAAAGCTCCTAATTTTGTTTTGGAGGTCTCCTACAACAGGTTTAGATCCATCAAAGGTCAAAAAAGAGTATTCATTTTCTCATAATATACATTGCACATCACCACATTTTTCAATTATTCTCAAACGACTTGATGGATGAATCAGTATATCTAAATCCCTCCTTTCCATGAGCCTACTCTGCTCTGATTGGTCAGATGGCCCAGTCTGTTGTGATTGACCTAAGCCTGTCGGAAGCTAAACTTCCATTACCATAACTGAACTTCAGCTCCATCTGGAGGCTTTCTAAAGAGATTGTATCTATGCTGCCTTCTATAATCGATCAGATGAAGGAATCTCAGGAGACAAGAAGTGAAGCTAACATTGTATTTGGGCGTGCCTTGGAATGCAGCATTTATCAGTTTTCAGACACATCCACTGTGTAAATATAATGAATCCAATCCATCTGAAAACAATCTGCTCAGATACTCAGAAATCTCTCTGTCTTTCTCGAATCCTCCAGTGTCTCCGTATTCTGGAGTGTCAATGATGGTCAGAGATGTTGGGTTTTCTTCAACAAACGCCTCATAAACAGTGATCTCACGTGTCTGTTTTTTTATTTATTTATTTTTTATGTGGATGTTCTTTAGTTTCTTCTGTGATTTTATAAAACTCTTGATCCTCAAACTTTACTCCCAGTAATAGTTGATCATGGTGATATAACATCATGTATGTCAAGGTCTTAATTTTAATCGATAGATTCAGTTAGAATAAAAAGCATGATAGGCTGTTACCAGTAAAATTAAAATCAGTATCAACAAAATCCTTATTCTCACTGCAGATGTGGGATGTGCAGACGCTGATTCTGAATGGCATATTATTTACACAGACTGTTAATACAGAGGAGCCATGGATACATTTACACTGCAATTACAATTGCATAAATAATGTTATGAGATTAATGTGTTAAATATAACATTTTGAATATAGAAATGATGAAAACAATGAAATTATAATGAATTACTTTTAAATATGAAACTAAAACAGCCAATAGGTGGAGGAAATTCACCGTCTTAATGAGTGAGTTTAATCAATCATTCATTCAGCTAATTCGTGATTTATGTTTGGTTCACTTAGTTTTGTCATCGCCACAGAGATATTAATTAGTGGGACCGTCATATTAACTTGTGCGAACGTGGTAATGATGAATGGCCATGAGATAATTTTGTCGAGGTAATGAGATCCTTAAAGGAGAACTCCGGTCAATTTTAACATTGAGCTCATTTTTTTTGTACATTTGGAGTGCTGTCAATACAGAGAACAACGACAAAAATCGGTGTTGCCTACACCGAGTTATTCTATTTTTAAAATTTGCACCCTGTTGACTTCAATGGGGCAAGTACTAAACCTGCTTTTAGCCTCTTAACATCCTTGATGTGTCATTACAAGTGCACAGAAAATGTGAGTGATTCCTTCTGAGTGAACACGAGTGAGTCTGACTGCAGTAGATGTGAAAGATATGTATAAAAATGATGTTATTTAAGCCAGCGCAAATACCTGTATTTACATCCTGTTTTCGGTAGAAGTCCAAAGTAGTCGATTGCCGAGTTCACGCGCATAGGTTTAGTGATCACGCACGTGAACTCGGCAATCGACTACTTTGGACTTCTACCGAAAACAGGATGTAAACACAGGTATTTGTGCTCAATGCGCTGGCTTAAATAACATCATTTTTATACATTTCTTTCACATCTACTGCAGTCAGATTCACTCGTGTTCACTCTGAAGGAATCACTCACATGACCTGTGCACTTGTAATGACACATCAAGGATGTTAAGAGGCTAAAAGCAGGTTTAGTACTTGCCCCATTGAAGTCAACAGGGTGCAAATTTTAAAAATAGAATAACTCGGTGTAGGCAACACCGATTTTTGTCGTTGTTCTCTGTATTGACAGCACTCCAAATGTACAAAAAAATGAGCTCAATGTTAAAATTGACCGGAGTTCTCCTTTAAGAGATGCTATGTTGAGAGAATTACATATTTTTCTTGTGGCCACGACTCCTTAATGTTGAGGGAACAACATCTATTTCTCATGACAACGAGATAAATGCATAAACAACCTGCGTGACCATAGCAACCTGGAATTATCAGAAATGGATAGGTATATATAATAATATTTATTTTTAATTAAAGCTGCAGTCCGTAGTTTTTCCTCTTTGTCGCCATCTCTGTTCGAAAGCATAGACCACGTTGATGGTTGATGTACGCATGGTCACAGTGCTGTCCGTACGGACCAGTACATGCTTGCCGAGCAGTGTTACAGTGTTTTGAGGCGGCTCAGAGCAAGGTGTACTGCCAGCAGCTCGAGGCAGTTGATATGCCAATGCAGTTGGGGGCCCGTCCAGATCCCCGCTACTGCATGCCCGTAGTACATGCCCCCTCCAGCCGGTGTTGGAGGTATCTGTGGAGATCACAGCATATCTGGACACTTGTTCTAGGGGCACTCCGGCCCGGAGAAACGAAGGGTCTGACCACGGGCTGAGGGTTTGGCGGCAGGCCGGGGTGATTATCACACGGAGCGTGCCGCTCTGCCTAATTAAAGAGTTAATGAAAGAATTTATTTCTTTATTTACATTTTTATTCAGTGGCGCGGGAAGGGTTAAGGTGGGGGACTAACAAAATATTGTCCTTAAAAATGTGAAATAAAATGAGCATCAATGGACAGCATTAACTACTGCTCTTATGCCTAATGTATTAAGTGTTCAAGCTACAGAGAAAATTAAATAAAGTTTGAATTTGTCAGGCTTTGTTCCGATCAGAGCTCGTGAGCGGAGATCAAGCATATTTCTGAATATTCTGCTTCGCTCGCTCATTCCGCTCAGGGTCGCTCTCTCAACCCAGAATGGCCTGCTGGTACCAAAATATGTGGAATAAGGGCTGCCTCCGACTAAAGTTTTTTTCTAGTCGACTAGCAGTTGTTCATTTAAGCCATTAGTGGACAAATTGCCCCTTTATATTAAATTATGTAAATAGTCTATATACAGTATAATGAGCATTTACGTACTCAAGCGCATGAACGCACACATAAAGCTTGCCACAAAGAACCGGCAAAACTAATGATTATGAATGTGTCAAAAATAGCAAGGAGACATTTAATTATTTATTAATGAACTGGTGTTTCATGTGTCGCTGCAAAGATGGAGTTGACGATGCAGACTCGCCATAAACGCCAGAGAGAAATGCACAATTTATATGGATTACATAATCAGAGAGTAGCCTATTTCTTTTAGTTTTGAATAGTTTCGTTTAAAAGTAGACATTTCAGGCTTTCTATAATAGATAGCCTATATTTCTCAAATCTGTGAGGCACAAGCTGAGTTTCGGCGGCCTCCAGTTCGCGTGCAATGCAAGTGATTGTGCCGGCGACTTATTATATTGTTAAATACGGGCAATTGGTTGATAAAACATTGATCAAAATTAAGATACAATTTCTACAAAACTAAAGTCAATGAAGTGTTCAAAATCATGTCTTACCCACCACTCCAGACATATTGCATCTCATGATGTATCATGTCTTTCTCATGCTGCATGCTTACTTTCATAATCAACATTGATTAAATTAAAAAATAACATTAGCCTATAATATTTAAACATAAATATTAAACTAAATATGTTTTCTTTAATGGTTACAAAACCTATACAGTACATAGAAATTTCATGTCTTGTCGTCAGCCACAACATAATAACGTCACATATTTTCGACCCAGCACTCAGCCCCCCTCGTATGAAACAGCTTCCAGCGCACCTGTTTTTATTTTAATTGATAAAACATTCTTTCATTTTAAAAAATAAACTGAAATCAGCAAGAAGTTATGCAAACATGGAAATTAATAAATTGCTCATTCTTTCGATTGTTTTAAGAAACTTCTCAAGACATATATTTTTAGTAAAGTTTTTATTGAGTAATTATTACTGTGATTTTTGATGTTTTTAACTTTTTATTATTTGATACTAGCACTTTGTGTATAAGAAAGGTGCATTACAAATAAAATGTATTATTATAATTATTATACCAAACACAGTCTAAATTCTTCTTATTAATTGTTTAAATGATCATTAATTTTGATGACAAATACATTTATATTTTCCAGAAAATGTACATTCCTAATTGCAATTACACTGCAGAAGGAAAAATTACATTTAATCACTGACACTCACAAAGACTGGCATACACAAAAAGACACATTTTTGGGCTTACATGTTTCCTTTTTATCCTAGTTCTCAAAACATTAAGAAACAAAAACCTCAACAAAAATACTCTAAGTAGAAGAAGACCCAGTATATGCCTAACATTCTTAAAATACTGGATTATTGGAAGTGCAGCGAGATAAATGCTGCTTTAATTTATTTTTGAGAAGTTCCCCCTGAGTGATAACCAAACTAGAACCCATAATATATAGTAAACCCTTATCTAACACATGCTGCTACTATAATCAAGACATACTGTATGTCTATGATAAAATAACATACTGAGCATTATAAACTCTCGTAATTCCTAGTTATCTGTGTTTGTATGTCCGGTTCTAGGTTTTGCAGTTCGACATTTAATTCATCAATAATCTTTGTTAGCTCCTCTTTTGTCTCCCTTATTTTTCTCACAAATCTCATGATCTCAGACTGCAGCTCTTGCACATTTCTTGCGTCGTTAGTTGACCCAGGGGTTTGGTTGCTTTCAGACTCTGTATTGGTTGCTGCAATTTCTGATTCTTGTTGAGTCGGTATTGAAGCATAATCTCTGCGGAGTTTGTGAATTTCTTTGGCGTCGAGGGCAATGAAGAGGATGTCAACAGCTACAAATAGTCCAGTCAAAACCCCTGTTGCTGCTTCAGCCACACGAACGGCTCTTGCAGTCTGAGCTGCAACTCTCCCAACACTTGAGACTTGAATTAAACGGATAAGCTCTGCAATCCCCCCCAGACCTCGTCCAAGTCGAGCCCCGACATTTGCCCAATCTGTCCCAGATTGTGCATTGGAGCATGAATCCTTGTTTTCAGAAAGCACTTTTCGAGTTATCACTGCTATTTGGATGTTTTGGATGCAGCTGCATGTGGAGGCTATTTTTTCTTGTAACTCTGTAATGATAATTTTGATCTTTTGGCGGTCTGTGCGCTGGTTGACCATCTTTGTTATGTTACTCGCACCAGATGCTACTCCACCAGCTACCGCTACACCGATTCCCACTCCTGTTACTATCAGAGAAGCTCCGAGAGTGAACGGAGTCAGAATAAGCCCAACCACAGATGTGATTCCTCCAGCCAATCCCACTACACCTCCTGCAAGGCTGCCTATGGTTGTTTTGTAGTGGACCGTCTCCAAACCTTTGGCCAGCTCTTCAAGAACATTTAGCCTCCCATAAAGCTCTTCAATAGTTTGTGTGCTCTGAAAAAAATCAAGTTTAATGAAATAAAAATTTTGTTTTACGGTTCAGTGTTTTGTTTAATTTCATTTTACCCGTGTTGCAAACCATATTCCATAAACATGGTTACTTTATGACTTTAGAAGACTACAGCAAAACGTATGAAAAGATACATTTTAATTACTCAACTCACCTTTTCATAAAGGTGTTCAATGATAAAGGGCCTCATCAAGATTTCACTGACAGACGGGCGGTTCGCTGGATCGATCTGAAGTGTGTCTTTTACCAGCTGACGAAGGTCCTCAGAGAAGGTCTCAGGAAGAGCTTCATAGGAGCAGGTGAGTATCTTTGTAATAATATCAACTGTGCTTCTTCCTGTAAACTAAAGACAGACAAAAATATGAGGTTACTAGTTGTTTAAAAAAAAAAAAAATGTTATCAGTGGACAGCTACGCTACTACACTTTGACGCTTCAAAAAGTTCATAAAGTCTACAGTCAGACAGCAGGTAAATGTGGCCCAAATCCGCATCTGATATGTTTTCAATTCTGATTTGTGCCACTTCCGTATGTGGTCCAAAATCAGATCTTTTAAGTCACTCTAGAAAAATATTTGCCACAATTCTGCACTCATGGGAGTCACTTTAAATATTTTACATACCTGACGTTATCAAGACAGTTTCAAAAGGTATACAATCAAAACATTCTCATGTGTTAGCTGCCATCTGTGGCCTTTCAACGGGAGCCTTCACATGTCCTCCGGGAGATCATGAACACGATCTCTGAGGCTAGAGCACCTTCTACCAGGCGCCTTAACACCTAAAAATGGGCTTCCATCCTCTCATTCCTGCAAGAGCTGTTGGATGGCAGACGCACTCAATCCACGCTCAAAGTATACATGGCAGCTATCCTGGTGTACCACGCTCCTATAGCTGGCCAATCACTTGGAGAACTCAACCTAGTAGTCAGATTTCTCAGAGGGGCCAGGAGGCTAAATCCGCCTCTTCCAAACACGGCCCCTTCCTGGTACCTGTCTTTTGTCCTGAGGGCACTCCGGGGCCCTCTGTTTGTGCCGCTCACGACAATCAACCTTCGGTCTCTCTCACTGAGCCTGCAGGCTCTTTCAGTGGACGATTTCTTCCTCGAGTTTGCGCCCAACAACAGCATAGTTGTCCTTAACTTCCCCTATTACGCTGTTTCAAAAGCTCCTAATTTTGTTTTGGAGGTCTCCTACAACAGGTTTAGATCCATCAAAGGTCAAAAAAGAGTATTCATTTTCTCATAATATACATTGCACATCACCACATTTTTCAATTATTCTCAAACGACTTGATGGATGAATCAGTATATCTAAATCCCTCCTTTCCATGAGCCTACTCTGCTCTGATTGGTCAGATGGCCCAGTCTGTTGTGATTGACCTAAGCCTGTCGGAAGCTAAACTTCCATTACCATAACTGAACTTCAGCTCCATCTGGAGGCTTTCTAAAGCTCAGCGATTGTACACACTGTAAAGACAGTAACAATTTCCGATAGTGACATTGGGAGAACTAGTAATTCAACCCAAAACTCGTAAGAAATACTTGAGCAGGACGTTTCTCAGTAATACACTTCTTATTTTGAGGTACATTATGAGATGTTGCAACTGTTATTCCTTATTAACAAGCCTTCAACAAACCCATGTGTATATTTCAAATTTATTGCGGTGTACATGCGTGAACTGTATCAATAACAGGCCATAGATTAGTGAGCACTAACATGAATGACTGATGTAACAAACGTTTGTAAAACAAATCTAACTCCATCCTTTACCTTTACTCAAAGTAGTAAGAAAGACAGACAATCTGCATTAATAGACAAAGTTTAAGGTAATAGTGGCCCACAGCTGCTTAGCAGAAGTATGTTGTATTAAAGTATTTAATAGCTGGTTAGCTGGAACCTTACACAATATAAAACACAAAACTACATATTTTGAACACCCGGTAGAAAAAACATCAATAATTAATCATACTTACAGGCTGTTATTCTGAGGAACATGCTGGTCTAAATAAAGTGGGTACTGACCCATCTTTCAAAAGCAAGCTTTTTGCAAATCCCGCGTTGAGATTTGAGAAGCAGCAACATAGGCAGGCATTTTGCAAAAGTATTTTCCAGTGACGTAGAACCATCACGCAGTGGGATTTGAATTACAAATGACTTGTATAGGCGGTTCAGAGTCTATTATTTTCGACCAACAAGGACAAACAGACATCTTCAGAAATCTTAAATCCATCTCCACTCCTGCCCTTTCAGCCTCTCTTGCCAGCAAAATATCCTCTTCCCCACCACCGCTGACTGGCAACCCCTCCGACCTCATCAACTACAACAATGAAACACTCTCCTTCTGTCTCGAACAGCTGTCTCCTACTCTGGTTCCACCAACCCCAAGGCTCTTTTCTCCACAGTAAATAAACTTCTCAAACCCAGTGACAATACCACCAACTCATTCACAACTGATAAATGCAACTCTTTTCTTTAATTCTTTCAGACCAAAATTGACACCATTTACAACAATGTCCTCTTCTTCTGTCACCACTGTCTGCACTCTCACTCCATAATTTGTTCCTCCCCCCTTCACCTCTCAGTCCCTATCTCAGTTCTCCTCTGTGTTGGCATGGGAGCTGTCCAAAATCGTGACAGGAATGAAAACATCAACATGTGTCCTAGACCCCATCCCACCTCATCACGGACTGTCTACCAGCTATCTACACACTTATCACTGAAATCATTAACTCCTCTCTCAGCTCTGGCTCAATCCCCCCTTCACTCAAACTGGCTGCTGTCACCCCTATCCTCAAAAAACCTGGACTCAACCCCGACATCATGTCAAACTTTCGGCCCATCTCCATTCTCCCCTTTCTGTCTAAGATACTGGAATGCACTGTCGCCAAACAACTCAAAATCCACCTCTGCTCAAACGACCTGTTCGAACCATTTCAATCTGGCTTCCGTTTGCAACACTGAAACAGCCCTCCTCAAAGTCATCAATGACATCCTCCTCGCCGCAGATGCTGGTCACCTCACCATCCTCGTCCTCCTGGATCTTACTGCAGCTTTTGACACTATCAACCACACCATTCTTCTCTCTGGCCTCGAATCTTCCCTTAGTATCACCGGAACTGCCCTCTCCTGGCTCCAATCTTATCTCATCGACAGACAACAGTTCATCCACATCAACATCTGCACCTCCTCCACTGCTCCACTGCCCCAAGGCGTCCCTCAGGGTTCGGTGATTGGTCCTCTCCTCTTCATACTATACCTGCTTCTCCTTGGCAACGTCATTCGCCACCATGGTCTCAACTTTCACTTCTATACCGATGATGTCCAGCTCTACATCTCCACCAAATCCATCACCTCCACCACCCACTCCACTATCTCCAACTGCCTCACTGACATTAAATCCTGGATGCACACTAGGGATGTCCCGATCAGGTTTTTTTGCCCTCAAGTCCGAGTCCGAGTCATTTGATTTTGAGTATCTGCCGATACCGAGTCCCGATCCGATACTTAATACATAAAAAAAGAATAAGAGCAAAAAAACAGATCCAGGATGTTCCTTATTTTTTATTTAATTCACCTTATTTTAACATTCAACAACTCTGTTAACAAACAGAGCACTTCTGTGAGGTAGCTTGAACAATCAAGTAATACATAAATTCTTCACTTTTGGACTTAGTGCAACAGTAAAAAAAAAAAAAGTAATATATAAACAAATAGCACCTCAACTTAAAATACCCGGCAGGCATGTGAACAAATAAAAAATAAAAGTGCTACAGTGTTTGCAAAGCCAGTAATGTGCTTTTAGGAACTGCACTCCTAACTCTTACGCCGGTTTCACACTGCACTGTTAGCAGAGCGTGCAGCGCGTATTTTTTTTCGCCGCCCATGTTAACAGATTAAACCAGGCTTTAGAGCATTCACACCGCGCGCAGAGGCGGCGCGGCAGTGCGTAGCAGAGCAGCAGTGCCGCGATCGTTTCGCCGCCGAGTCTATTTTTGCTGCGCCGCTTTTGCTGAATTAAAGTGACAATACATTGATCATGGCCAAAATACACTGCAGTTTTATCCAAAAAGTGCATTGATGATATCTATTGTGTTTTAAACAGTCAATCAAATGACCAACAGCAATTTAAAAAGAAAACAAATGTCCAAAAACAAACTTGTTGCCATAACAATAAAATCAAAGATGAAACAAAAGTTATATAAATGAAATTATTAATAAAATAAGCTTCTTGACAAGTCTTTTCTCTTAAATGCAGGGGCGTAGAATTTAGTAGGGACGCTAGGGACGTGTCCCTACCAATATCCAGTGACACTGATATATCCTTAGCAATAATTTCGATCAAAACTTAAAATATATTTATATTGATGTCCCCGTCCCCACCAATTTCAAAATCAAACCTACGCCACTGCTTAAATGTATTTGAAAACGAAAAAAAGGAATGCCAACTTATCCATTATGGAGTACTCTGTCTGTAGCCTACACAACCCGCGGTTCAGCCGCGCGTGACAAACGCTGCCAGTGTGAAAGCAAAACGCACGTGTCCTGCTCCTGCTCACCATACGCACTGCTCCTGCGCGTGCAGTGTGAAACCGGCGTAACTCTGTGCCACCGCATAAATATTGATGTGTTAAAAAATAATGAGAATATATATATATCCGAGTCCTGATCGGGAGGTAACGTCCGATTCCGATCGAGTCTGAAAACACGTGATCGGGCCCGATTTCCGATCATGTGATCGGATCGGGACATCCCTAATGCACACCAATTTCCTTAAACTCAACTGCGAAAAAAACAGACATGATCATCATCGGTCCCAAACCCATCACTAAAACCATTCACAGTTTCTCCCGCACTGTCGACACCTTCACCCTGTCTCCATCCCTTCACAGTTGCTACCTCTGAGTCTTCTTTGACAATAACCTCTCCTTTGAACACCACATAAACCAAATCACCAGTACCTCCACCACCAGTACCTCCCACAACAAATTCAATTCAAAATCCTTCTCCTCACACACAAAGCCGTCTATAACCAGGCCCCTTCCTACCTCACTGACCTGCTCCACCACCACAACCCATCTCGTAGCCTCTGTTCATCTGATGCTAACTTCCTGACTCCACCTCCCAGGGCCAAGCACCAAACCTGGGGTGACAGAGCCTTCTCTGTTGCTGCCCCCTCCATATGGAACTCTCTCCCCTAACAAATCTGTGACTGCACGGACATTCCAACATTCAAATCTTTGACAGAAACTCACCATTTTAAAATTGCTTTTAATGTTTAGCTTAGTCTGGTGTGTTTTTAGTGGTTTTACTATTTGATGTTGTTTTTTGCTGCTTTTATGATTCTATGTAAAGTGTCTTTGAGTACTCAGAAAAGCGCTTACAAATAAAATGTATTATTATTATTATTATTATTTATTCTATTATTTGGGAGAACATAACTTTATTTATCATGCACTTTCGACTTTACAAGTTTGCAAAATGTTTACATTCATAAACAGTAGGGGTGTAACGGTTCACAAAATTCACGGTTCGGTTCGATACAATGGTATCACAGTTCGGTACGTTTTTTTTATACAGCAAAAAGAAAGAAATGCCAGAGAAATTTTCTTGATTTTTTATTGTTTTTTTATTTATTATATATATATATATATATATATATATATATATATATATATATATATATATATATATATATATATATATATATTTCAATGATAATTCAATAGACATTATAAAATATATAAAATAAAGATATGCAAGAGGCACGTTTAAACGGCAAAACAATAAAATCAGAACCAGTATTCTGTTACGTTCATGGTTCCAGTGGCAGTAAGCATGCACGGCTTTTCAAAATGTCACAAAGTGTTTTGAGATTGTTTTGCATGAAATATTGAAGACGAAGTTGATAATAAAATTATCAAAATTAATAATTGGCACACCACAACGAATGGCGCTATGCATTGTTCTAAAGCCAGGTTTTATTCTGGCATGTTGAATTAGTGTTCGACAAACGCGGCGGCGCGTTCATTTGAATAAAGAGCGCATCTCGCTCGTGTGAGCGAACACACATTGGAACGTTTGGGCGTTTCGCAACGAGTAAAGTCATACCCGAGAGATAGAACATACGTGTCGATTATATAGATGACACGGGTTCAAATCCCGAACTAACTTGGACTACTGAAGTTTTTATATTAGCCTATTAATGCATTGTATAGCCTATTATTGATGCAGAGAGATTAGTTAAACAACTCACCATTTTGCTTATAGCCTAAATATGAAATAAAATTACCATGCATTTCCATTTTACACTAAGGAACAAATATATACAATGACTTTACTTCTGTAGCCTAATAATTCCAATCGTGATTTCAAAAGCAGTTCTGTTAAAAAATAAATAAAAATAAATTGCCCTGAATTAGCCTAAATTGTAAAAACAGATCAAATAAATGTATTTGTCAATGTTGCGACATTGTTTCATTTAAGTTAATAATTATTCTATAAATGTTATTTAGTTTAACAGCAGATCGAAGCACTGTGGTTCGAGATTTATTTGAAAAAACTTTAATTCACAAATCGCACCCTGGTTGCTAGGATTCAAAGATCCCTGTGGAATTTAAAGGGTTAGTTCACCCAAAAATGAAAATTCTGTCAGTAATTACTCACCCTCATGTTGTTCCAACCATGTAAGTCTTTCGTTTATCTTCGGAACACAAATTAAGATATTTTTGATGAAATCTGACAGAATTCTGACTCTTCCATAGGCTTCCAGAGTGACCGAAACTCGCCGACCCAGAATAGTTATTAAAAACATCGTTAAAATAGTCCAAGTGACTCCAGTGGCTCAATCTTAAGTATATCAAGCGACGAGAATACTTTTTGTGCGCAAAAACAAACAAAAATACCGACTTTATTCCACTATTCAATTCCTTCTCTCTGGGCCTCGTAGTGTTTTTGCGTAGCGCGTCTGTGTTTCACGTCACCACGTAGGCTCACAATTGGCCGAAGCAGGTCATGTGTGTGATGCGTGATGACGTGCAACACAGACGCGCTACGCAAAAACACTACGAGGCCCAGAGAGAAGGAATTGAATACTCTGGAAGCCTATGGAAGAGTCAGAATTCTGTCAGATTTAATCAAAAATATCTTAATTTGTGTTCCGAAGATGAACGAAAGACTTACATGGTTGGAACAACATGAGGGTGAGTAATTACTGACAGAATTTTCATTTTTGGGTGAACTAACCCTTTAATATTGAGTTTAACATTTGAGCGTTTTAATTCTTCAATTATTGAAATAATTAAATATTTAGTAATACACATTTATGACAGAAATATTAGCCTACTACATAGCCTAAATTATTTAATTCCTTCATTATCAACACTTTAATAGTCTATTGCTAATGTCTAGAATAGCGATTTAAGTGTGAATTGCAAACTCTTTGTTTTGCAGTCTCAAACTCAGATAGCCTGTGGGGGGTTTGGAGAACGCAGTAGGCTATAGTGGCTTTATCGTGGGGGTGCAGGACAAGAGGTGTTAATGTTCCGTCTTTCATATGGAGAGTGTCGGTAACAGCCTGATGAGCAGGCAAAGGCAAAATCCTTTTAAGGATACATCTCCAAAAGTCTATATGTAGGCCCTATATATTATTAAATTATAAACATTGTAGTTTTATTTATTGTATTTAAAGGTTTTCCACACACAATTTCAATTTAGCAGATGTAGAGCTCTTTAATTCGCGATCAATCTCGTTTTAAGGTGAATTCAGCAAAGCATGCTGTATTTTTGAAGCAACAAAGGCTATTACAGTTTTTTCTTTCGTGATTTGTGTCGATGACACGCAGCAGCGACATATACCGTTTTATCAGCTGTACGGTGTGTTTTTACCTTTGAAATGTTTAATTTTTTCGAGAAAGACCCGGTGCGCGCAGTGAGGGAGACAAAATAAACGTACTAAAAAAAGATCCAGCGCAAGAGAGAGGCAAAGAAAAACGCCTGTTCTTAATTTATGTTGCTTTGAACTATTTTCGTTTTGTACCGTTTTAATTTTTTAACTTAACTGCAATTTCTTTGACAATTGAAATTTAAAATGTTGCAAGATTCTGTTTCTTATTTTGCATCGCAAAGGGAATAAACTCTATCGATGCAACCCTGTTTTAAATAAATACACTGTCCCGACACTTTATTTATACCTTGAAATGTGCGATGGGTTTTCAAACTTAATTTTATTTTTATTTTAAATTTTCATTTTTTTTTTTATTTTTTTTTATTGAAAGCAATACTGTATTGAAAGTATTTTTTTCTGATTTGTTCGATCTGTTTTGAAAAATGTCTTCTGTTGCTATGGCCGGGTATCACTCTCAGTCATCTCAATTTCGTGAATGATTAAAAAAAATAAAAAAATAAATAGATACATATGTAAGCATCAAGAACGGAAAAACATAAACACTGTTGGCTACAGTAAGATTCGATCTCAGATCGCTTGTAGCTCCGCGAGGTTCATGTTGTTGCGTTGGTTGACCACAGAGCTATCGTCTGAATATTGTTAAACTACTGTCTTATGCTCTGACAAAGCCTCATTGATGTGGCCTAATATTTTCTATTGCAATGTTTTATGTTGATTTTTTTTTTTTCATTATTCAATTTAGTTTCAATGATTTCAGTATTGTGATTATGAATTCGTTCAATGTTTCATTTGAATTGAGTTGCTACCAGCTTTCAATCGTTCTCAATGAGCCGCGGTGCGGCGGCAGATTACGCAATAGAGAGAATAAACTGACACTTTGCAAAGTCTGTGATTGTAGCGCCTCTTAGCGGTAAGAGGCTGCAAATACACACCCGCAATTTACCGCCGCGGGAATTTCTCACCTTTAATTTGCCAGTAAACTGTTATAGATGATAATAATAATAATAATAATAATAATAATAAAAAACTCTGGATCTTTAAAAAAGCTTACATTAGTAAATTATTAAAGTCTTCATGCAGTTGAATATTTTTTTTTTTTTTTTTTGCAATGTATAATTTATTGTTTTATTAAAGCTTAACATTAAACCAAACATGCTCAATATCTAATGAAAGAAAATCATACCGCACACTTCCGCATGCACATCTCATAGATGACACATCCCAGACTCCAAATTTCACTGTAAAAAAGTGAAGATTATGAAGGTTAGATTTTGAAATGTATTTGAAATAATAATAGAAACATTCAAATTGTATAATTACGATTTCTCATCAAAAGGTCTGCCATTCAAATTCTCAGGTGCAACGTATGAGAGAGCTTTTGTTTCTGCTGTTTGTGCTTCAATGGACCTGATAAAAACAGAAATACATGGTTCAGATCATAATGCACACACACATATGGACTATTTATTTTATTACGTGTTATTTTATGTACGAGTCATGTTTTGATTTAAAGGAGCACATACAGTACCATTCATGAATCGCTCCAAACTCTCCAAGACCAATGGTTCCACATGCAGTGAAAAATATGCTCTGCCATAAAAAAACACACATTGAGTATGTTATAGCTGCAATATTAGTTTAAAAATAATAAAATAGTGATTATTCTCATGCTTTTTTGATTATTAATATGATTCATTTGTGACTTAACTAATTTGGAAATTTCAGAAATTTGCCTTTGCTAAACATTTACTCAAGAATGTAATGTACCAGCTACAACAAACTTTCCTCTGCGTTTGAAAGTGCAGTGAAGCACAAGTCGTTTGACCAGAAAATTCAGTTATGACAATCTGATTAAAGACTGTGATTAATTAAAGGGGCATTCCACCCATTTGAACATTGTTTTTTATTTAAAGTGGGTCATATATGTAGTCGAAATGTAAAATAAATTTTGAATTTGGTGCCTTCGTGACCGAGGAAAGACAAAAAATAACTTCAGGACGCATTTGTATGAAAGACAACAACTCCCACAATGCACCACATTGCACAGCTCCGCAAGCCACTCCCACTAATCCAGAAAGCGCATATCTGCCTATAAGAGAAATCACTCTTCCGTCTACAAGGCTAGCTACCACCAGAGCTTGAAATTCATTTCACATTCACACAAAATGTCTAGTTAGTTGGCGAACTCATTAGTGCATTACTCCTCGTTTGTATTTCTTTCGAAAAGGTGAATTATTGCATGGTACCTGGATGTTCAGTCAGAACATATGCGGTGCGAAACTAGGATAGTTCTCAACACAAACGTCCGTGTCCTCGTCTGATTCAGAGATTTCGTCCAGGAGAAATTGTCATCGTTGAAATTCTTAGCTGCAGACGGACTCTATCTCTGTGTTCGTAGCGGTTCGTAGTTGCATAGTGAGATCACCGGCGCCACCAGTCCGCCCTAACTCGAGCCAGTCCGGGCTCCTCGTCCGCGGCAGGCAGGTCTTCTGCCTCGGCTGCTCTTCGCTATAATCCGGCTTGTAAAGGTAGCCACAAACACCTGATTCAAGCATCAGACTTCCGAAATCCTCTTCTTCTATATCATATTGAGCACTCTCCTCTGCTATTGTCATAACTTTACATCTGTCTCCACAGCGCCTGTTAGCTTAGCTTCAAACAAGATGGAGGATATTGCTTTCAGTTTCAGAGAGTAAAGTCCCACCCACTGATCTGTAATAGGTCTGTAGCGTGAGCGGTTCCCACCCCCTGGGAAAGATGAGGAACGAGTGTCTGTAGTCTCAACAGAAATCCCCCCCCCTCTTACACTTCCTCCTACAATGACGCAAAATGACGATTTTTGCGTCATTGTAGGAGGAAGTGTAAGAGGTAAATAACGGATTTCTCCCGTCTCAGGGGAAAATGAGAGAGTGTTGCACGACCATTCAATAGTATGACTGGGTTTCTAACAATGCAAAGCTTAATGCAAATGGGTGGAGTGTCCCTTTAAACAAAATTATTTAAAAACGCACCCTCCTTGAACTGCCACCCCTCCTTGAACTGCCACCTTACATAACGAACACCATGTTCAAGCATAAGGGTGTCCATCAGTACACATGGCACCAGGACACCCTAGGCCGGAGGTCAATGATCGACTTTGTGGTCGTTTCATCCGACCTCTGGCCGTATGTCTTGGACACTTGGGTGAAGAGAGGGGCGGAGCTGTCAACTGATCACAAACTGGTGGTGAGTTGGATCCGATGGTGGGGGAGGAATCTGAACAGACTCGGCTGACCCAAACATACTGTGAGGGTCTGTTGGGAATGTTTGGCAGAGTCCCCTGTCAGAAAGATCTTCAACTTCCACCTCCGGCAGAGCTTCGACTGGACCCAGAGGGAGTCTTGAGATATTGAGTCTGAGTGGACCATGTTCTCCACCTCCATCGTCGACGCAGCCACTCGGAGCTGTGGCCGTAAGGTCTCCGGTGCCTGTCGAGGCGGCAATCCCTGAACCCGGTGGTGGACACCGGAAGTAAGGGATGCCGTCAAGCTGAAGAAGGAGTCCTATCGGGCCTGGCTGGCTTGTGGGACTCCTGAGGCAGCTGACGAGTACCAGCAGGCCAAGCGGACTGCAGCCCAGGTGGTTGTGGAGGCAAAAATTTGGGCCTGGGAGGAGTTCGGTGAGGCCATGGTGAAGGACTACCGATTCTGGCAAACCGTCCGGCACCTCAGGAGAGAGAAGCAGTGCCCTACCAACACTATTTACAGTAGAGGTGGGCAGCTGTTGACCTCAACTGGGGATGTCGTCGGGGGGTGGAAGGGATACTTCGAGGATCTCCTCAATCCCACTGACACGTCTTAAATTAAGGAAGCAGAGGTTGAGGGCTCCAAAGTGGACTCGTCCATCACCCAAGCTGAAGTCACCGAGGTAGTCAAGAAGCTCCTCGGTGGCAAGGAACCAGGGGTGGATGAGATCCACCCTGAGTACCTCAAGTCTCTGGATATTGTGGGGCTGTCTTGGCTGACACGCCTCTTGAACATCGCGTGGCGGTCGGGAACAGTACCTTTGGGCTGGCAGACCGGGGTGGTGGTCCCTATTTTTAAGAAGGGGGACCGGAGGGTGTGTTCCAACTACAGGGGGATCAAACTTCTCAGCCTCCCCGGGAAAGTCTATGCCACAGTACTGGAGTGGAGAATACAGCCGATAATAGAACCTCGGATTCAGGAGGAACAGTGAGGTTTTCATCCCGGTCGTGGAACACTGGACCAGCTCTATACTCTCTCCAGGGTGCTGGAGGGTTCATGGGAGTTTGCCCAACCAATCCACATGTGCTTTGTGGATTTGGAGAAGGCATTGTGGATTTGGAGAAGGTATTCGACTGTGTCCCTCGCGGCATCCTGTGGAGGGTGCTCTGGGAGTATGGAATCCGGGGCCCTTTGCTAAGGGCTGTCCAGTCCCTGTACGACCGGAGCAGGAGCTTGGTTCACATTGCCGGCAGTAAGTCAGACTTGTTCCCAGTGTATGTTGGACTCTGGCAGGGCTGCCCCTTGTCGCCGTTTCTGTTCATAATTTTTATGGACAGAATTTCTAGGCGCAGCCAGGGGCCGGAGGGTGTCAGGTTAGGGGACCACACGATTTCGTCTCTGCTTTTAGCGGATGATGTTGTCGTGCTGGCTTCATCAAACCGGGACCTTCAGCAGGTCACTCGGGAGGAGCTCAGAGTAGAGCCGCTGCTCCTCCACATCGAGAGGGGTCAGCTGAGGTGGCTCAGGGATCTGTTCCGGATGCCACCAGGAGGAGACCCCGGGGAAGACCTAGGACACGCTGGAGGGACTATGTCTCCCGGATGGCCTTGGAACTCCTTGGTGTCCCCCCGGAAGAGCTGGAGGAAGTGTCTAGGGAGAGGGAAGTCTGGGCATCTCTGCTTAGACTGCTGCCCCCACGACCCGGCCCCAGATAAGCGGAAGAAAATGGATGGATGGATAATTTAAAACGTATGCATGAATTCACAATAAGATCTCTAGATGAAAATTCACCTCTATTTTCTAAATCCATGATTATATAAAGTTAATTTCATGCCAACTTTAACTGTACTGCATTTATACCTTGGGCTGCAGGTTTTTATGCAGGATCTGTTGATCATGTAGGTGCTTTAATGCCATGCAGATCTTCACAGTCCAGTCCAGAATCTATAAATACATCAAATGTGAAATTACAAATGTGGAAAACATATTTGCAGTACTTTGGTATTTTAAAGGCTATGGTGAAAGACTAATATATAATATATATATAATAATAATTTAATATATAATATAATTTCAATTAATATTCAGTATTCATATTCCTTTTTGTAAATTTTTAGCATGTTCCTTCCTAATTACTATCACGGCTACACCAAGCTCTCCATCATCTTCCACACATTCACCATTCACAAACCATTCACTTTCCTCTGAGCTTAATCACACTCTACACCTTATTATCACACTCATCAAGGACTGGACTCATACCTAACACACTCTCATTGTTCAATATCCAACGTTTGACATCAAGCTCCAAGGTTGGGCAGATGTCAAATTTTGGTTGGTATAAACCAGGATTTTTTTTTTTTTTTATGTTTTAAAAAAGGTGAAACGCATGGCAGTACTTATTACAAGTAGACATCTGACATTATCTGATCACAGTTTCTCCTGTTTTTCTTGCCATAACAAACACAGTTATAGCAGCCAGAGAAAAACTCACGTTAAAAAAAAGTCAAGAGTCAAACTACCCAACTAAAGCAAACACAGAACCAAACTATAACTATATGTATATATTTTTTCAATAAAACATCAAAACATCTGTTGATTCAGAAGTTCAGTAAGAACTTCTGTAGATGTCTAACAGAACTAAAGTCAGTCTGGTTAGTAATAAGTGAAGTGTTTAATCCTCCTCTGCTGAGACCTTAAGAGATTTAATGTGCTGCCAGTGCTTATTCAAAACAAAGTCAAGTCAAGTCACCTTCATTTATATAGCACTTTTAAAAACAGATTATTTCAAAGTAGCTTTACAGTGATAATAGGAAATTACAGTAACAGAGATTGTTTTGGCTTTACAGCAGCTCTAAAATAAAGTTATTGTCCAGCTAAATTTAGTTTTGATTGATTGATTCACTTCCTTTGCAAATATCATTTGTTATTAACTTAGAGGCCGCTAACATGACACACTTTTAAGAGATTTTGAAAAAGGTTATCTCTGCGCAGACCTCAAAAACGCAAAAACGCGAAAACTGCTACGTTGTGCACATGCGCATCACATGTTTAGTCCATAGGTCAAACAAACAAACGTTGGGTTTAGACGTCAACCCGTGGATCACGGTGGATCACGGCTGAACGCGTCTTCTCCACACTCACTTACAAACATTTTTTCGCCTATCGTGCGTCTACTCTACACCCGTACCACAAAAAAAAAAAAAAAAACGGATTATATCCAAGACTTCAGTCATAAACTAGTATTAATATTGATAGCATCACTGGTAGCGTCGTTGCTAACGTACTGTCCATCTGTTAAAATGGCGAATATATCAGATGTAAGTAGTCTACCTTTTGGTGCAGGTGAGGACACATTTGAGCTGCACGCGGTGCAGTCTGAGCTGGAAGCTGTTGAGAAACAGATCCACGACCTTTTAGTGAGACAGGCCGAGCTGCTGGACCGGCGTTTGGCTCTAGAAACATCACGCGCCGATCATGATGCACACAAATCAGAGATTAACGTTACTAACCCGCTGACTCCGACCTCGTCTACTCCGTGCGTTTCTCAGCATCGGTCCCGAGCGCCGAGGTCGCAATCAGCAATGGTCTCGTTCACTCCGGCTCCAACACACCAACACGAAGCCTGGATGGTTCCGCAGCGGAAGACGCGAGTCAAGTCTAGACCAAGAATCTCTCCGCCCTTCCCGGTTTTCGAGATATCCACCCAAAACCGCTTCTCCCCTCTCTGCGAAACAGAACGCGATGCTGTGATCATCAGCGATTCCATCGTTCGGCACGTACACGCTACATTAGGTAAAAGTAAGGTGCACAGTCACTGCTTTCCTGGTGCTCGTGTTTCTGACATCGCTGCTCGCGTTCCCGAGATTCTGAACGATGACGAGCGTGTCGGAACTGTGGTCCTGCACGCGGGAGTGAACGACATCAGGCTGCGCCAGACAGAGGTTCTGAAAAAAAGACTTCAGGAATCTGATCGATACGGTACGCAGCACATCGCCCGAAACAACGATCCTTGTGTCAGGACCGCTTCCCACGTACCGACTAGGACATGAAAAGTTTAGTAGATTATTTGCGCTAAATGAATGGTTAGTGTCATGGTGCAGTGAGCAGAAACTGCTCTTTGTAAATATTTGGAATCTGTTTTGGGAGCGTCCTAGGCTTTTCCGTGCTGATGGCTTACACCCAAGTAGAATCGGAGCAGATCTTCTGTCGGATAACATCTCCAAAATGTTAAATACCTTTTGACTAGTAACCAAAAGTCCAAATCATAGTCTCTGCTGCACCAATTTAACTGATATAAATAATAGTGAAGAACATTGCATAGAAACTGTGTCTATTCCTCGTTTAGTGAGATCAAATAATAAATCTATTGCAGGATCTAGGAAAAATCTAATTGTTATTAAAACAGAAAATGTTGCTATTAGTAAACAAAAACAATTTCTAAAGCTAGGTCTTCTAAACATTAGATCACTCACACCTAAGGCAGTTATTGTAAATGAAATAGTCACAGATAATAGCTTCGATGTACTTTGCCTTACTGAAACCTGGCTTAAACCAAATGATTATTTCGGTCTAAATGAGTCTACTCCATCAGGATACTCCTATAAGCATGAGCCCCGTCTGATTGGTCATGGTGGCGGTGTTGCAACGATCTATAAAGACATTCTTAATGTTACTCAGAAAACGGGTTATAAGTTTATTTCGTTTGAAGTACTTGTACTAAATGTTACGCTCTTAGATGTTAGAAAAACATCCCTATTATCTTTAGCCTTGGCTACCATATTCCTAAAAGAGTTTGCAGATTTTCTCTCAGACCTATTAGTCAATGTCGATAAAGCATTAATTGTTGGAGATTTTAACATACACATAGATAATCAAAATGATGCGTTAGGGGCTGCGTTTACAGATTTATTAAACTCCTTTGGGGTCAAGCAAAACGTTACCGGACCAACTCATTTCTCGGTGGAAAGACAGTATGTCACGTTATAAAAAGGCCCTAAAAGCGGCCAGGGCTGAGCACCTCCGCAAACTAATAGAAAACAACCAAAACAATCCTAGGTTTTTATTTAACACCGTGGCTAGACTAACAAATAAACAGATGTCACCTGAACAAAATATTCCGTTACAGTTTAGTAGTAATGATTTCATGAAGTTTTTCACTGAGAAAATATAAAACATCAGAACCACAATTGTAAACGTTCAATCTTCGATCGCGCCTTATAATTCAGCCTCAATTACCACCCCGCAAGAACAATTACAGTGCTTTACATCAATAGAACAAATAGAGTTAAATAAACTTATCACTTCATCTAAAACAACAACATGTTCATTAGATCCTATACCCACTAAACTACTGAAAGAAGTGCTACCGATAGTGGAAGAGCCTCTTCTCAATATTATTAACTCGTCTTTGTCTTTAGGTCATGTTCCAAGAACATTTAAACTGGCAGTTATAAAACCTCTCATTAAGAAACCACAATTAGACCCACATAATCTAGCAAATTATAGACCCATTTCAAATCTTCCTTTTATGTCTAAAATACTACAAAAAGTTGTATCCGCTCAACTGGGCTCTTTCTTGCAAGAAAATGACATCTATGAAAAGTTTCAGTCTGGATTCAGGCCGCATCATAGCACTGAAACTGCGCTCGTTAAAATCACAAATGATTTACTCCTAGCTTCTGACCAAGACTGTATCTCAATACTAGTTTTACTTGATCTTAGTGCTGCGTTCGATACTATAGATCACACAATACTCTTAGATCGACTACAAAATTATACTGGTGTTCAAGGACAAGCATTAAGCTGGTTCAGATCATACCTATCAGACCGCTACCATTTTGTCTGTTTAAATGGGGAAAAATCGATCATAACTCCAGTAAACTATGGAGTGCCGCAGGGATCTGTGTTAGGCCCTCTGTTATTCTCAATATATATGCTGCCACTTGGAAATATTATAAGGAAACATGGAATTAGTTTCCATTGTTATGCTGATGACACTTAATTTATATTTCATCACGGCCAGATGAAAACGCTAAATTATCCAAATTGACAGAGTGTGCTAAAGATATAAAAGATTGGATGACACGCAATTTTCTTTTCTTAAATCCAGACAAGACAGAGGTAATACTTATCGGTTCCAAAAAACGCCTACAAAACCTCGCTCACTACAACGTTAATATAGTAGGATGTCCTGTTACTTTATCCTCTACAGTAAAAGACCTGGGTGTTATACTAGACTGCAATCTGTCTTTTGAAAATCATATTTCATATGTTACAAGAACAGCCTTTTTTCACCTTAGAAACATTGCTAAGCTACGTAACATATGACATATGATTTGCAACCTGTCTTTTGAAAATCATATTTCATATGTTACAAGAACAGCCTTTTTTCACCTTAGAAACATTGCTAAGCTACGTAACATGCTATCAGTTTCTGATGCAGAAAAGTTAGTTCATGCATTCATGACCTCGAGACTAGATTACTGTAATGCTTTATTAGCTGGTTGTCCTGCATCCTCTATAAACAAGTTACAGTTAGTCCAGAATGCCGCCGCTAGAGTTCTTACTAGATCAAGAAAATATGATCCGATTTTAACATCACTACATTGGTTACCTATAAAGTCCCGTATTAATTACAAGGTATTGCTACTGACTTATAAAGCCCTAAACGGCTTAGCTCCGGTGTATTTAACGGACCTTCTATCGCCCTACAATCCATCGCGCTCTTTAAGATCACTAAATTCAAGGCATCTGGTCATACCTAGTGTCACATTCACTGTCTGTCATCGTCCTGTCTGCACTACAGTTCCCAGAATCCTCCTTGTTTCCACACCTGAACTCACTCCCTTCATTACCCACCGGTTCATCATCATTATCTGCATCACCTGTCTTATGTTCATCTGTGTGTGTATTTAAGTTCCTGGTTTTCACTCTTCACTTGTCGGTCAATGTTTATGTTAGGTTTGTTTAATGTTAGGTTCCTGTTCTGAGCACACGCTCCCTGTTTTTGTGTATCTGTTATATTTGAGAATTAAAACCTTGGAATACTTCATCTTTGAGTTTGCCTCCTACTTCATCCACCCAGGAAGCCTGACAGATTCACCGACCAAAAAGAAGAAAGAGGATGGGTAGATTTATTGCGGGGTTCTTCGTCCCCAGAGCTCGTAAGCTGGTGTCGAACAGTGCAGACCTGGCTTTAAAAATGTTCGACCCAGCCTTCATGTCAGTCAGAAAAGCCATTGAATAAGCCAGTCCAGCCAAGCCTGCACTTCACGCCGGTCCAGTCGAGCCTGCACTTCATGCCGGTCCAGCCGAGTCTGCACTTCACGCCGGTCAAGCCGAGCTTGCACTTCACGCTGGTCCAGTCGAGCCTGCACTTCACGCCGGTCCAGCCGAGCCTGCACTTCACGCCGGTCCAGCCGAGCCTGCACTTCACGCTAGTCCAGCGGAGCCCGCACGTCACGTCAGAGCTGCCGAGACCAAAGCAGTATGCGCCGTGCCCGCCGTCGAGCTAGAGACTGGGAAAATCACGCCTGCAGAGAGGTTCTTCTCGCTGGTTCCGCCTGGCTTGGATCTCCCTTCTCCGCTGGTCCCGTCCAGCACAGAGCCTTCTTCACCGCTGGTCTCGTCCAGCACAGAACCTTCACCGCTGGTCCCGTCCAGCACAGAGCCTTCTTCCCCGCTGGTTCCGTCCAGCTCACAGCCCTCTTCCCCGCTGGTTCCGTCCAGCTCACAGCCCTCTTTGCCGCTGGTTCCGCCCAGCGCACAGCCCTCTTCGCCGCTGGTTCCGCCCAGCTCAGAGCCCTCTTCGCCGCTGGTTCCGCCCAGCTCAGAGCCTTCTTCGCCGCTGGTCCTGCCCAGCTCAGAGCCTTCTTCGCCGCTGGTCCTGCCCAGCACTGAGCCCTCGTCGCTGGATCTGCCCAGCACCGAGCCCTCGTCGCTGGATCTGCCCAGCACCGAGCCCTCGTCGCTGGATCTGCCCAGCACCGAGCCCTCGTCGCTGGATCTGCCCAGCACCGAGCCCTCGTCGCTGGATCTGCCCAGCACCGAGCCCTCGTCGCTGGATCTGCCCAGCACCGAGCCCTCGTCGCTGGATCTGCCCAGCACCGAGCCCTCGTCGCTGGATCTGCCCAGCACCGAGCCCTCTCTGGTACCCGGGACTTTTCCCAAGTATTTTTTTGGGGGGGGCCATAGGGCTCCGTCCTGGCAACTCGAGGGGCCATGGCCACCTGAAGGGTCTTCTCCGCCATGGCCACCTGAAGGGTCTTCTCCGCCATGGCCACCCGAAGGGCCCGCACCGCCTTGGCCACCCGAAGGGTCCGGACCGCCATGGCCACCCGAAGGGTCCTCACTGCCGTGGTCGCCTGAGGGGACATCACCGCCCTGGCCACCCGAAGGGTCCTCACCGCCGTGGCCGCCCGAGGGGTCGTCTCCGTCCTGGCCACGCCCACAGCCTGCTCCACCGTGACCACACCCACAGTCTGCTCCGCCCTGGAGGCTTCCTGCCTTGTCTCCCTTGCCTTGTCTTCCCCGTCAGGCTCCAGGGCGCCCACCCTCCCACCCCTTTGGTCTTTCTACGGCGCGCGGACGCGCCTACCGGGAGGGGGGAGTAATGTCACATTCACTGTCTGTCATCGTCCTGTCTGCACTACAGTTCCCAGAATCCTCCTTGTTTCCACACCTGAACTCACTCCCTTCATTAGGTCACGATGGAGTTTTTCGGTTCCTTGCCACTGTTGCCTTTGCCTTGCTCAGTTGGGGATATTTTGGGAATATTAATTTATTTTTATCAATCAATAAACTCCACTAGAAACAAACCTTGTTGTATTATTTTAATTTAATACTGTGAAGCTGCTTTGATACAATTTGTATTGTGAAAAACGCTATACAAATACACTTGACTTGACTTGACTTGACTTTCATTTTCAACCAAAATATGACATCCAACTGACTTTGGATTAGTTGGAGTCCAGCGTGTCCAGTGTTTGTTGGGACTTGATTAGTTGGTGACCATCAAATCAAAATGGATAATTCTTGTGTTTTTTTTTTGTTTTGTTTTTTAACGGAACATTGTAATATTTATTATAAAGATGTATTTGTGAATTTTTTTTTTATTCATGTGCCCTCACGATCTTTAATCAAATGAGGAATTTAATCAACCTCTCTCTTGCCGCGTAATCTCTTCTCTGAGGATGTGTTTACACACAAGGACGGTTCAGTAACCTGTCAATCACATGAGATCACAGCAATAGCAAGCCAGGATGCTCCAGAAATCCAACCAATTCCACCCGTCCTACATTTTTATTTCTTGACTGAGGGAAGATATTGCAGCTTTCATTTCATGTCAACTTTAAAGATTCCAATAAGAGAAAAAGAATATACGGTAGAAAACAATCAACCTAACAACACATAAACACTGCAACAAAATCACAATATCATTTCATATTTACAGATAACATGTTACATTTGTAGATAAAGCTTTAATTTAGGTCCTTTAATGTATGTCAGTTAAACAGTTTATTTCTCTAAATCATAATGGGTTCAATTTCACAATTTCTAAATCTACAAACATACCTTAGAAAATGTAATTCTGAGTTTTGTTATCTCTGCGAGATCTCCACCCTCGCAGTGATCCAGTACAAGATACAAGCAGTCACGATCTGAAAACAGATTCATTCATCACAGTGTGCTAGATATTAATAAATAAAATGATTTATTAATATCTATGCTGATACTGTATAGCTCTGGTTGTAGATTAAGATGTGTTAACAAAGTGTGACTTTTAAAGTTTCTTTTAACCTCTGATGATTTCCTTGTGATGGACGATGTGTGGATGACTGAGCTGCTGGAGAAAGTTTGATACAGCATCCTAAAAACAGACACAGACTGTTTGTATCAGAATGTCTGTCTTTCAATTTAAATATCATTAGAAACAAAGTATCCATCTTACCTGGTTAGCATTCAGCTTTTTAATGACAAACTGATCACCACCTTTATTTTTCACCAGCATCATCTTGTCTTGTTCAGTCACTAGTTCGTAGCCACTAGCTTGTAGAACTGACTGTTTGCTCCCCATCTCTGAAAGTTTCTGCAACTGTTTAAGAAAAGCATTCATGAAAGTTTAAGCATTTAATTCTGTATTTTTGTAAGATTTTTTTAAAGATCATAACAAACTATTTGTTGATGTTGCCAAACAAGTTTAAAATGGAATACCAGAAATAAGTTTTTGTGATTAAACTGTAAAAATCAATTCAGCTACTGGTACTCAAATGCAGTAATGAATACTTCAATAATGGTGGTACACTAAGCCTTTTGTTAATATTTATGCAATTTAATTTATAGTAAAATTCAATCAAACTGAATTGAATATTCCATACGTAATTTATTTCGATAATTCAGCAAGGATTGGTATTATTTAATTAAATTACAAAATGATTATTAAATTCAAATTTGATGTAATTTTACTATTAATTAAATTACAAAATCTTAAAAATAAAGGCTTAAATTGTTTTTGAGTGTACCTTCTCCCAGATCTCTCTCTGATTAAAATTCAGACAGTTTAATTTGTCTTACCTGAACAATGTAAATAGCTGAGAGTGATTTGTTCTTCAGGTGCCCCTGTGTTTAGAAATGGTGGAAATGTTTGTATCTTAATACTAAATAAATTTAGAATTATTCCCTTCATTTAAGACTTAAGAGAAGATCTCTATATGATCCACTGAACAGAACCTGCCATCAAATGCAGCGGAGCCGAGGTATATTTATAGCAAATGTAAAGTAATTGAGGAAGTAGCACATAGGTGAAAGTAGATTTATCTCATGGTATTTGTGTGCGATCACATGATCTTGCTCTTTGCAAAATAGTCAACATGCAAGTTTTGGTAAACTTTGTATGATTTATTTCATAAATCATATTTCAGTTGCAAACAAAATAAGGTGATTATTTTTGGACTGTTGAATGTTATCTGTAGTGAAACCTATATTACATAATTTAACAAATAAAAGGATATAGTTATACAGTATTTCTTAAACTGAAACATCACAAATGTGTGAATTCAGAGGAGGGCTTTGAGTGGCATTTCGCACAATAATTTACTGTATATTGTCTACAGTTTAAATAGTAAATAAAGCAGATGCACTTTAACTCTTGAACACAACATGTTCTCATGCAACCCAGAGTCATTGGAAATATGTGAAATGCAATGCACTTTTATAAAAGTGTCACTATAAGCGATATAATTTTGTCTCTGGTGAAGGTGCGGGTTTATTAAACAGCCCAGTCTCATGAAGAAGAAAAAAACAACATGCATATCATTGCAAAATTATATTATGTTGTACTTGTAGCACGGTTCATGGCAATTTGAAAGTGAAGTGTCCAGTGACGGTGCTAAAACCATGGTAAACTCCTCATTTGAAGGCTGGACTCCTTGTAAAAACTTTTTAAGACAGCTGTCTGTGGAAATATAAAAAGATCACCATGGTAAATAGATAATCATGAGTGCAGTCAAATCATTGTTCATCAATTTCATATGATTCCTGAAACCGTAATGTGTGGAAATGCTTGTGTCATGGCACTGCACTTTTCAAGGTCATGCTGACGTAAACAAAACGATCTTAATAGTGCTGACGGACACGTCCGAAGCTTGCGCACAAAGACGCCTCGGACAGCGCACAGTCCCGATATTGTCACATTCACCGTCTGTCTTTGTCTGTCTTCTCTGCACTACATTCCCCAGGATCCTCTTTGGCGCACCTGCACTCACTCTCCCCTGAGTAATCATCATCACCTGCACCTCGTCATCATCTCACCCCTTTATATTCAGCACTCACCCTTCAGTGATCGTCTGGTCTCGTCTCTACTAAGACTCACAGACTCATCTCGCTACTCACCTTGATACTTACCTGTGTCATCCTCATCCTCATCCTCATCCTCATCCTCATCCTCATCCTCATCCTCATCCTCATCCTCAGCCCGTCTTCACCTGCCTTCTCCAGTCATCAGCCATCATCTACCTGCATCAAAGAGACTGTATTATCCTTCAGTTAAGTTCCAGTATCCTTGTCAACCTGAGTTCTTCCGTGACAGAACAACGAGCTGGGAGCTCGTTGGTAGGATTGCGGCTGTGGCTCAGGATAGCCGCGATCTATTTGATTATACCTTCAAGTTTTGTCACCTTGCCGTGAACTGCAGCCTAGGTGATGAAATCATAAAGGCTTGCTATATGATTGGGGCTAAACATGTTGACCCACGACCGCTCCCCGATCTCTCAGGTCTGGACTGGAGAGAGGCGATCTCCCTTTGCCTGGATAGTTTCATTACACACTATGTGGTTTCCTCCAACCCTGAGTTTCACTTCAGTTCACCTGAGCCTGAACCTCTCGACAGTCCCGCCAAACCAGAGTTTTGCATCCGCCCCAGATCAGATCCCGGCGTTACAATACCCAAAGCACGTAAGATGATTTCTAACAGTACTGACCTGGTTTCCAAATTAGTAGATCCACCTATCATGTCCTGCAGAAGAGCCTTGAAGAATTCCTTCCCTTGCTGAACTCCACTCAACAAATCCGTTTCTGTGAAACCTACACTTCATGTCAGTCCAGCCGAGTCTATGCTTTACGTCAGTCCTGCCGAGCCCGCTCTTCACGTCAGTCCTACCGAGCCCGCACTTCACGCCAGTCCTGCCGATCCCGCACTTCACGTTGTGCCCTTTGAATCAGAGACTGTGAACGTCAGGACCTCAGACTGTTAATTGCATATTCACAGAGCTTCCTTCGCCGCTGGTCCCGTCCAGCTCAGAGCTTCCTTCGCCGCTGGTCGATTGTAACAGTTGCTCTCTTTATTCTTTTTGCGGGGCTTCTTGTCTCTGGTCTCTTCTTTTTCCTCTTTGTCTCTTCCTTAGATCACTCTTTCTGTGCCTCCTCTTTTCTTTGTTTCTTCCTCTCTACACTTTCTCCCTCTCTTTCTATCTCTCAGGTAACATTCTATGTATGCTGGGTACAATTAATGGTATAAGTTTATATCATGTTATCTATTTTGTAACTATTTTAAGTGTAACCATAACCATATTGTAATTAAACCCTTTCAATAACAAATTAGGTCCTTTTGATTTGGTATTAACTTTAATAAGCCACATATTAAGCTATTGTAACTGCTTATTTTTATCATTGGTATAAGTAGCAGTGGGTGATACAAGAAATGTAGTTTTTTATCATATTTTTCTCTGGCTGCTATGATAGTGTTTATAAAGCACATTTATTATGGCAAGAAAAAGCCAAGAAGAAGTTGATCAGGTGTTTTTGTCTGTTGTCATGATACTGTAATCATCATGGTCTCGTCTGATTCACTGATCTCTTCTGGTGTCTAATCTTTGATTTTATGGGTATTGTAATTTTATATTTTTTTGATTATAGTATCTCTGTGATTCAACAGCATGAGATCCAGCCATTTTTCAGTAATTTGTTATTTTGAAGAATATTGAAATTATATAGTGAATAAAAATTTTAAACTTCGACACATATAATCGAAGCATCAGCATGCAACAATCAGCATATGAATCTCAACAATGGTGACAATCAAAAGTTTCATGTAGCAATGTATGCTGGTTGACAGCATAGTACAAAACTCCCAGCATGCACTGCAGCATTCATAAATGATGCAGCTGAATGGATTTTTTGTATAGCCATCACTGTTGAGTTTCATGTTCTGATTTTCTCTCTGTGTGTGTCTTAATGATCAGTGAATCAAGAGACTATATGATGATTGTCATCATCAATACATAATTATCATCATTCAGTGATCATCATAATTTTCCTTTTGCCACACAGTTAAAAAGCAGCCAAAAAAAAAAAAAAAAAAGATTAAACAAAGTCAAGGGTCAAGAAGCCCAACTAAAGCAAACACTGATCACCATAATGGTTACTTTAAACCAAACATTTTCAATTAAACACTAATATTTAAACATCTGTTAATTCTGACTTAGAACTTCTGTAGACGTATGACATAAATAAAGTTGAAATGGTTTGTAATAAGTGTAATAATGTGTAATGACTGGAAGTCATTTTTAAATTCTTGTGTTTCTGCTTGTCTCTCCTTTTTTCTATTATTGTTCCTCTTTCCTTCAGTGATTCTGCTTGTTAACAGCAGGTGTTCATCACTAATGCTCAACAATCACTTCCACATTCACTTAATTATCTCACTGCAACACTGTGTAAATGTTACTTTTACTCTTTGTAGTTTGGACACTGACGGAAAATGAAAAGTTGTGATTTTCTAGGCTGATATGGCTGAGAACTATACTCTCATTCCTGCGTAATAATCAAGAAACTTTGCTGCCCTACCATGAGTCCAGCAGGCGTAATGATATTCCGTCGGTCTTAGTACACGATGTGACTACAGAAGAGTCAAGTTTTAAATAGGAAAAATATCGAAACTCTTTGGTCATTTTTTTGAGAGAGATGCTAATGGTCTCGTCCGATTCAATGATCTATGCTAAGCTATGCTAAAAGTGGTACCGCCAGACCCGGAGATCGGCTGAATGGATTCGAAAACGGTAAAACTCAACTGTTTAACTCTGGGTGAGTTGTAAAATGAACCTATTTCCAAAAAAAAGTGGAGTATCCCTTTAAGGCACGAGTGGAGTAACGGTGATAATATGGCTACGTAGCCTACATCAAACACGTTTTGCTATTAAGGGCAGCCTACCACACCATTGATGTGAACTTAGCTATACATGCCATTTACGTCAGAGGGAGCTATTTCAGGCCCTGTAGAGATTTAGTGAAATGCCCATGCTTTTTTATTTTGCTACTTCGCCATTTTGAATTTACACATTTCTCATATTTGTGTTATTGCTACTATTTGTGTTATTGACCTTTCAGTAATAAAAAAGAAGACTTAAGATTATTGTGGGAGTATTTTTGTATTTTCAAAATACTAATTACTTGTATTTTATTTAAATACAGTTTTCACATCAGTATTTTGTATTTTATTTTGTTACATTTCATGAGCCAGTATTTGTAGTTTGTAACAAAATAGTTTTTGATGTATTTGTGCCCACCTCTGCTGGCAACCTCGAGTCAGGGGGTAGGGGGAGGGGATACACCGCTCTATACAGTCATTTGAAAGTGATTGCAGTACCAGTTTTGGCCACAATCTTACATATGGCTCCTTTAATTTACAGGTCAAAGTTTTACAGTGTACACAGTCATAATCGTGAAGACTGTTGTTCTTAAAACATCAAAATAAAATTGTCTGTAAAGGTTGTACATATGTACAGATGCTAATTGAGCTCCCATGATTTGTCCTTTTTGGAAGTCTGACAAGTTACCCATTTCACCCACAGCTTGAACGAAACACAAGAGAAGGATAAAAGACAAGCATAGTCACTGTGCTAAACCATGATTGATAGCGTGAGCATTTCTATTTCCCTATACAGCCTGTTATGTAACATTTTTCTCAAATATGTCGACATACCCACATACAAACATACAAACAGAGTCAATGATCCAGAACGGCCATGATGTTCTCATTGTCTGTTATCAGTTCACTAAAGGGGTGATGGGTGAATACCTGATGAGCTGAAAGGTTTGATGCATTTTGTTCAGAAGTAACGTAAGACAGACGTCTTTGCTTTGCACATGATTTCTCAGAAGTGTCTAACTGGAGATTATTGTACAGATTTCATATTCCTGGTTCTTTATAGTGTACCTTGATATTTCATCAGATGCGCTTTTCAGTTTAGTTGTGACTTGTTTTCAAGCTTTTCTTTATGATTTTATAACTTAAACCCAAGTTTTTTTTTTTTTTTTTTTTTTTGGAATGTGTTGTTTTGCTGTTTTTCCATTAATATTTATTTAAACTGTACTTTTAATGTAGTTTCTACCACATCTTAATCATAATATAATGTCTTGCAGAAGATAGTTTCAGAGTTTTTATTAGTAGTTTTATATACTTTGGTTTTGTCCCTTTCTGTCCCTTAATCTTTCTTCAACGTGTTACATCATGCATTAATAAGGTATTAGTGAATTAAGAGATAATAAAAAAACAGCCAATAGATATAAATGAGATGCTTGAGGAGACTTGGGGAAAATGGAGACTTCCATTTTTCTCTCTTGATATTCCCTTGTTCATTACTGTCCTCTCACCGATCAAGTCTTTTATAGTGCAGTCTCTCACATATTCCAATATCATACACAACCGTGTTGCATACAGGCTATAGGCAGCCCTATAACACACACATAAGAAATACCCTCATACACACAGACTGTAAAGTCTTTAGCTTTTCTCATCTTCCCTTTTCTATATGAAGCTATGGCAGCAACAATGAAATCAGCAATCTCCTTCCTTGACTCACTGCTTAAGCATGACTACAGAACAACAGAAAAAACTGTCTTTGATAGTCATTAAAACAGTCATGATAATCTGCTTTTTCATCTTTCTCTTTCTTGAGCAATAACAAATGTTTGCAGAAAACACCTGCAATTGCTGAAGAGAATTAAACTAACAACAGTCAAAGTTCAAGAGCTCAACTAAAACAAACATGATTAATGATGACTTTAAACATTTTCAACTAAACATCAACATTGAAACCTCTGCTAATCTTAATAAGATCTTCTGCAGACGTCTGACAGAAATAAAGTCAATCTGGTTAGTAATAAGTGAAGCTGGTAAAGCTGTTAGTGGAGTTGTTTAACCCTCCTCTGCTGAGATCTTCACAGATTTAATGCTGCCTAAAATTATACTGTTAATGTCTTTGACGTAATAATCAATGCACACTATGCTGCGATGTCTTCTTTTATCTTCAGTTGATTTCATCAAGTCATTTTAGTCTGTGGCTGGAAGTATAAACGTTGCATACGCACAAAATGGGCATAGACATATGTGCAATTTTCCACACACACACACACACACACACACACACACACACACACACACACACACACACACACACACACACACACATATCAGGATTTATAAAAAAAATAATAAACTAGGCGTAATTATTTGCGCTCAACTCTAGACTGGACGTAAACACTCTTTTACTGGAGTGAGCGATGAAACAGAACGATTTAAACTGTTTTACAACATAAACACATTTAGATAAAATATGCCACTCTCATTATGAAATCGTTATCCAGAATGAAGTTACAACATTTATCAAATTGATTTAAATAGAAATATTTGTAGTGGATGCACTGCTTTTGAACACTTTCTGTGGCATGTTGTGTTTTAATGTTATAACTAGCAAGTATTGCTTGGAATGTCATATCATGTAGGTGAAAATCTTGTGTTATTTCTGGCAAACTACAATTTGATTGATTTCATTTTGTACTTCACTTTGTACTTCACTTACCAACAAAATATGATGTTAAGTGTAGTGGGATTTATTGAGTTGTTAGTTAAGTAACATAACTGAAGGTTTAAAATAAATATTCTTAAACTGATAGTGTGAAAGTTTTCATGAAAGTGTGATCTCGGAGGAGGAACTCGGACTAATGGCATCTACACTAATATTAGTCTCTCTGTTTATCCCCAGGTTTACCGCAGTGCACAGGATCCAGGCCGTATCCAGATCTCATGAAGGACCTGGACTCACTCACACACACACACACACACACACACACACACACACACACACACCAGATCTGATGAAGAACCTGCACCTGGACACGACGACAGCGCAGTCCAGAAGTGTCACTAGTCTCTCCCCTGTGAAGGCCTCCTTACCCTCCCTTTACCTCTCCACAGATAAAGCGTTGTCGGGATAATTCCGGTTCACATGGACGCGATAAAAAATTCCGTATTATACATTTTTAAGGCCAGACAAGTAATTTGTTGAGGTCAATTTGTAGAGAAAGACTACACGCCTGCGCACATATACAGGTGCTGGTCATATAATTAGAATATCATCAAAAAGTTGATTTATTTCAAGAATTCAACTGAACAGGTAAAACTTGTATATTATATAGACATGCAAAGAAAGATATTTCAAGCCTTTATTTGTTATAATTTTGATGATTATGGCTTACAGCTTATGAAACCCACAAAATCAAAATCCCAGAAAATTAGAATATTACATGAAATCACACAGTAATTACACAGTAATCCCATGGTCATTGAACCAGGTTTTGGTTCTTTTGGCAGTGTGGGCCGGTGCAAATCCTGCTGGAAAATGAAGGAAGCATGAAGTGCTCTGGAAATGTCCTGGTAGACGGCTGCGTTGACTCTGGATTTAATAAAGCACAGTGGACCAAAGTCCTCTTTTCTGATGAGAGCAAATTTTGCATCTCATTTGGAAACCAAGGTCCCAGAGTCTGGAGGAAGAATGGAGAGGCACACAATCCAAGATGCTTGTAGTCCAGTGTGAAGTTTCCACAGTCTGTGTTGGTTTGGGGTGCCATGTCAAATGCTGGTGTTGGTCCACTGTGTTTTCTGAGGTCCAAGGTCAACGCAGCCGTCTACCAGGAAGTTTTAGAGCACTTCATGCTTCCTGCTGCTGACCAACTTTATGGAGATGCAGATTTCATTTTCCAACAGGACTTGGCACCTGCACACAGTGCCAAAGCTACCAGTACCTGGTTTAAGGACCATGGTATCACTGTTCTTAATTGGCCAGCAAACTCGCCTGACCTTAACCGTATAGAAAATCTATGGGGTATTGTGAAGAGGAAGATGCGATATGCCAGACCCAACAATGCAGAAGAGCTGAAGGCCACTATCAGAGCAACCTGGGCTCTCATAACACCTGAGCAGTGCACAGACTGATCGACTCCATGCCACGCCGCATTGCTGCAGTAATTCAGGCAAAAGGAGCCCCAGCTTGTATTGAGTGCTGTACATGCTCATACTTTTCATGTTCATACTTTTCAGTTGGCCAGCATTTCTAAAAATCATTTTTTTGTATTGGTCGTAAGTAATATTCAAATTTTCTGAGATACTGAATTTGGGATTTTCATTAGTTGTCAGTTATAATCATCAAAATTAAAAGAAATAAACATTTGAAATATATCTGTCTGTGTGTAATGAATGAATATAATATACAAGTTTCACTTTTTGAATGGAATTACTGAAATAAATAAACTTTTTCATGATATTCTAATTATATGACCAGCACCTGTATATTCAAACGCGCATAACTATGGACTGAACACGTAATACGCATGTGCGCGGCGTCAGCATTTTCAAAGGTTTGCGTTTTTGAACTTGGTTTGCGCTTGCACCTTGGAATCTATTTCAGGGTTTGCGTTCTCGAGACACCAGGCTCTGTTTTGTGCAAATGAGCGGCCGGATAACGTTGAGGGTTTTCTGTTAGAACGGTGTCGTGTTAGCGGCCCCTAAGTTAATAACTAATGATATTTGCAACGGAAGTGAATCAATCAAAACTAACTTTAGCTGGACAATAACTTTATTCTAGAGCTGCTGTAAAGCCTAAACAATCTCTGTTACTGTAACTCTGTTACTCTGTTTCCTATTATCACTGTATAACTGCTCTGAAACAAATCATATTGTTAAAAGTGTTATATAAAAGAAGGTCACTTGACTGCATTTGGGTCAGGGTTTTTCATGAATACGGTTTTATGTAGACAGCCTAATGTTTAAATAGTAAATAAAAAAGTATGAATTATTGCACAATAATTTTCAACAGCATGCAGTAGCAATTATCCCATCATGTTTAATTTAAAGTGTGGTGTCCAGTTATCATCTCTAGATGGCTTTTTTTTTAACACTTGGCACATACAGTATCAAGATAAATAGATGTTTCATTCTTCGTGTTGACCATCCTCATTTGCCATTAACTCATGATTTAAAACTACATACCCATGTCATTTCACCCATATAATCAACATTTTATAACTCAGAAAATGAATACAGTACATGGCCCTTCTCAAATCACACCAATGCTGGTCTTAATAATATCTGTTTATGTGAACGACATCCAGCTCCTCAAAACTGCAGAAAACTTAAACCCAAGCTGTAATTTTTTTTTTTTTTTTTTTTTTAAATGGACTTGGCTTATATAATATTATGTATATTATGTAGTGTGATTAACACATTTCGTGACTGATCTGAGTGACCTTTTCTACAGTAATGTTTACCTCAGATTTCAACATATCCACATCTATCAGTCAATCTCCAGAACCGCCATGAATGTTCTCATTATCAGTGAACTGTTATAAATATGTTGCTAGTCCCGATGAGCTGAAAGACTAAATGCATTTTGTTTAGACAAAACAAACTTTGCATGTGGTTTGACAGAAGTCCAGAATAGATTTTATCGATTTTTTTTAAATATTGTTTATACCACATCTCAGTCATAATATATTGTCTTTTTCTTTGAGAAATTATTCTTTTTAATATAAAATCTAAGTTTATTGAGTTATTGCCTTTGAGTATTTTCTTGTTGATTGCTGCTCGCTCACTCAGGACAGACGTAAAGTCTTGTATGACAGATTTCATCCTCCTGTTAGTTCATGGTGGTGTAGGGGTGTCCTTCTCATCACTGTCCTCCAGTGTTTTTAGGCTACTTATCTCTTGATAAACATGTATTACTTGTTTTGTTAAACATTCGTACACTAATTCAAGAAAAAAAAAATCATATATTATTTAATGTAGCAACAATAAGTTCCTTCCATCACCATCACAGCAGAACATTTCACTATATAATGATGCTTTAAAGTGTTTTTTTTTTTTTTTTTGACCAAATATCTTCTTAAAGTGTGCTTTTAAATGTACATAGTATAATTACTGTATATTTCTTTGTAACATGAAGATATATAAAAAAACATAAATCTGAGAAAGTGCTCCTTGCATTTATTATACCTGGAGCTCCACATAATCTAGGTTTGAGACTGCATGAGATTGTGTAAAATACTTATTTCACTTTTGTTGGTGACATACAGCAATGAATCCCCTGTTTTGTCATCCAAACCCCTTTGACCTAAAATGTTAGTTTGAAGTACTGGCTGAGATTTTAAATTATTATTTTAATAAAATGTCTCAATTTCTTAATAAAAAACGGTTCTCTGATGTCAAGTAATGGTCACATGATTTGCAAGTCGATGCAAAATATCATCTTTTATTCAGCATGTGGTTGAACATCAGAATAAGTTTTCATCTTTGCTGTTGCTCAAAAAGAGCAATATCCCAATAAAGTAACACTAATGTTCACTCCCTTAATACAATGTTACATTGGATTAATCAGTTACTAACCTTCTGTAATGTCACACACTTCACTATTTGCCCAGCAGATGGCAATAGTATTTACCTAGCTTTATATGTATTACGTACTTATCTGGCACAAAAACAGCGAGTCTCAATTTAAACAAAACAAATTCACACTAAATACAACTGATAAAACAGAAAACCCTAGCAATGCACCAGCCATTCAGCCATGAGTTATCTTATAAAAAAGGTCATGGCATTCAGTTGTACTGTCACAAAAGCACACACCGTTTCAAACCTTCACTAGTAGATAGAGCTGTATATATATAAGTCCATGTCTAATTTCTTATGTCTTGTTTGTGCATCCTCGTTTCCTTTCCTCGCGTCTCCGCTCCGCTAACTTAGGATGCGAGGAAAGAAACACCTGTGGATGCTTGCTCATCTGGAAGCTTCCTCACTCCTCACTCCTCGTTCCTCACGGTTGTCCTTCAAGTTCAGTCGGTTTCCGGCTCACAGGACGGAGGAGCGAGGGGACAAGGAAACATCGATTAGAGTATTGAGAAGAACGACCAGTTGCTGTGTCCCAATACAGAGGCTGAATCCTTCGAAGGCCGAATGCGTCACAGCGGCGTGACAAAGACTGTCCCAAACCAAAGACTCCTTCAAATGCCCCAGAACCTCAGAAACCAGTGGCCTTCAAAGGATTCAGTCTCTGAATTAGGACACGGCTAATGCCTTCTTTACAAAAAAGACTATGAGCAGAAACGAGTTCAGAACGTCTCATCTGGTGGAACATCCTCAAGATACTGAAGACATTGGCAGGGCTGATATCAACGTTCAGAACTAATACTGAAAACAATATGCTATATTTTATATAACATATATTAAGTGTCCTGAAATAAAAAAAAAGAAACTACATGCATTATATTGATATATTTTTATGAAAATACAGCATTAGTTGCTAACTTGTTACTTTTTCTCCCATAGGAATGGCTGACGCGAAACTGACGTTCCGAAGTTTTGCAAGATCCCGAAGCGCAGATGTTTCGAAACACTGATCCGAAGCGTGATTCAAAACACCCATGACACGTGACTACGGCTAAATGAAGCTTCGGAGTGTTTCACAAGTGTTGACAGGTGGCATGGTCCGCCGAATCAGCATTTGATCGACAGGGTCGGGAACAGACCACACAATCGCACATCTGTATGAAAGTCAATGCATCTTAACCTCGTGGGTTTTTGTGAGAGGAGTTTGATTTTGAGATAGCGGATTTTTAGTGATTTAGTGACATTTATAGTGCGCTTTGTTTAGTTATATTTAGGCTTACATTTAAAATTACACATTGATAGGCTAGAGACAGACAGAGTATATAGTGACACATTAATAGATGCATAGATAGAAATATATATAGACAGATTGTTACGTCCCTTTTGGTCTGTCTGTGTTTTTATGCTGTTGTGGGAGGTGTTTGTTTTTATCCAGGAAGAAGACCGGATTGGTTCCTGCAGTCTGATTGGTGCCACGCCCTGATTGATCAGCTGACTCCTGGACGTGTATAAATGCCTCCTTTGTTGCTGCTTCATTAGCCCTTTTTGTGCTCACTTGCTGTTTTGCTTGTCTGACTTTGGTTATCTGCTGCTAGAGTGTAAAGATTTAAGAGTGTTTGTCTTTGGATTGTTCAGTTGAGTGTTTGGACCACCGCCTGTTTAATGACTTTGAGAATAGATTATCCCCTTACATTGTTCTGTTAGAACTTAATTGTATATATTGTACATAGTAATTTGGGAGGTAGGGAGACCGATGCCACCTTTTTAATTTGATATATTTCTGTGCCTGTTTTGGATTAGGGAGTTAGGGAAGTAATTGTATTTTTCTTTTCTTTTCTTTTCTGGATTAGGGCAGGAAGAGGTATATTCCAAATTAGTTGTTTTTGTTTGTTATTTTGGCCTTGTCGGCTCCTGAGGTAAAATCCCATGGTAACATAAATCTGTTAATTTTCTCAAATAAATACTGTTTCATACACTTTACTATAGCAAACCGCACTGTTGTTGTTGTTGTTTTTTTCATGTTAAGTCATTTACCCTAGACGGGGCGTAACACAGATAGATACATAGATAGATTAATAGATATATACATATAGATACATGGATAGATTAAGATACATAGATAGATAAATAAAAATGGAGGCTCCACAGAAGAGATGCCGTACATCTGTGGTGTGGGAGCATTTCCGTTTAGAAACGGAAATAAAGTAAAATAAAAATAAAACAATAATACAAATAAATAAAGGAAATAAAAAATAAACCCAAATAAAGTGAGATGTGTGTATTGTGATCGTCAGCTAGCCTACTACAACAATACATCATCCATGATGCGCCATTTGAGGAGCATTCATCCTGCCATTGTGCAGGTGCAGAGGATGGCATTCCCCCTGTACCTAGGCCTGCTACTGACACTGCTGGGCCATCTCATCTAATTATAATTGAAATATAATTACAAACTTTTGGGACACTGTTTAGAAAGTCCATAGCCCTATGCCCTACAACCTAATGTCCCAATCATGTTAAAAATAGCCATGTTAAAAAACTGCCAATCATGTTAAAAATAGCCATGTTAAAAAACTGCCAATCATGTTAAAAATAGTTTCAATGGCCCTCATTTATCATTCTTGCGTAGAAACGGGCGTAGATGTTGGCGTAAGATTATGCTTACACTCTTCTCATCGCCTGATTTATGAAGCTGTGCGTACCTTTGAAATCCAGGTGTACGCAATACCTGCCCTTGATAAATGCCGCGGATGAAAACGATCGTCATTAGAATAACACGCCCCTATATATTCAAGTCTCCGCTTCCCCCACGCCCTCATTTTACGCCATGGACACACGGAAGACGGCAAAGAAGAGAAACTTGGATGAGCAAATGACCTATCACAATGCATTATTTTACAGCACGTGTTTTGAAACAATTAGCATTTAATTTCATATCACGTCACATGTATTGGGGTGTACAATAGTGATGATGATGTGGAGTACCATTCATTCACATTAATAATTGCATGACAATTTGTAATATTCTTCTTCTTATTATTATTATGATTTTTATTATTAATGACGCTTATTGTTATTTAGAAAAAGAATGTCGTTATTATTATTATTTGTATTTTTATTAGGCCTATTATTATTTAAAAGAAGAATAATGTCATTTTTATTATTTTGTCAGTCTGAATTATGTTTTGGTCATTGAAAGCCTTTCATTACTGAACCCAGTCCGTGCACACCTGCCGGGCCTAACCCTGGCCTAACCATCGTTTCAAAGAATAGTACAACGGCGAGCGCGTCGAGTATAAACGCCTCGTCCGTTTGGGGAGGTGCGCGCGCAGTCTGCGGAGACTCGCGCTGCGGAGCCAGGCGAAAGTATAAACAAGGCTTGAAATGTCAGGTAAAGCGCACAGGCTCGCAACTTAAGGAATACATATGCCTACAATTCAAATGCTTTGGTAAAGTCACACAAATTAAACATTGAAGTCCATGTTGCACAAAAATAAACACTGAAGTTTATAATTACTATGTGGTTGTTTTTTTACAGTGGGTCATAATATATCATATCTTTTAGTTTGTCAGTGCGTTTTGTGGTGTTAGGAATTGTTTTTCTGCGCATTTCCGCACTAACTCAAAACGTGCGTACACCACCTCCTGAGATGGCGTAGGATTTGAGCGTGCCGTATGCCAACGTCCATATTGATAAATCTCAAAGTCACCGTGGTTTTGGGTGTACGCTGGAAATTTGGTGTACGCACTTTTGATAAATGAGGGCCAATGTGAATATAATATAATAATATTGTGTGAATATACATTTTATAGGTCTACATATGAGTACCCAATCTACTGCCAGTGACGACATCATTTTGGTTTTCCTAATTGTTGTAGTTCTACATTCCATTTAATCTTTCTCTGCACACTGAGCATAAACATTCCTAACATAACTTTGTTTAGGAATGTTCCTAAATAATGAACCAGTAGGCTACTTTTAATAGCTGTGCACTATTTGAAGCTGTATTTTTACAAATGTATTTGTCTGAAAGTATGTTTTATCTTCTCTTTTATAAGGCAGACAGAGTGAATTGGATGATATTCTTCTAAACATGGTGGTGAAGGATCTGCAGCACTTCACCATCGTGGAGGATGAGGGATTCAGGGCCTTTGTGAACAAGCTTGATCCAAGATATGTCCTCCCATCCCGGAAGGTGCTTAAAACAATGGTCAGCGAAAGGTACGACAAAGCCAATGATAAGACAATGGAGGACCTACAAAAGGCCGGATTTGTTAGCCTTACCTCTGACATGTGGTCCTCCATTAATATGGATGGATATCTTGGTGTGACTTGCATTACATAACACCAGAGGCAAAAATGGTAACTGTTGTACTGGGTGTAAGGAGGTTTTACCAAACCCACACAGCCCAGCATCTCATGGAGGCCTTGCTAATGGCTGAGTGGGGAATAACCTCCAAAGTTCAGTGCATGGTGACTGACAATGCATCCAACATGATCCTAAGTGCCCAGCTACTTCACCTTCGCCATGTCCCATGTTTTGCTCATACTTTAAATTTGATTGTGAAAAAGGCCCTAGATCAAACCCCAGTCCTCAATGAAATACGCCAGAAGGCCAGAAAAATAGTGGGGTTGTTCAGATCCAGCTGCAAAGCAAAGGACAAGCTTGTGGAGATGCAGGGCTTGATGGGCAGACCAACTCTGAAACTGATACAGGAGGTTGAGACGAGATGGAACAGCACATTTGACATACTTCAACGCTTGTATGAGCAACGTGAGCCAGTGGCTGCTGCACTTTCCAATTTAAACAGTGACACTGCTCCCCTGACAAGTCTTGAGTATGATATTATTCAACAATCATTGTCACTACTGCAACCATTCAAACTCGCAACAACAGAGATGTCAGAGGAACAGAGAGTGTCTGCTTCAAAGCTTATACCACTGTACAGGATGATGCAGCACAAGCTTGCACAGAAAAAAGGAAATGCAACGCAGAAATCAACTGTGCAACTAGGTAGGCCACAATGACCATTCTACCCATGTAATTGGCCATAACTGTCATATTGTTGTCATTATTATAATTAATATGGTTTTCTCCTGTTTTGGCTCATAGGCTCACATCTGCAAGGTCTGCACTCCAGATGTGGAGGTTATGAGAGTTTTAGAGCCTTAAAAGTAAAGATGAAAAACCGCACTCTCAGGTTCTATTTTCATACATTTATTATTACCATGTCCTCACAGACGCGTTTCGGCCTAAGCCATCATCAGTGTGTACTATGAAACACCGAAAAGATTGTTTTTTAAAAAAGAAACACCTCACAGGTGAACCTCATTCCGCAAATCATCAGCACCTTCAGGTGCATCAAGTTACCAACATTGTGGAAACACCAGGAATAACACAACATACCATATGTAATATCCATGTGACCCTTCTGAACAATTTATACAAAAAAAAAATAAAAAAAATAAAAATAATAATAATAATTTCAAATGACATGATTTCATAAAAAAATAATAATTCAAAGGCAATTCTTCATTTAAACCATTAGGGTATACTGTTTGAAATGTATAAACAAATTAATTTCAGAATGCATGATAAATACAAAAAAAAAAAAAAAAAAAAAAAATTATAATAATTTCGAATACATGATTTCATAAACAATTCAAAGGCAATCCTTCATTTAGACCATTAGGGTATACAATTTGAACTGTATAAAGAAATTAATTTCAGAATACATGGTAAATACATTTTTACATGATTTCAATGACAAATTACATGATTTCATAAAAAACAATTCAAAGGCAATTCTTCATTTAAACCATTAGGGTATACTGTTTGAAGTGTATAAATCCAAAATGCCTCTCGCTGAAGAAGGTAACGCTCCCTATTTCCACCCCGTTGAAAAGGTTTAACTAACTCAATGCCTTGAAATTTCAAAGTACAGATATCATGTCCAAACTCATTAAAATGTCTCGCCACGGGTGACTTAATATCGTGATTGCGTATGTTACTTTTGTGTTCGTGTAATCTTGTTCTTAACTCTCTTTTTGTTTTACCAACATAACAGAGCCCACATGGGCATTTGAGCAAGTAAACAACAAAGGACGTACGGCAAGTAATTCTCCCTCTCACAGAGAATGTCTTGCCGGTCCGTGGATGTGAAAAGGAATTACCCATAATCATCGCATTACAATTAATGCAACTCCTACAAGGGAAATTGCCCGGATCAAGGGCTGTAAGCCAATTGGTAGGCGAAGTGTAAGAATCAGCTCTAACCAGCATATCTCTCAAATTACGTGATCTCTTAAAAGCAAAAAGCGGAGGGTTTTGAAAAGTCTGGCCGATCTGTGTGTCACTCGATAAAATATGCCAATGTTTATTCACTATTGATTTGATCTTACCCGAAAGGGGAGAAAATGTCGTAGATAAGACAACTCGATTATCTGAAATGACTGTTTTTTTCTTAAAAAGTGATTCACGTTTAATACCACGTACCCTGTCCAAACTCGAGTCGAGATTCATATTATCGTAACCTTTTGAAAGGAACCGGTTATATACTACTTTCACCTGGTTTTCAAATTCTTCATCAGTACTACAAATCCTTCTTATACGCAAAAACTGACTATACGGGAGGCTTTTTTTCATAGATGGAGGGTGATAACTTTTAGAATGTAAAAAATTATTCTTATCTGTGGATTTACGATATACTGTCGTCTGAAGAGTCTGTCCAGTAGATCTAAAAACCTTAACATCAAGAAACGATATAGAAGACATACTGTATTCCAATGAAAATCGTATGGAGTCAAGTCTGGAATTTAAGAATTCGTGAAATTGATTAAGTTCTTCAACTGTTCCACTAAAAACGAAAAACACATCGTCAGTATATCGAAACCAACATTTCAAACAGTGATGAAAAATGTTACTTGAAGAATACACAAAATCTGCTTCAAATTTGCCCATGAACAAGTTTGCATAATTAGGGGCAAATGGAGATCCCATTGCCGTACCTTTCACTTGATGATAAAAACCGTTTTCAAATTTGAAATAGTTCATGGTCAGCACTGTATGTGCCAAATCCCATAAGAACTTTGTTGGAGGCTTATCGACATCTCTAGATTTTAAATAGTGTTCTAAAGCACATAAACCTAAATCATGTGGAATATTAGTATATAGGCTAGTTACATCCATAGTGCATAACAAATCATCATCTGATACATTGACATTCATCAGTTTACTCAAAAAATCAGTAGTGTCCCTTAAATATGAGGGTAATGTCCAGACAATAGGCTTAATGTGCCAGTCTACATACTGAGAAATAGGCTCAGTTAAGGATTGGCAACCGGCCACGATTGGACGGCCTGGAATAGTTCCCTCGCATTTTTTGTGGATTTTCGGCAAGGTGTAAAAAACCGGTCGTACTGGATGAGTTTGTAATAAAAAGTCAAATTCCTCCTTAGTGATGTAATTGTCTGATTCACCACCAATCAAAGTTTTTTTTATCATATTAAAGAAGCGACTCGTGGGATCACAAGTCAGGGAGGAGTAGAATTCCTGGTCTCTGAGTTGATTAAAAATTTCATTACGATATGAATCTTTGTCTTGTATTACAACAGCACCACCTTTGTCGGCAGGCTTGATCACAATTGAAACATCTTCACTAAGAGCCCCCAAAGCTTCACGTTCTCTGATCGAAAGGGTCGGGAAGAAATGTCGATCTCTTGTGAATAGGTGAAAAACATCCTGATCAACCAGCCGGCAAAAAGTCTGGACAGAAGGGTTTGATACAGGGGGCATAAATGTACTTTTGGGCCGGAAACGGCTCTTCTCCAAATGTACCTGAGTTCTAACTATAGGCTGAACTGAAAGCAAAGGACTAGTTCCACAGGAAAAAAAGGACTTCAATTTAATTAACCTGAAAAATTTGAAAAGTTCAATTTTTTGTCAAAAAGGGATCAGTATATTTCGAGGGAACAAAAGAAAGACCCTTTGACAGAACGTCAGTCTCTTCGACACTAAGTGGTCTTTTAGACAGGTTTACTACATTGGATACCTCTGTGTCCGCCCCCTTCGTGCTGCAGGATCTGTGTTTCTTACCGCCCCTCCGTGTAGGTCTCCTCTTCTGTTTTGCGACCGAAGTCCCTGTCTCCCCCCTTGAGATAAAAAACGATATGCAGTACCTGTTGATGCATTGTCGCTTCCAGATTCATCGGTAGAAAGACCACTGGAGACGGAGTCAGTCGTTTGGCGTGAAGAACGCATTGTCCGCACATGAACAGGGTGAGACAGCCACTGGTAGACCCAATCATTTTTATAATCCAAGGTGTCTCGGCGGTATTTCCGTATTTTCACATCAGATATTTCCTTTCTGTAGCTATCCAAAAGAGTGGTGCAACGATCATCAATATCTTTTAGTTGCTGAGTGTCAAACTTACTTTTCATTTAATTTTGGACGTCGGTAATTTCCACCCGCACCTTTGAGATTTCTTCATTCGCGTGTTCAATGACCAAAAGCATAAGGTCCAGTGAGCATTTGTTCAAGATATCACACCACTTTTTACAAAATCTCTCGTTGAGTCATCCTATAGTAGGTTCCTTGTTGATTCTAAGTCCCCTTGGAATACGTTTATTCCTCCAATATTGCGAAAGGGTTGAGCCATGAAGCGAATTGCGGATTTCCTTCTTCTTCAGAAATTCCAAACGCTGGGATAAAGACCCAAGGAAGTCAGTAGAAAGTGTTGAATCCGGTGGAAATAGAATCCTTTCAGAATCTAATTCGGAGAAGGCCAGAGTGGAAGCTCTTGTGTCTGTAAGTTTGTCTATATCTTCATAGGACATGGTGATTAACTGTGGAGGAGCAGCGTCAAGCGACACAGAGGTATCCAATGTAGTAAACCTGTCTAAAAGACCACTTAGTGTCGAAGAGACTGACGTTCTGTCAAAGGGTCTTTCTTTTGTTCCCTCGAAATATACTGATCCCTTTTTGACAAAAATTGAACTTTTCAAATTTTTCAGGTTAATTAAATTGAAGTCCTTTTTTTCCTGTGGAACTAGTCCTTTGCTTTCAGTTCAGCCTATAGTTAGAACTCAGGTACATTTGGAGAAGAGCCGTTTCCAGCCCAAAAGTACATTTATGCCCCCTGTATCAAACCCTTCTGTCCAGACTTTTTGCCGGCTGGTTGATCAGGATGTTTTTCACCTATTCACAAGAGATCGACATTTCTTCCCGACCCTTTCGATCAGAGAACGTGAAGCTTTGGGGGCTCTTAGTGAAGATGTTTCAATTGTGATCAAGCCTGCCGACAAAGGTGGTGCTGTTGTAATACAAGACAAAGATTCATATCGTAATGAAATTTTTAATCAACTCAGAGACCAGGAATTCTACTCCTCCCTGACTTGTGATCCCACGAGTCGCTTCTTTAATATGATAAAAAAAACTTTGATTGGTGGTGAATCAGACAATTACATCACTAAGGAGGAATTTGACTTTTTATTACAAACTCATCCAGTACGACCGGTTTTTTACACCTTGCCGAAAATCCACAAAAAATGCGAGGGAACTATTCCAGGCCGTCCAATCGTGGCCGGTTGCCAATCCTTAACTGAGCCTATCTCTCAGTATGTAGACTGGTACATTAAGCCTATTGTCTGGACATTACCCTCATATTTAAGGGACACTACTGATTTTTTGAGTAAACTGATGAATGTCAATGTATCAGATGATGATTTGTTATGCACTATGGATGTAACTAGCCTATATACTAATATTCCACATGATTTAGGTTTATGTGCTTTAGAACACTATTTAAAATCTAGAGATGTCGATAAGCCTCCAACAAAGTTCTTATGGGATTTGGCACATACAGTGCTGACCATGAACTATTTCAAATTTGAAAACGGTTTTTATCATCAAGTGAAAGGTACGGCAATGGGATCTCCATTTGCCCCTAATTATGCAAACTTGTTCATGGGCAAATTTGAAGCAGATTTTGTGTATTCTTCAAGTAACATTTTTCATCACTGTTTGAAATGTTGGTTTCGATATATTGACGATGTGTTTTTCGTTTTTAGTGGAACAGTTGAAGAACTTAATCAATTTCACGAATTCTTAAATTCCAGACTTGACTCCATACGATTTTCATTGGAATACAGTATGTCTTCTATATCGTTTCTTGATGTTAAGGTTTTTAGATCTACTGGACAGACTCTTCAGACGACAGTATATCGTAAATCCACAGATAAGAATAATTTTTTACATTCTAAAAGTTATCACCCTCCATCTATGAAAAAAAGCCTCCCGTATAGTCAGTTTTTGCGTATAAGAAGGATTTGTAGTACTGATGAAGAATTTGAAAACCAGGTGAAAGTAGTATATAACCGGTTCCTTTCAAAAGGTTACGATAATATGAATCTCGACTCGAGTTTGGACAGGGTACGTGGTATTGAACGTGAATCACTTTTTAAGAAAAAAACAGTCATTTCAGATAATCGAGTTGTCTTATCTACGACATTTTCTCCCCTTTCGGGTAAGATCAAATCAATAGTGAATAAACATTGGCATATTTTATCGAGTGACACACAGATCGGCCAGACTTTTCAAAACCCTCCGCTTTTTGCTTTTAAGAGATCACGTAATTTGAGAGATATGCTGGTTAGAGCTGATTCTTACACTTCGCCTACCAATTGGCTTACAGCCCTTGATCCGGGCAATTTCCCTTGTAGGAGTTGCATTAATTGTAATGCGATGATTATGGGTAATTCCTTTTCACATCCACGGACCGGCAAGACATTCTCTGTGAGAGGGAGAATTACTTGCCGTACGTCCTTTGTTGTTTACTTGCTCAAATGCCCATGTGGGCTCTGTTATGTTGGTAAAACAAAAAGAGAGTTAAGAACAAGATTACACGAACACAAAAGTAACATACGCAATCACGATATTAAGTCACCCATGGCGAGACATTTTAATGAGTTTGGACATGATATCTGTACTTTGAAATTTCAAGGCATTGAGTTAGTTAAACCTTTTCAACGGGGTGGAAATAGGGAGCGTTACCTTCTTCAGCGAGAGGCATTTTGGATTTATACACTTCAAACAGTATACCCTAATGGTTTAAATGAAGAATTGCCTTTGAATTGTTTTTTATGAAATCATGTAATTTGTCATTGAAATCATGTAAAAATGTATTTACCATGTATTCTGAAATTAATTTCTTTATACAGTTCAAATTGTATACCCTAATGGTCTAAATGAAGGATTGCCTTTGAATTGTTTATGAAATCATGTATTCGAAATTATTATAATTTTTTTTTTTTTTTTTTTTTTTTTTTTTTTTTTTTGTATTTATCATGCATTCTGAAATTAATTTGTTTATACATTTCAAACAGTATACCCTAATGGTTTAAATGAAGAATTGCCTTTGAATTATTATTTTTTTATGAAATCATGTCATTTGAAATTATTATTATTATTTTTATTTTTTTTATTTTTTTTTTGTATAAATTGTTCAGAAGGGTCACATGGATATTACATATGGTATGTTGTGTTATTCCTGGTGTTTCCACAATGTTGGTAACTTGATGCACCTGAAGGTGCTGATGATTTGCGGAATGAGGTTCACCTGTGAGGTGTTTCTTTTTTAAAAAACAATCTTTTCGGTGTTTCATAGTACACACTGATGATGGCTTAGGCCGAAACGCGTCTGTGAGGACATGGTAATAATAAATGTATGAAAATAGAACCTGAGAGTGCGGTTTTTCATCTTTACTTTTGATAAACGTTTTTTATTACTCGCACCCATAAACTATTTTGAGAGTTGAGCGCGCCTGCTCTTAATAGTTTTAGAGCCTTGGCACTGGCTACACTGCTGGACCCAAGGTTAAAAAATGTGGCATTTGGAAATCCTGCCAAAGCCCAGGACGCTGAACAGCACATCACAGTGGAGTGTGCTTCACTGATGCGTTCAAACACAAATCCTGGTGAGCAGTTTCAGTCTATGTTATGTTATGTAATCTGATTCATGTAATTTATACTTCATATAAATGCCGAAAGTTTAGGATTTGTTACTAATTGCTGTTTTCATTTTCATTCAGAGCCACAAATGTCAACATCAGGCCCATCATCATCATCAACATAGGACAGATTATGGGAACTTTTTGTTAATACCTCAACGATGCGTATTTGCCCAGAACTCATGATCCACTAACTTGCTGGAAAGAGAGAGCAGTAATCTGTCCTCATTTGTATGTCCTTGCTAAAAATATCTTTGCATGCCAGCAACAAGTGTCCCTTGTGAGAGGATTTTTTTCAAAGGCTGGAGAAATTATCTGTAAAAAAAGAAGTAGGCTAAGTCCTTCCACAGCAGAGAAATATTTTTGAATAAAAATCTATAAAAAAGTGAGACATTGTGGCTCAATTTCTTTTATTAATATTCATTTTTCAAGACCAAAATAACATTATGCACAGTGAGGAGCCTACAGGTTACAAGCTTCACATATTAGAAAAATACAATAATAAAAAAACAACACATTTTTTAATGGCTCCTTGGCAAGGTTGTTTCAGATCAACACCTGCAAGTGACCACTAGGTGTCACCGTTGAGACGGGTGTCGGATTGATTCGAAGCCTCGAAACAATATGGCACATTTGATTCAACTGTTTCATTGCTTCATGAAGCCTCGATCTGCCCACCACTACAATATAGACCGAACAGAGAATGAATGTGAGGGATCAACTTATATAGCTAACACAAACGAGGATAATTAATAGAACAGCTGAAACCAATGAACTAATAATGACGGTTACTATGGAGACAGACAAGTGGTGGGAGTCTGATCAAGGAAACATGTCTGAAAGTCCATGAACAAAACTAGCAGAATGGTGGCAGGTCTAAATGATACAATATAAGTAAATAATTACAAATTCAACAGAAACACAAATTACAAATTAATTACAAATAAAACAGAAAAAAAAAAAAACAAGGAAAATACCTATCAATTAGCAGTGAATAATTAAACGAAATAATAGGTTAAAGAATATGGAATATGAAGAACCAGTCAGTAATATCTGTCAGATACTGTATTTCAAGACTCAGGGTGTATCAAACCATCAACCCATCAAATCTGTTTTTCTCATATTTTTCATACATTATTATTATTATTATTATTATTATTATTATTATTATTATTATTATTATTATTATCATCACATAAACATATTGGATAGATGGACAGACAAAATAAAATAAAATAAACCATTCTAACTGTTAACTCAAATGAAATAATAATAATAATAATAATAATATATATATATATATATATATATATATATATATATATATATATATATATATATATATGATCTTCTATAAATTACATTTCTCTCTCTCCTAATGGACTAATAAACAGAAGAAAAAAAAAAAAACTAAACTAAAAACTTTAATATTTGTTTTTGTTTTTAATTAAACAACAATAACAATATTTTTTTTATTTTGATTGACAAATTTTTTTCCAATCAAAATTCCACATGGAAAACAATCAGAAACACAAGAACAAGACTGATCACATAATCTTAAAATAATAAGCACGGTTTCCATCTTTATTTCCATTTTTGATCATCTTCTCTGTGTCTTTGCCAGGATTGAGTGTTGTTTCACAGCATTGTGTGTCTGTGGTGTCGATGGCATCTTTAATTATTTTCACAATCTTCTTAAACTGATCAGCTGCTTTTTTCATCTGAAGAATAAATTTCAGCGTTTCTGATGAGATTTCTTCTTCTTTTCTCTTTCCTGCTGGTTGATTCATTTCAGAGATCTCTTTTGAATCTTGAACAATACAGTAAACTTCAAGACCAAGAAACCCAGCGGCGAGTACGCCAGCGAACGCTGCTGCCATACGGTTAGATTTAGCAGCCGATGCAGCTACACGCGCAGCTTTGACAGCCTTTAGACACGCACGGATTTCTTTGGCATCCTCTGCACACATTTGTCCTGAAATCTTGAATACGTCTGCAGCACCTCTTGCTGATCTCTCATTTTTGTGATTTTTTGATGTCTTCTCCTTCAATTCAATGTCTTCTGTGATGTTTTCAATTTTACGCAGAAGCTTTAACATTGGCTTGATTGTGGTCTGTAAATCATTGATGATCTTCTCAATCTTCTCACGCAGGGTTTTCTGCCTGACCATGTTAGTGATGTTTGATGCTCCACCTGTTACTCCTCCAGCTACTCCAGCAACAGCACCACCAACAGTAAGAGCTAAAGAAGCACCGAATGTGAACGGGGCCAAACACACTCCTGCTATGGCTGCGATTCCTCCAGCGGCTCCAACTGATGATCCGACCAAACTGGCCACTGTAGAGTTCCTGTGCATGGACTCAAGTTCATCAATGGCCTCATCCAGCTCCTTTATTTTATCATCAAGAGTTTGATGATTTCTGTCAAATTCTGACTTTAGTTCCTCAATGCTTCTTTTCAATTCAAGTATCAAGTTTCCTGAAATATATCAAAAGTTTTATCAGGATTAGAATATATGCAATTAGTTTTGAGTGCTTTTTAGTTTTATTGGCCTCAAAAAGATAACACATTCTGTTAACATACATTATATGACTAATTACTATAACTTTTACAAGTGTTTAACCACTAAATGTTTTCCATGATGTAACTTAGAAATATTGCTGTACTTCTAATAATATCAATAAACAGATTCAATCAAATCTTAGAACAAGACAAGCTCACTGTGGAAAAATGTCTTCTTCTGTTTGATTTCCATCACCAGCATTACCCAAGATTATGATAATAAATAATGGGAAATATAAGTCACTCTTAAATGTGTCTATATTTTCAATTGCAATTAATTGCAAACCCTTCAAATTGTGCCAATTGAAATTGCGAATTGAAAATATGCCCAATGGAAACAAAAACTCCTGTATAGCAAAAAAGTTTTTACGCTCGCAAGAGGTGGTTTTTTAAAAAAAAAATTGTATTTTGCTAAACTGCAGTGGAAACAGTTTTTTGGCATTTACAGGTGACCTGGTGTACGTAACAGTCGATCATTCTTTAAAGATGACGCGGTAAGTTTGGACAGAAGATGAGACAGCTCTTATTAAACTATTCATTAACTATTCTTTATTAATGATATATGTAAACCTACTAACATTCGTCACCATGATTTTTGGAATGACTTATCGCGAGGGAAAAAATTACGTTTTAGTCACATAACATCGGTTAATAGAAATGGTGTTTTCACAATAGTTTTTAGCGACATTTATCCAATCCAATCCATTTATCCAATTTAGAAAATATCTCAAAAGTTTTGCATAAATCAGTCACGGAAACGCAGCTTATGTCTAAAGCATGCTTTTCTGAGTCGTGCCTTAACATATCCTATGAAATCCAATCCTAAAAGCGTGTTTAGTTTGTTCCTGAACAGATGACCGTTAATATAGCAACGTTTTATTACGATGGAGTTTGTACGTATCACAGCTGAATTGAAATGGTGAGTGGCGCTAAAAGCTTAATGCTCCATTTTAAAATAACAAACACTGTAAAAAAAAAATCCTTATTTTACAGAAAATAACTGATTTTTTGACGTTCATTTTCTTTAATTTTAAATTGTACTCAAAAGTCTGTAAAATTACAAATAATATATGTAAATTAAAAATTCAGCTGTTATTTTAGGTATTGTGACATTACCATATGACGTTTCCATATTAATACTAAATATTAATATACATTTTTAAGACCATAAATCACTATTCTGTCGCATTAATGTTAAACAATTGTGATATCATGGAAAAAAGTTGAAAAATATATTTTTCTAATAGATATGCACTGTTAAACATTTAGTGTAAAATTACAGTATATTCCAGGTTAATAATTGCATTACGTTCACAGTAATTTCACAGTATGACTTCTCTTGAATCTAACAGCACTAAAGAAGTGGTTTTACTGTGAGTTTACATTATTGGGAAAAACTATTTACAGTAAACAAACATCATGCTGTATTTCTACAGTGCGACATGAATAGATTGTGCTGTGGATTGTTGGTTTTATCTTGAACTTATGTTTGGTTCACTTTTAGCAGATTGTGTTGTTGGTTTATTTTGTAATGTTGATTTATGTTGTATAAGTGTTTTTATTATTTGTTGAGTGTCATTTAATATTCAACAATATTATTGATCTGCCTGCATTGACACTATTATATGAGAACTGAACTGAGCTGGACGATGACATCACGGTTTTCTCCAGAACGGCTGTGTATATACATGAACTAAATTAATAACTTTTTTTACAGAACTTACTTAGGCTGGACTGTGACACTATTTTCTTCTGGAAACAAACTTTGTTGCATCATTTTCCTGTTATCTCAGTAAAGCTGCTTTGAAACAATCTGTATTATAAAAAAGCGCTATACTGTATAAATAAAGACTTGACTTGATTTACAGTGTGGGTTTTGACTTGGTCTGTACCAAATTTCGATACCTAAGGGGTTAATCTCATCAACGTCAGTGAGCCGATAAGCATGCAGCAATGATTGGCTGTGGCATCAAGGAGAAACACTAGTTTACACCGGTTACGCTCAGAGACGCGGCTCACACGTGAGGCTGTTGTGTGCCCACGTCCCAAGTTACCCCCATAGATGGAAAAGATGTGGAGAAGAACAAAAGTGTGGCTCCATTTCACCAGGCTCGATGCCAACAGCACGAGATGCAATATTTGCGACAAGATAATTGCTAATTCAAGACCGCCAACATGACAAATCTGATGAAGGAATAACGGAATAACTTAAACTTAAGAGCAGAAAGTTCCTCCATCTTCAACTGCAAGCAGAACTGGAGATCGTCAAATGAACCGAAACTCAGTCTATAGACTACTCGCCTCACAAAAAATGATAAATAGGAATATGAAAAGCTTGAAATGTCTACTTTTAAACAAACCAGTTCAAATCGAAAACAAATTCTCTCTGATTATGGAATCCAAATAAAAGGTGCATTTCTCTCTATAAATGAAGAGTCAGCATCATCAACTTCATCTTCGCAGCCAACACTGACTCAGAAAACACTAGTTTATTAAAAGACAACTAAAATGTCTCCTTGCTATTTTTTCCCGACACATTCATAATCATTAGGCTACTTTTGCCAGTGCTTTGAGGCAAGCTTTATGTGGCTTATATTCTGCCTCCCAGTGGCCTATATGAGTCTTTGAGCCTGTAAAAAAAAGTCAACAAACTGAAAAAAAAAAAAAAATTGTCATGTAAACTTGTTAAAACAGATTGCATAAAATTGATATCAACATTCTTTTGAACGATACCCAGCCCAAATTACCATTGATTTTAAGGTATGTTTTTTTCTCAAAATTGACAAAATTCATTTTTTGTCAGATTCCAACAAATCATAAATCATTTTGAAGAAAAAAATTAAGCTCAGAAGAGAGAATCGCGATGCATTAAGGCATTTTAGCACTGAATTTTATGGATCAATCGATATTATATACACATATATACACTAAATTTAATATTAATTGCCCTTTAAACATGATTGTTTTCAAATAAATTTAGTACAAACACAAATTGTCATTTTCTGAGGGTAGTTTGATGTTTAAAGCTGCTAACATAAAACTGATGTTGATCAAATTCATCATGAAATGTACTTACTGAATGAAGGAGGTTGTCTGATGCTCCTATTTGAGGATACACTGTCAGCACTGTAACCACTGTCAGCACTGGCATCACTGTCAGCACTGGCATCACTGTCAGCACTGGCATCACTGTTAGCACTGGCATCACTGTCAGCATCACTGTCAGCACTGGCATCACTGTCAGCATCACTGTCAGCACTGGCATCAGGGAGTTGGTCACATTGATGCATCTTTAGGGGGGAAAAAATACATACTCTTAATATGCATCTATGAAATTCACATATACAATATTGTTAAATGAGCCCCTTTAGTGTTCAGCATATAGTCTTTATGAATCTTAATTCTGTGGTAACTTGTTATTGAATTTCTGAGCATGACACTACTGTTTTTTTCCTTGCACTGTAAAAGTGTTACTTGAGGCTCACTTAGTGAAAGCATTCACTCATGTACCAAATCTTCAGACCAAGTCTGCAAAACTACAAGCACATTACAAGCACATTATACGCTTTACTCTCAGTTTGCAATTGCACTTTTTGCAAAATGCTCTAAAATATTTTTTTTGGCTTGTATTTTTGCTTCGACTTCTCTGTAGCCGTTTTGTGATGTTCAGAGTTTATATATATTTATTACATGGCTTGGTTAAATTCCAATGTAGAATGCAGTCTGTTATTTCTTGATAACAGACCGCTGCGAAGTATAACAGACCGTTGCCATGAAAAACAGAGCGTTGCTATGGATGCAACCATAGAGACGGAACGGACTATTTTCTTTAGCGGAAGCAATACAATTGTTTTTAAAGCAATAAACTCCTTTTTAAATCAATATTTTGTGTCAAAATAGGTAGCCATGTAATAAGCTGGATAATGTGTAAGGGAGGCGGTTGTTATAGCGAATAACAAGCCCTTCAGGCTGATTCAAGTTCAGCCTGTCTGGGTTGTTATTCACTAGAACAACCGCCTCCCTTACACATACACACACATATATATATATATGATTTTTGTGTTTGTGTGTGACTCTAAAGGATGCTGTTGTTATTTTTATTTTATTTTGTGCATGACATGTTTAAATATCCATCATTATAACGGAGTGTTGTTGGAACTCTTGCTGTAGTTTCACAGTGGTGGTAAAGTCAAATTTAAGTCTGTTAATAATGTAACACTTTTGATAAGGGATTAAACATTGAGATGAGGCGTGATAATGCTATCATCTCTTCCTCTTCACTATTATTTACAAGATAAACATGAATGAACATAAGGTATGTTGAAAGATTCAGAACAGCTTGTAAACAATGTCACGTAGCATTACATTCACTTTATTGAAGTCGTATGGATTACTTTTATGATGATGGATGTGCTTTTTGGGGCTTCAAAATCTAGGGTACCATTCATTCATTATAAAGCTTGGAAGAGCAGGATATTATTTTAATATAACTCTGATTGTGTTTGGCTGAAAAGAAAGTCATATAGGCTACACATAGGATGGCTTGAGGGTGAGAAAATCATGGGCCAATTTTCATTTTTGGGTGAACTAACCCTTTAAGATGTGTTTTACTCTTACATTTTAGGGTTATATTCTCATCTGTAAACGTTTTAATTTTATATATAGTATTTAAAATAGTATTTCCATTTGTCACAAAGGCAAAAAAAAAAAAAAAAAAAAAAAAAAAGATCATCTAATAATTTGGTATATGGTGCCATACTTGTTACAGAACTTACAATTTATTACAAATTCTATAAAAAAAAAAATCTAATCAAATCATCATACATCAAATGTATTAATTTTATTTTGCAGGTTAATAGTTTTACGTCTTCAAATAAGGTTCATGATTTCACAAGTTCACACAAATGATCAGAGAATAAATAGTTATGCGTATTTGGCGTGCTGTCCGGGGGGAAATTGGGCCTGAACCCAGAGTACTCCCCCCGTATCTCTTGTTTAGGAAGATAACCAGGCAAGTGTGAGGAGATGGGGTGGTAGAGGGATGCTGAAAACTGTTGAGGAATGTGGGTGAGTCGACTGTGTGTATTTAAAGGCCTTTAACCCTCTGGGGTCGCCGGCGATACCAGCTCGCTTTTTTTCTAATGAGTTCAAAAGAAATTCATTTTTCTCTGTTGACTTTGATATTACAAACAAGTTTCATACATCAATCGATTCTGTTAAATGTGTATTATTTTTGTGTATACTCACAATAAAAACAAAGTGTTGTGCTTTTTGCCAAATAAAGAAAAACAAACATGATGTGAGTTCTGCCTTTTCTCTGTCAGTGAAGACCATTCTGAAACGCGTCCGAAAATGAACAATAACTCAGCGAATACTCAGTCAAACAGGCATACAGACACACAGGCATGAAGCTTGAATTCTCTTCTTTTAAATGAAGTAATTTATATAAAAAACAAATATTCTCATCTTGTGAAATCTGTATTAAAAGAGAGCGATTCCAGTCGAGCTCATTAGAGCTCATTCAAATGTAATATGACCCCGCCCCGGAGAGCGCGCATTATTCAAACGCAAATTCTGAGAACCATTTCAGACCTGTGAAACGCCCACATCAGCTGTAAACACAGCGCGCCGCGAGTGAGGCATAATATAGCCTACCTAATAATCATGGAGAAAAGTTTCCTCAGAACAGTGCTGATATGAGGAGCAATAGATCCCGCTGAGGAGTGAGGTAGGCTAAGTTATCTTTTCTCAAGTGTTAATGTGGAATAACGTTAGTGTAGGCCTATGTAAACCGCAAAAAAATGAATCGCGTTTCTGTGAGATGAATGAAGGGTACATATTTGTAAAGACTGTTTAGCCTAAATATGAATCGCGTGTCTGTGTGTGAAAGAATAAACCGCTTTAATCATGCTGATTGAGTGGACCTGTTGATTACTGATTGCTGACAGCTGGTTGGAATGACTTGATTGTTTGATCATTAGAACGTGTTCCTCCCGAACCTTGTTAATAAAACATCAAGTTTTAACTCACAGGGTTTTCTTCCATCTTGTTTCCTCCTCACAGAAGACCTCCACAACTCTTCAGTTACCTGCTAAACACAAAATAATTCATTACAAATAAATACTCATTAATAAAAATATAAACAAATTATTTCAATATTTGTATGTAAACAATTGGATATAATATAATTGCATATACACTGTAAAAAGAGCACACAGAGTGTGTTGATGGTATTGTAGATTTTTAACACAATGTGTGTTAAAATGTATAACTGGATAGAATAGCACTGTGTGGAGGGCAGTTTGTGTTTATGAATAAAAATGATATTTTAAATGGTATCCCATGAAAAACATAAGAAACCAAAGCACACCTGATGCACATTTATTTGTTCTTCATTTTCTAGAACTAGAGTTTAAGAACCTTGCTGTATTTTTGTGTAATTAATTAAGAGAAAGTACACCGCCATCTTACAGTGACTTGAACGCAGTGCCGTCGTAAATACGAACTTCCCAGGAGGACTGAACGCACCATGCACTACTACATCACATGTGACACGAAACACACGTGACGTGAATTTTACCTGCGGTTTATTTTTTTCCGGGTTCAATACGACCTTTTATTCAGTGTCCATTTATATTTTCATTTGTTTCTTGAAAAGTTGCGTTATTAAAGGGACAAAAATAACCCCATAGTTTCGCATGGCCATAAAGACACACTTTAGCAGACCAATCGCACTGTGGAAACGGCTCAGTCAGTAATATCTTAACAGATTGTAATTAACAATCACCGAAACTAAACAAGTTTCAAACCAAATCAAAGTCTGGACTTTCTAATGATAAAAAGTATGTTTCTACTCCAAAGAGTTGTTGAGCGCTCGACTCATGTTCATTTATGTTTCTTTTTATGCTATAACTTACAGTCTGATCGGTAGAGATCTGGATTCAGCAATTAAACAGGAAGCTACAGCGATCAGTCACGCGCCACATTAAATCACACCAAAACAACATTTATTGTTTGAATTCCATGATAAAAATGGCATCGTTTGTGACTGATTTTAGAAAGTAGGCTATAACATAAGACAAAACAGGCACACGCAAAAAAAAAAAAAAAAAAAAAAAAATGCAGGCCTATTGTCCAGTTTCTTTACAAAGGGCTAATTTTGAGTAAAAATTATATATTGCCTACTGTAGACTCTAATCACAGCCTAATCACGAGCTCACGCTTATTTCTATAACAAACAAAGTATAACATGTAGCCTACTTGGTTTCGGTTTCGTTTTGGTCAGTTTTTAAGTGCGTCATTACTTAATCCTCGCAAATTCAATCTCAAATACACAGTTATTGCAAACTGTACACTAGTAACTCATTACACTAGACTAACCTGGTTGCAGTCTTGATCGAAGCTCTTCTGTATTTTGCGTCCTTATGAAAAATGAAACAGACGAAGCTCGAGCTTGAAGTCCACGAGTTGAAACGGAGAAACTCTCGAGTTCTAAAGCTCGACGATAGAAACTAAATTATACTTAACATACGGAAGTAATATATTCTATTTAGTTTTAAACCATTTTCGTAACATAAATAAAAGACAAACAAGGTCTAAATCGTTGAAAATCAGCCAAAATGAGCAACAGAAAACTTTCAATGCGCCGCCCTTCTTCTTCTTCTTTCTTCTCTGAGTCCCGCCTCAAAAGAGGAAGAACAGATCAAACAGCCGGAAGAACAAAATACACATGCAAATGATGTTTCAAGATGTAGCCTATAGCCTATCCCTTTTCCGCACACGAAAAACAACATTAAAGAGACAGTTCATGTTTAAAACCAGACTCAAAATGAGTGAACATACTTATTATTATTGCAGGTTCACTGAACGAAGGACACTGATGTTACTGATTACAATAAAACATCAATACAAACCCATAGTCTAAAATAAACTAGATTTCACAACAATTTAAAAAAAAAAAAAAAAGGGGGGGGGGGGGGGGGGACGCTCTCTAAAACAGTAAACTTGAAACATTTGCATAAAGGCCTAAAACTATTTAGTAGGGATGGAGAACTGAAGCCTCTTTAATCTTTGAAGCTTTTCTCTGATTGTTTCAGGAAAAGTTTGGAAGCCTCAGATTGTGAGAGTGAAAACACTGCCATCCTGATGAAGGGAACATTGACTGCAGTCATACACCAGAATGCACTGCTGGACACTGATGTGGTTATTCCCAGAGACATCTTTATAATGTCTATCCAACAAACTCTACTTTTGTTGATCTTTCGAACATTATGTGCATTTTGCAAAGTTGAGGTATAAACTTTGTTCATCTATTCTACTATTAAAATCAGGTTAAATCTCTTTGGGAGAACTTGAGTTGTTATCTTTCTCCTTTTATCAGATAGATCAACATTCTAATGAATAAATTCATTTATATTCATATAGCATCAGAATCAGAAATACTTTATTGATCCCCGAGGGGAAATTCTTTGTCACAATTGCCCATCTGTCAAAGCATAAGGAAAAGAAATAGTAATAAAAAGTAGATCAATAAAGAGTATATAATATAAAAGTATAAATATAAAATATAAAGAAAAAAATAAAGAAAAATATAAGGAATGTGGGTATGTTCAATATTTACATTATAATAAAATTGTTATGGTGAACATTTACATTATTTAGAATTATAATTATAATGGTGAACCAAAAAGTACTAGAGGAATAAATAGCAGCAAAGAATATTGCACATTAATTATTAAAAAGATAATGTTGCACAGAAACAGAGATATTGTCAGTTTAAAAACTAAGTGTCCGTGTATCAGGCACTTAGATTGAGGAGTTATAAAGCTTGATGGCCACATGCAGAAATGACTTCCTGTTACACTCTGTGGTGCATTTCGGAAGAATAAGTCTTGCACAGAAAGAGCTCCTGTGTTTGAGCAGCACATCATGGAGTGGGTGGGAGACATTGTCCAAGATGACATGTAGTTTGGACAACATCCTCCCCTCTGACACCACCGACAGAGAGTCGAGCTCAACCACCACAACGTTGCTAGCCATACGGATCAGTTTGTTGAGTCTGTTAGCGTCTGCTACCCTCAGCCGGCTGCCCCAGCATGCAACAGCAAACAGGATAGCACTGGCCACCACAGACTCATGAAACATCCTCAGCATCGCCCTGCAAATGTTGAAGGACCTCAGCCTCCTCAGAAAACAGAGACTCTTCCTTTAGAGGGCTTGAGTGTTCAGTCCAGTTTATTGTCAATAGAGCATTGATTATAGAGCATTGATTGCCCTACAAATAATTATTATAAGTTGATAACAAACTATAGGCTATATCTTATTAATTAGCCTACTACATTGCATGAACAATAGCGCTATGCCGTTATCCAGAGAGGCAATCTCTATCTAGGCAGACTTTTTCCTGCTAAATATCTTATTGAGATTGAGTGTAATTGAGTGTATAGCCCACAGTTAAACTTATGATCTCCGGTGTTGTTTTGAGTGTTTTAGACTGAATGAAACGCAACTATAATGAATAAACATTTATTTGACTTGACTGAAGCGTGCCGCGCTATTAGTCATGTGAACGGTATGGATGGGAAAGTCAATGGGAAATTACACGGAAAAAAACAGACAAAAAGAGAGAAGTTTTTAAACTCAACTAACTCCGTCAGTGATGGATATCCTAATAGTTAGGCTATTGCAACTGCTGCATATCTATCATGTTACAGTGTGTGTAATCTTATGGATTACATTATAATGGATGATATTACCACTAATTTGGGCAGTGTCATTGGAGATAAAATAGGCTACAAAATTCATATCCAGTATTGCAAATCTTTGAAGCTGCCAGGAGAAAAACATATTATGGGCCATAATGTAAAAGCTTTAATGTTTAAATTAATCCACTATTATTATGGAATATGTCATACAGATTTTATAAAATAATATAATTTGTGGATAATGTAATAGGTAATCATGCCCGTGCGTGTTTAAACTTTCATGACGTAATCGAAACAGCGCATGCATGTTGTTAAAACGCCAACTACGTATATCAATGACGTCATCGCACTACACACTTTAGTCTCAACAGACCAATCAAATATCTCTGTGGAAACAGGTCAGTAATATCTGGGCCACTAACAGATTGTAATGTTAACACCGAAAACAAACACGTTTCAAACAAAGTCAAAGTCTAATGATAAGTAGCCTAGTGTGTTTCTATCCCTAAGAGTTGTTGAGTCTCGACTCTTTTTATGCGAGAATTTGGTAGCTCATGTCTGATCGGTGCATTCAGCAATAAACAGGAAGATCTGCTCTGTCACGCGCCACATTAAATCACATCAAAACACCATTTATGGTTTGAGTTTCATGATAAAAATGGCATTGTCTGTGTCTGTTTTTAGAAAGTATAATATAACACAAAACAGGCACACGCAAAAAAAAAAAGGAAAAAAAAGGGGGGAAAAAGCCAATTGTCAAGTTTCTCTAAAGGGCTCATTTTGAGTAAAAATTATACTTAGTCTAATCATATAGCCTAATCACGAGCTAACGCTTATTTCTATTACAAAAAAAGTATTATAAATATCAAGAGTAGCCAACGTACTTGGTTTCGGTTTCGTTTTGGTCAGGTTTATGGTGCGTCATTACTTAATTCAATCTCAAATACACAGTTATTGCAAACTGTACACTAGTAACTCATCACACTGACTAGACCAACCTGACCAAACTCTTGAGTTTTAAAGCGCGACGATATAACTGCTAATTGCAGCTGTTTTGTCAATTCTACCACTTAACTCCTTATTAAACCTATGATTTAAATAATGTTGTTTTTGTGATCAGTACTATGTAGGGTATTATGTAATACCTAAATGTTTGTGCTGCTGTGCTGTGTTTCGGTGCTGTACATCATTTTTGTTGTGGAGATTTTTTGTTGTTGTTGTTGTTGTATCAAATGATGATGTTGTTACTGTTTTTTTTTTTTTATTGTGGCTTGTTATCTGTCTAATCCTGCTATCTGACCCTATCTTGACTAGGTCTCACTTGTAAAAGAGGTTTTAACCTCAATGTGACTTTCCTAGTTAAATAAAGGTTTTAAACATTTTTTTTTAAAAACAAACAAAAAATAAATTATACTTAACACAAACATACGAAACTAGCATATTCTATTTAGTTTTAAACTATTTTCGTAATAAAAATAAAAGGCAAACAAGGTCTAAATCGTTGAAAATCAACCAAAATGAACAACAGCAAACTTCCAATGCACCACCCTTCTTCTTCTTCTTCTTTCTCTGAGTCCCGCCTCAAAAGAGGAAGAACAGATCAAACAGCCGGAAGAACAAAATACACATGAAAATGATGTTTCAAGATGTATATTGACTAGTTTAGTTTAGTTTAATTGCCGATTTATTCCACACACGAAAAATGACATTACAGATAGACAGTTCTGTTCCTGTACAAATGTGGGCAAATGCGAGGCAAATGTTGAATCACAATAATTAGGAACCACAGTTTCCACAAATCCCTTCACTCGATTTGGATGTTCTCTTTTATTCATTATTGACACATTTTTAGATGGAACTTTAATGATTTTGAGGCCAAAAATTACACACACACTTTTCTTCAGTGTCTGTTTCATCAGTTGATATTCTCCATTTTGAGTTATTGAATAAACACATGATTCTGTAGTGTTTACTGTAAACTTTTTGTAATGTAATGATTAAAAACAAAACAATATCATTTCATCATCTGAATGTAGTCAGAACTACTGAATCCCTCAGAACTCATGCATTATTTTGTTCTTGTAATTATACTATTCTGGGTTGAGTTTCCCGAAAGCATTGTTAGCAACTGTTCGCAAGTTCTGTTGTTATCAGCAGTTCAACGAGTCGGTGTTTCCCGAAAACACAGTTCTAACGAACATTCGCAATCAGCATCACAAAGTTGTGTGTTTGGAGCGTCAGATCTCGACCTGTAGTTAGAAGCAGAGTTTCCTGTTTGCATGACATGTGTACTCAATAAATCCTTATCTTGAGCCAGATAATCAAGCTGACATTGAGTTCAATCTGTATCTTTTATTTAGAATACATACAAATGTTATTTACATCTTTTAGTTTGTCAAGAGATTTAAAGGGGTCGTATGATGCGATTCATGTTTTCCTTTTTCTTTATTGTGTTATGTAACACTGCTAACACATATAACAGCTGTTCGTGCAAGTATAAGATCTGCAGAGTTACAAAGCTCAAAGTGTCAAACCTAAAGAGATATTCTTTATAAAAGTTAAGGCTCAGCCACGTCTTCCTAAAACGCTCCGTTCAAACACACCCATGCACAGTGTGTGTGTGCAGAGTTTCACAACACCGCCCAAATGTTTACGCAAAGACAGAAGGCGTAACTTGTATTCTCGCTCTATTATTGTTGCTGCCGGCGCCGCCATGTCGTGGAGACGCTATGTTTTTCGTTGTGGAAGGGAAATAGGCTAAATTTGGTGGTTAAAAGTACTATTTCAGCAACGAGAACATTTCTGAGCCAAATGAGGTTAAAGATGTGTTCTGGTGACTGGCGTGTTTATTAAACCAATCAGATAAGAGTAATCGAGTGTCAGCAAGAAGCTCATTTGATTGGCTACATGAAGAAGAAGGACCCGCCCTCCTCGTGTGAGAGAATCATGCCAAAACTGGAAGCGCAGCTAAAAGAAAGACGCAACTGTACAAATAACAGTAAAATGCTGCAAATATTTTTTTCTTACACTTAAAAGGCTATTTACACCTTTACAAATCTTCTCTTTCGAATGCAAATTTAATTTACGCTTGCAATCTTATGTACAATTTCACGAATCTTACCCTGCGCATGCGATTCTTTATGGCATCATATTATCTTCATAAAAAAATCATTTTAGAAATGATTATGACACAAAAAGAAATACAAATAATAATGCATGGTCTTTTGTGTCTCGCATACAAAAATATATTCCCAAAGAGAAAATAAATCATCTTACCTGGAGAATAAACACAGATGATATGATGACCTTTTCTAATACATTTCCATCCGTTTTCTAACAGTATATTGTCAGTAATTTAGACTTGTGTCCAGTGATATCTGCGTGTGTCTGAGCAATCTCTATGGAAATAGCTCATGCTCTCTCCTTTCCTGTGAGTCAGTACTGCTGTTGGTTAATGATCTACAGCAGGGGTTATCAACCTTTTGCAAGCTGGGCCTCCCCAAAGCTGGTTCATTGCAGTTAGGGCCCCCCTCCTCCGGCCCCTTGGGTATCGTTTGAGTTTTTTTCGATACCGGTGCCAAATCGATACCGTTCTAATCAGTGTGATCAATCGTACACGTCGAATGGTTAACTAGCAATCACATGTGGTGATGATGCTTCTTACGTCCGTTTTGGAGAACCAGATGGCAAATATTTCAACCGACAGCTGACGAGCTGAGGCATTTAAATGGCACCGAAATGAGGCACCGAAATCCAGAGCCGGATTAACGCAAAGGCAAACTAGGCACGTGCCTAGGGCCCGATTGGCGGGATGGGGCCCAGACAGAGGGACAAAAAAAAAAAAAAAAGTCCTATCTACAATTTATTTCAATATTTATTAGTTAACTAAAAATAGTGACGATGTTTATCTTAACCATAGACTGTTACATTACTGCAGTTAAACCAATGAATGTGTCCGTTACAAAGCGGGTGCCGGCTTCTGAAAGTACAGGTATGTGTAACGAACGCATCCATCAGGTGCTGCGAGGCAAAAGCCTAATAAGCACACAAAGAAGCACTGCTCAAAATGCAGGTGTGTGAGTTGTCGTCATCTATTTTGGAGTGATTGCAATGTATTCTAAATATAAACTTGTACTGTAGATCAGCGTCATTTCTGGAAAAATCATTCACCGCTTTATTACGAGTTTAAAAGAGCGCGAGCGTCATTAACGTGCCCAGACGCGACGCTTTGAATTTGCGCGTACAATGAATAACATAGCTGACTAGTAAAAAAGCTACAAAATTAAAAGACAAGACGTCTGTATTCTAAGTTAAAAAGCCAACACACTACAATATTTTTAAATGTTTCAAATAAAGGATCTCATATCTATGGGTCTATCTTCTAAATTCTGCTGATGATTAGATTCCTGACATTACGCCAATAATATCACTTTATATATTTTTTTCTGCTCAGTAGCGATCGTGTTTTTCTCTTCCACTTGATTTGTGTATAACATATTTAAGGTAGCAATGCAATATAAAGCACATATGCTCATCTACTGAAGTGTGATTCTGGAACTGTGAATAAATTGAATAAAACAGCAAAATAACAACAACAACAACAATAACATCTTCATTAAACAAAAAAGAGATTACCTTAGATAAAGTTTGATTAATATGTACATACAGTACCGGTAAAAGTCTGGACCCATTACTATTTTTAATGTTTTTGATTATTATGCTCTACAAGCCTGCATTTATTTGATCAAAAATACAGAAAAAAAAGAAACAGGAATATTCAGCAAGGATGTGTTAAATATATAAAAAGTGATAGTGAAGACTTTTTTAAAACAACTTTTTAATAATCAAAAATCCTGAAAAAAAGTATCACAGGTTATAAAATAAATATTAAGCACCATTTCTAACATTTGATAATAAATCAGAATATTATAAAGTTTTCTGAAGGATCACGTGACACTAAATTCAGCTTTGCATCACAGAAATATAACGTATAGTAAAATAGAAAACCATTATTTTAAATTTTAATAATATTTCACTATATTATTTTTTCTGTATTTTTGATCAAATAAATCCAGGCGTGATGAGCATAAGAGACTTCTTTCAAAAACATTAAAAATAGTAATGTGTCCAAACTTATGTAGTACTGTGTAAGTAAAAATATACTGCTTTTAAAATTAAATGTTGTATAAAAAGGTTAGGAATCATATTTGTTTCAAGTGTTTTTTTATTGGGGGTGGGGGGCCTCCAACATGAATTTTGCCTAGGGCCTCCTAATGTCTAGAACCGGCCCTGCCGAAATCTGCGTTTTGATTCGGTCTGGTTCGGTTACTTGGGTACCGGTTCCATATTGGTGACTGGTTTCGGTACCCAACCCTAGTTATTATAGTCCAACCACTTGCATTTCAACATGGGGGGAATTTTCGTTTTCTTTCTTTATTTTTATTTTTTATTTTCCTCCCATCCCCGTGTTGCTGGTAGTAGTGCCTCAAAAATTCTAATGCACATTACAGTGTTAGCAACTACACAGTCACTGCCTGAAACATATGAAACATACATGAAACATATCATCAGTGTTTCTTGTTCTTCTCCTGGACTGAAGCACGTGCTCTACTCTTCAACACAAAACTCAGACAACAGAACAACACAGGCTCATTGGAAAAACCTGTGGTGACATTTTTGTCAAAACAGAAAAAAAACGTACCAATACGTACATATCACTGCAGTTTCAACAGAAATGAACACTAGAGGCAGTAGAACAGCAAGCACTTTTAATCGTTTTCACACACAATTATGATCACAGGACAGATTAAGGATTAATAAAGACATATTAGTATGTCTTCAGTATCTACAGTAAAGGCTGCTAAATATTATGTTATGACCTCAAAACACTTTTTACCATAGTGTATGATTTGTAAGCGTATATGTTTTGGAGTTTGTATCATTAACCTGTAATCATTAACCTGCAATAGTTACTGCTCTCTCCTTTCCTGTGAGTCAATGCTGCTGTTGGTTAATGATCTACAGCAATCAAACATTAGCACACTCACTATCATGACTCTACATCAGGACAGTTGTGTTTGGGTCCAAAGGGAAAATTCAGATCAATATATAGGCTACTTCAAATGTCTTATATTCAAATGAAAATGATTTAGGTATAGCCTATAAAAAATCATAGCATTATTGGCTCCAAACCTGTGATATTATTTTTCTGAGTAACATGAATGAGATTTGAGAGCATGAGGGAAGATTTTCAGAGAATAACTGATTAAAAAACACAAGTACACAGTCAAACAATACAATTTCACACAGAAAAGTTCATAGTAATAAAGTACTTGCGTGTGGTGCAGGTAACTTACTGTAATTCAATGTTGCCACTGAAGTGTTCAGGTTATTTTAGAAATGTAATGCTTGTTCTGGGGAAACAAAAGAACAAAGCTGATTATATCCATTCACAACATAATTATTGGCCAGTGAATGGCTTTAAAATGGTATTTGAGAGAATGAGGGCACCTGTAGTAAATAAACAAAAACAGACCAAAATAACATTATATTAACCTTGTGTTATTCATAAGAAACGCCAATGACGACAGCAGGAATCAGCTAAATTAGTTATCAGCAATTTGAAGACGACAGTTGCACACAATACGTTGAATTGAATGGCTAAAACAATTTAAGACAATAAGTCAATGATTTCCATTTGTTCATTAGATTAATTTAGTTAGCATCGCGGCTAAATCCTTGTTACACAGGTAATGTTTTTAATGATTAAATTAAAATGTATAAAATGTCATCATAATTTCTCACTGTTTTGTAGCGTTTGCTGCTGCTGCCTTCACCGGCGCTTTCAAAGTTGCCACTTGTGTTGTTAGCAGCACGTGCTTGGTTCACTCTCATCCTCTTCAGTTCTTGTATTTGAAACATTCTCCTCCTGATCCAAACTTTTCTTGCCAGATTGAAGCCACAATAGCAGTTTTGAACTTTTCAGAATTTAATAATCCACCTAACATTCATTTATATTTAACCTTTTCACACACTTAGTTAAAGTAAAAAAATAATCAGCTGCTCCCAGCGTAAGCTTTTCAAGGCGTTATAGGTTATAGATCGTATCACTTTGTCTCCATGGTGACGTGTCGTCACATGACCACAACCACTCAATACATACTGATGATCTGCTTTTATTTTTTTTTTTTTATTCAAAATATTCACAAATTTGTAAGCTAAAGCATTGAATTGCCTTTATAATGATCACGTTAGTTGGGGAAAAAAGCACAGTTTGAATTTAGCAGTTGATCACGTTCTACTCACACCGGTGAGATCGAAATTCAGTGTTTACTGTAACGTTACCACTAGAGAGAGCACACGGTACCACACTTTGAGAACCACTGGCTTAGATAATGTGCGAGTGCGATGTGTCATGATTATGTGAGGGGTTAGGGACCTTAACATGAGACGGGGATTTTTTAGTGCAAATGACAGAAAGACACAATATGAATTGTCATTTTTAGGCGATAATTTATTTATGTAACCATGGCATTTTAAGTGCAATATTCAATTTATTTTTCATAATTGTATTTTTGTTTGTTTGCTGCATGAGTTTTTTAAATCTGTGTCACTCATCGGTGAAAGGTTGAAATCATAGACTGTAGGTTGAAATAGAGTGTTTTAGTCTGTTATAAACAAAGCATGCACACCTACAAACAAACGGCGACACAAAATATGATCGCTCTCTTCTATACTCACTCTAACAATAAATTGATGTATTTTCCCCTGTGGCTCAGTAGTGAAATCATAAGCTTTTTCACGCCAGAGACCCGTGTTCGAATCCCGGCTCTGGCGGTAAATGAGCTTTCGTACGTACAGAAAGCGAATCCGCCCCTCGCGCCCCTCCTGTTCACTCGGCGGGGTCGAGTATTTATTTAAACTCAGGAGGGTTTTTTTCATTAAATTAAATTTATTTTCCCCCTCCTCAGACTGGGGGTGGGGCCGTGAGTTTGGGGGGGCCGGCAGGGGGACCGAGCCTTGACCAGTGGTGGCCAATATGACGATTTTTGCGTCATCGGAGGATTTTTTCCAGACAAAAAATACATAAATCTCTTGTCTCAGGGGGATATGAGGGTGGAAAGCATGGTAATTCGAAAATACTACAGGTTTTCTACTAATACAAAGCTTAATGCTAAATCCTGAAGTAACCCTTTAATGTGCCGTGACAGATCGCTGTAGAGCATCAGTTAAAGCTGTTCTAGTGAACCGATCATCTCTTCCTTCTAGTTAATTTATAGCCTCAAATAAACATGAACAAACATAAGAAGGAATGTTGTTTTAACCACTGAAAGGCGTCAGTACACTCCGTTTTTCAAGTTCAAATCCTCCTATGTTAATCTACTCTCCTGACTGCTTTGTCGGACAAAATGGCAGATGGCGAAGTATGATTGGCCAGATAACCTGTCAATCAAGCTAGCTACGTCGGTTGGTGACGCCCCTTTGGAAATGATTTGTCTACATAGCTTCTCCAGACCCTTCACTCAGTTTCAACTGAGAAGGGTCTGGTTTTAACCAGGCTAGTTTATATATACTGTATATATATATATATATATATATATATGATTAATCTCTGTGCGGAGCGCGTATTGCTTTCAGAGAAACATGTGATCAACGTAAAACGAAGCCTCACTTTCTTTCCAGTCACGTGAATTCTTCACTTTGCGTGTCGAAATGTTTGAACCCAAACCACTACTCGTTTTTTTTTTTTTTTTTAAGTTTAGGTCCATTTACTATTATTCATTTATTTTATTTATAAATAAGCCTATAGCCTATATGTTACATGTTCAAATATTATGTCATTATTATATGCATTAACTTGCATCAAGCAATTCTTTTAGTATTTTTATCATTAGTAGCCTATAAATATAATTGTTATATTTAATTTATTGCCACACATTAATATGTGAATTATATTATCAGTAAACTGAACATTTATCGTTGTCATGCTTTTATTTGTGCTTAATACATAGAACAACAGCGCTGCACACTCGAGTTTATGGAGGCTATAAATTTGACCTGCCACAAGATGGCGCTGTTTTCGACACTCATGATGCTTCAATTCTTTTCCCAGAACAATCAGAGAAAAGCCTCCGTGCTTCATGTATGGGGGTATTATTGTTGCAATATTCCAAATAAATAGATTAATATTCACAAATAAATGTAAAGAGATTCACAAAAATGTATCGAATTCACAAACACTCCCTGAGTGTATCCTGATGGAAATATAAAGAGGCCTTAAAATCTTACGAAAACAGTGTTTTTATCACACCATACAAACAGTTCAGTTCGCTACTACTGGTCCTTTCAAGGATGCAAGAATCAGTTCCCGCCCCGAGCGTAAAGCCAAACGTGATTGGTTGTAGCGAGAACGTGCTACGATTGGCCAGCTCGATGTGGCCGTTATCTGATTGGCTTGAGTAGGCGGTGGGTGGAGTCCACTTATTTATGGATCTGTCTGCACGTTGACGCTAGCCTGACTTTGTCATACTCATATTCTAGTCAGAATGTGAGTCTGAGACTGTTCCATAGAGAGTTGATTATGGGGCGTGTCTCAACCGAACCAGGAAAAAAAAAAACTCTGCACTCAATTGGATAGACCTACTACCAATCAGAGCAACGGAGTAAATGACGCATGTTCTTCAAGTTCATTCATATTTTCAACCAACAAAATGTCGCGGCTCTCTGTTCCTCTTTTAAAATGAATGCGCTGTGCATATCTTCTATAACAGACGCGATGGCGGAATCTACACATGATGTTTCATAAACAAAGTTCGGGAGGAGCACGTACAAATAATCAATCCAATATCAACTTGTCATCAAACAATACCATGTCTAACGTTACCCTATATCAGCATGAGGAAGCATATTCACTCTGTCAACTTACCTAACACTCCTTAACAGTTTTTAAGCATCCCTCCACCACCCCGAATCCTCACTCTTGTCTTGTTCTCTCACAACCAGGAACACGGGGGGAGTATGGCTACCGAGCCCACAGCCCTCGGACAGCACGTCATATACGCATTTAGTCTATCTGACTTATTTGTGTGAACTCGTGAAATCTTATATACGCATTCATTCTATCTGACTTATTTGTAAATGTGAACTCGTGAAATCTCAATTCTCCAGCATGCCCTCGTCTTTGTTGTAAACTAATTCAAATCAAGCGCTCTTTGGTGACGTGGGTGATTACGTTACCGTTGCTCATCTGTCCATCATCGTATAAAGCCCGCCCTGACATTGTGATTGGTCCGAACAATTTTTGTTCGGGCATAATAGCTCCTCAACGGAGCGAGTCCAGACCGAACTTCCCGACCAAAAAATATTGTGGGCGGGGTTCGGGCTGGCACCCAGGCTACGTTGACGCTAGAAGTGTTTCAAAATCCACAAATGCGTGAGGGGATTCACAAATGCACAGGAACCGATTCACAAATGTGTGCAGCGATTTACAAATGCACAGAAAGTGGTTCACAAATAAATGCCAGGCAGAGTTGTGTTTGTAAAATAATAAAACATTTGTACATATTTTATTTATTTGCAAATCTCATTTTATTTATTTGTGTATTTTATATATTTTTGTGAAACTCTTTACATTTATTTGTGGATCTTAATCTATTTATTTGTGAATTCGATACATTTTTGTCAATCTCTTTACATTTATTTGTGAATATTAATCTATTTATTTGGAATATTGCAACCATAATATCCCCATATTCATGAGGCTTCATTTGCCCATCCCTACTAGGCCTATATATATTATTTTATTCTTCTTGTCACATCTTGTTTTGGTTCATGTCTTATAATGTGATTCCCAGTTATAGTCATGTGATCCTGCCACGTGTGCCCCATAGACTGTAAAAAATATGGACAAAGCGTCTGTGACGTCACCCATAGACTTTCTGAAGAACGGGTTTGAAGCCGTTTATGGGGGGTATGGGCGGCCGCGACGCCATCTTGGAAAGTCTTGGGAAATCCTAACCCCGCCCACCATAGACTATGCCGCCCACCTTCTGATGCAGCGCGCGTCACTCAGCTCGCTCTGCTAACTACTCCGGTTATCTCTGTGTATATTTTACATAGACTGTAATATTTTAGGCAACGAAATATGTTATAAAACACCATACTAACTCTTTTCGTTTTCATTTAAATCTTAAACATTATAGCCACACAAATGTGGTTCAGGCAACGCATATTGATTATATTCAACTGCATAACGTTTGCCTATTTATGAAAAAAACAAAATATAAAACACAAACCTGCCTCTTTTCATTTTAAATATAATATAAAAATATTAAACATTTTATGGTCCAGGCAATATGTGCATTTGTACTAAACAACAGATTTTGCAGTAAACAACATACAGATCATCTTCGTTGTATTAAAATTCAAAATGACAAAACTCAACCCAGTCTCTTTTTGTTAAATTTAAGTTTTATCAATATTAGCCATTATAAAAGTATAAGTAAAAGGTATAAGAAGCTATACAAATAAAGCAAACAATTCAGTCAAACATACAAAGTCAGCGCTCTAGTCTAACCATACATCGGTAAAGTTATAAAGTTATGAAACTTCCCCTCAGCCAAAACGATTGCCCAGGAAAAAAATTATAGATTCACGAGACCAAAAATCGCCCGTTAGATATACTCAAGACGAATTATATCTCATGTTTAACCACTACAGAGACGCCAGAGTCCGCGGCAATGGCGGCAAACCTCAGAACGTCTAGCCGAGGAAAGGTTGCTCCAGGCGGGGACATGAACGCCGAGCGCCCGGTCATCGCTGGATCAACTGGATACAATTTTCATAAATCTTTAAATAAACCACAGATTTGAGCTTTAAACAACTACATTCTCGCCTGAAAAACTCTTAAAACTACATTTCATGATACAGAAACAGTAGTATTATATGTCAACTATATTAAAAAATGGCGCTTATGTTGTCATTCTCCGTGGCGCTGCCTTGTCAGCTGTCAATCAAGCTGTCAATCAAAGTTAACCACGCCCTTATTGTCATACATTTTATATCTAAATACTATCTAAACTAACGAGTTAGAAAAAAATTCACCCCCCTCGCCGTTGTCAGGCACTCGGAACCTATCGAAAAATACAATAAAAGTCCATGGGACCAACCTGTAAAAACATGAATTTATGCTGTGAAAACGGACATTTTAACATGGGGGCTATGGACATTTGCTCCCTTTTGGGACCTGCCCCTAGCGGGTGTCATGGATTTTTTCCTAAACCTAACTATCTGGGGCGTCTGCACTCGACACCTGCCTTAATATCCCTGGCGTCTACACTCGACACCAATACCTTTATACTCTAGCTCTTGCGTCTTCAGTCGACAACTGGCCGAGTTTCTAACTAACTTGCTTCCCTAAACTAGCTTCCTGCGCAGGAATAAATTGACAAACAGACCTGCAGATGTCCTTTAAATGCTTTAATCACGGCCAGGAGATCTTCCCGAGCAGTTCTCAGGGAATCTCTCCCAAGAAACAAAGGCCGGAGGATCTCAGACAAATTCCATTGAGAATCCCACCGAAAAATACATATACAACAGTTTTTATAGCAAAGAGGTATGACTTAAATTTCATACTGCATTACATAATTTCCCCACTATTTGATTGGTTCTTCATATGCAAACCCCTCTGTTACTAGGTAAAGAAAACTCTGATCTGGTGATTACTTATCACAAGGTTTTAACGATGACTTACTTCGTTAATCATAAGATTCTAACAGACTGTCTAGTTTTACTTCCCATAACTATGTTATTTTTACCCATAGACACTGACTCAAAATCACAAGTTTTTCCCCAAAGAGTTTTGTCACATTAAAAGCATATGAATGTTATTCCTGCAAGAAAAACAAATGTTAGTTGATTAATTAAAGTTGATAAATTAAAATTTCATTGACACAGGTTTTCGATGTATTGCAATTTTTCGCACTTCCGGGTAGGCTTCATTTTTCAGATCAGAATGTTGCCGCTGGGTGTGCCCTTGTCTTGTGTAATGTTCTGATTGGTTAATTGTATTTCATTGTTCACAGGTGTCCCTTGTAGTCATTAGTCTTGTGTGTATAAGCCCTCATGTTTGCCACGTGTCTATATCAAGTATTGTTTCCCTGTAAGTTACAGGCTGTAACCTCTGTAGGTGAGCTCCATGTCCATGCTTTTGAGTTTCATGCCAGCCATGTTTATGTTTGATCTTGTTTTGTGTGAATAAACTTCACTTGGGTTCTACAAACTTGCCTTCAGTGGAATAGCTTTTACACTTCTATATCATACTCATACTAAATATACTCAATTGTACTTTAAGGCTAATCATATTATTATTAATAATAATAATATGCTTTAGAATAAAACAGCTGTATACTGTATATTGAACTATTACTATTACACCTGACCTTATATTTAGAGGTCTAAGCTGTTATATTAATGTTGCCCACTAGAGGAAGCCACGGGTTAATGAATCATTTAAACCCAATGCTTTTCAATAGGTCTCCATCCATTTGAATGGAAATGCATTTAGGTTTTTAGTTTTTTGTAGGTTTTTTTTTAGTTTTTTTGTTCAACATTCAAATCATCAGAGTACATCACAACACCACATCTTTAATGCTTCACTAACTAGCAGAAGACACTAGCAGTGTTTAAACCCCAGGTCGGGGCATGTTATAACACTGAGTTACAGTGAGCCCCTATTAGAACTATGATATTATATTTGATACTTTTATGAATTTTATTGAGAAAACATGAGAAAAAGGTGAATAAAGACTGAGAGTCAATGTTCAGAAATTAATTATCATTATGTTTTTAACTATGTTGTATAGCTGTGTTTTCCAGTGTGTTCGTTGTCAAATTTTTATTTTTTTTATTATAAAAAAGGTTGTCTTGTATATTTTTTGATTAGCTCAGATAATCGTCTGTCGTATGGTAATGTTAAAATGAACCCCACCTATGGGGCATGTTGTCACATTTCACTTGTGGATTTACACAAGAAAGTCAAAAAGTGTTGGTTGTTCTCCGCTACTCTCTTCTTCATTACATTTCCAGCATAGATTATTTCCAGCTATCTCCATCCTGTAAAGCCTAGTGTATAATAATATCTATGTTTTTTTATTATTATTATTATTCTTTTACTGAATGATCTTCCCTTATTTTCATATAGCCAGTCATTATCATGGATATTAATCAGCAAACCCTTCTGCCATATTGTTTTCAGGTTATTACATGTCTGAGCTTCACAAGGCAACTGGAGATGGGCATAAACAGGGGTATAACTTGCATTAGATTTGTTCTTGACACAGTGTTTAATCTGCAGATATACTTCCAAAAGTTTCCTTGACCCCCAATATTATATTTGTTCATCAATTCAGAGTGACATGTGACATAAAACATACTTTTTAACATATGACATAAATAGTCCATTCTCATACAGATGCCCAAAACACCCTGCTTTACCTACATTATTTCAGGGTTATTCCACAATAATGCATATGACTGTCTATAATGTGATGCACACTTTATGAATTTTGCTCCAAACATGTCTTGAATGTGTTGTCACTGGATTTTAGCTCCAGAGGATTGTGAAATAATGCTAATGAGACGAAATGTTGAGGCCAGTTTCTGTTCTTGATCCAGTCCGACTCAGAATCTCGTCCTAATGTTTATCCAGTTTGGCCAAAAGAGATATTATACACCACACATCAGGTAATCCAAGTCCCACTTGTCTCTTGGGGAGCTCAACGTGCTCATTTAGTCTTTTTCCTTCCAATAAGCAGAGATTGGCATAAATACATAGAAATGTATTAAAAATAAAAAATACAAAATACTGTGTGACAATTTTTTATTTAAATACAAATACAATATTTTGTATTTCGAAAATACACAAAATACATGTGAAATTGGCCGTCCAGCGCAGGTATAGGTCACAGTGAATGAAGAAACTACACAGGCCTTGACTTTCAATTCCTCACCTCATCTCTGCCCTCTCTGTCATTCTTTCCTTCTTTCTTTGGGGACATTACATTTAACATTTAATTACATTTTCAACAATAATATTGATCTGCCTGCTTTTACACCATTATATGAGAACTGAGCTGGATGATGTCACAGTTTTTAATATATAATGAACTAAATTAATTACTTTTTTAAAACAAAAATGAATCATCACTGAGCTTACTTAAGCTGGACTGTGATGCTTTTTTCTTCTAGAAACAAACTTAGTTGCATTATTTTCTTGTTATCTCTGTAAAGCTGCTTTGAAACATCTGTGTTGTAAAAAGCGCTATATAAATGTGACTTTACTTTCTTTCTTTCTTTCTTTCTTTCTTTCTTTCTTTCTGGCAATTACAAATTTGAAAATATTACAAAAATACCAAAAAAATAAATAAATAATAACTTATTCAATTCAATTCACATGTATTTGTATAGTGCTTTTCACAATACACATTGTTTCAAAGCAATCTATATTACAATTTATAGTGATCTGTTATCAGAGGAAACTGTCAAAGTTAAAGGTAAAGCGTAGGATCTTTCCAATTTTAGATAAGACCCACCCTCTCCACTTTTTGAATAAGTTTGATTGATTCACCAGAATAATTGACAATTAGGAGGACCAATAGTATACACTATCCACCCGGAAGTAAAAAAAAATCCTCCGCTATACCTTTAAGTATTTAAAAAATGTACATATACAAAGTCACAGTTAGCTAAAAAAGTATTAATTCAAACAATGTAATAATTTAATGCAGAAACATGAGCTCATTGAAGTAATGAATACTTGTTTGTACTTGAATACTTGCCCAAAATGGTAGCCATTTATATACTTATTTCTGGTTACAATGTAGTCTATTACTTCTGGTGAACATTAAAAAATTCATACTGTATGTAAAACTGTGGGAACCTTTTCTGCTATCTAGCAAAGAACATGAATCTGCGATATGACCAAAATCTTTATTTCACTTCACAGTAACAATTTATCATGGTTTCACAATTCTCAATATCAGTTTTGATACGACACCATGAACTGAATTTCAAACTCTTATGAGGCTTTTTTTTTTTTAGGTAGTCCAATGCTTTTTAAGTAATTCTATTTTTATTTTATGTAAACTTTGTTTGTTTCTATAAGTTTATTAAAATTAACAATAAAACTATAAGCTGAAGATGTTTGTGGTGTATCATTCATCAGTGCTTCTTTTCCCACTCTATCTGAACTAGTTGCTGCACAAAACCAGTATCCTGATGAAGAGGTTGACTGGCAAAAAGTATTTCATGTATTCTGAAAGTACAAAACTACTCATCTTAAATGTATTTAGATACAAATTAAATTAGATTTTTTTTTTCCCCAAAGGCTATAAAATACAAAATACTATTTTGTATATCAAATACATGTATCTGAAATACCGCCCATCCCTGCCGATAAGAAGTCCTTGATAATGTTGTCATATCTTTTAAAGATAGGGTCTGGACTGTTCAAGGGTATCATCATGGATATATAATTGAATATATGCAAAAACCATTTTGACAATATTAACTTTACCCCAGAGAGAGTTTCAGCTGTTCCCATTTGTCCACATTATTGTTTTATCTTTCATAATTCCACATCATTATATCCTCCACATTCTGTGTTAGTTTAACCCTGAGGTACTTCATATACCTTTTGGGTCACTGTATGGGAATGACATGTAGATAGATATTGACAATAGATATTGGCATAGTCTCAGACTTCTCCAACTTTATTTTGTATCCTGACACACTTGAATGTAATTGGATAATGCTCATATTCAATGAAGTAGAGATTTGAGAGGATCACGAGATAACAACAAAACATCATCCGCATATAACATGAACTTATGCTCTATCCCCTCCTCTACTCCCATAATGTTTGGGTCTAGGGTTAGGGTTAATGTTGATGAGTTCCTCTTAATACTGTAAAACATGAGGAAAACGTGTAATTTGTCATCACTGCCGCTCAAAGATTTCTATATAATAAACTAACCCAGGACCTAAAAATATGACCAAACCCGAATTTCGACAGGGTGGATTGGGGCTTTTTGGCTGTCAAATTTCTGGTTTAGTCATATTTTTAGCCTTTTCGGCATCTAAAGATATAGCCATGATCGGGGTGTTTTCTGAAGAGTTTATCCACATCAGATGAATTAGCCTTCTCATATTATCGTTTGCTGATAAACATGATTCAGTGCTGAAGTAAATGCTACAAAAAAAAACAAAAAAAAAAACAAGTAATTTCTACATGAAAAAATTAATTCAGGCAATAATTCAAAACATCTAAGTAAATACTTTATTTCAATTCAACCGTGTAGAGCTTAAAGCTTAAAGCATACATATCAACAATATAAAATTAAGTAAAACCTACTTAACTTTTCTTATAGTGTTCCCATCATGCACTGGGACATGAATAATTAATAAGGTTGTTTTATCATTAGTTTTGTTTTTAGTTTAGTTTAGTTTAGTTTGCTAACTTGCCATTTTGTGACATCTGGATTCATTTTCTACTCAAAATGACACATTCATACTCATAAACGATCTATTGAATGGTACCGTCATTGTGTATTGTGTACCAAGTATTGAGGTCTCTGAGTTCAGGTGTCATATTACTTCTATTATATAAATACAGAATGGAATCTATACTTATTTACTTAGATGCTTTCTAAGTAAAGCAAACAATTTAATTAAGCCCACTTGGTCCTTATATTATACTTGGTAACCTTTCCTAACCGTGAAGCTAAAAGTTTTGCCAACACCTTACAGTCCACATAAATACGATTTACTGGCCTAAAATTATCCGGACCCATTAAATCAGTATCTTTTTTAGGCATCAGTGTTACAAATGTGTATCTTTAACTGCATATTGCATTATGAAGAGCCATTTTGATCAATGTGTAACATGCAGAGTCTAGAATCAGTTTTTTTCCCCTTCAGATTTTATTTATTTTATTTTAAAAACCTCTGTATAAATATTTGAAGACATGCAATTCAGGGACAGACATGTATGCCCATGCACGCACGCACACACACACACACACACACACACACACCCACACACACACACACACACACACACACACACACACACACACACACACACACACACACACACACACACACAAATCAAATCGATGGTGGGGGGTGGTGATTTATTTAAATCTGCATATTATAATATCTGCACTTTTAAAGGGCATGCCCTAGTCTTGTTAAATGTATGCTTCATCTTTCATTCTAAATGTGATCAATATATTCAATTATTTAGAATAATAAGACACTTTAGGGCTGTTACCCTAGGAAGGCCTGATCAAATTAAATCTTTTACACTGAAAAATAACAATTGCATTAAATAATGTTATGAGATTGTTTTAAATATAAGTGAATTAATAATCGTTGGAAAGAATGATACGTTTAAACATAACACTAATCCGCCAACAGGTGTCGGGAGGCGACCATCTTAATGAGCGAGTCATTGATTAATTTTTTCCAACGATTCGTTCAAACAATTGATTCATTCATGAATGAGAGAGGCCCTGTCACAAATGGTGCACTTCATGTGGACTTTCAATCTCGTGGACTTGAATTGCGCGTGCTCGCTGAGTCTACGAGTCCGTAGGGTGTCCCATTCAGCATTTACCGCTCTGAAGTGAGCTCAGCAGCGCCCCCTGTGTACCATTGAAGCGGTCTTCCGCAAAGCCCGCATAAATGCAGGCTCCACACACTTTAACTACCCAGGGCTGCGTTTCCCAAAAGCATCGTAAGCCTAAGTTGATCGTAAAAACGATCGTACGACTGATCTTAATATTACGGTCTGTTTCCCAAAAGCGTCGTAGCTTAAGTAGCACTTGAAAATCATCGTAGCTCTACGAGTGCTCTGGAGTAATCGTACGTCCCCAAGTGCATCGTAAGAAGACAGATTTATGAGGACACCTGCAGGACAACCGGCAGATTACACCTTTAACTTTATTCAAATGTATGTGATTATAATATAAGGTTTTGATTGTACTTTATTATACACTTTATTACTCTTTTTCGTTGGTTAAATTAATGTATAAATTAAATAATTAAAAAGGTCAGAAAAAAAGAAATAATTTAATCTAATAATTTTAATAAAAATTAAATGAATGAAAATAAATAAATAAAAGAAATCCTTTAAATCTGTTAAAAATTACATCTTTGTTTCACTCTATCTCCTCTTTAAAGTACATTAATTTAATCTTTTTGAAAGGGATCTTTTCGTGTGTTTTTTGTTTGTTTTGTTTTTTCAGCCATTTTGTCAGTGCCTCCGCCTGTAGGTGCTTTATATAGACTTGTCTTGATTGCTAATCCACAACAGATGACAATTATTAGGTTAAACGTTCAGAATACGATTCCATATAAGGTTATGTTTCAGCACTTCGCGAATGGACAGCGACTCTTAAGTAGCACGTAGAGCGCGTTATCGCGCGTTCATGTTAAGTGCATTTTTGGGAAACGCTCGTGGGATTGCTGCGAGCTTTCGTAACCTTGCACGTAGAAAGCGCTCTTAAGAGCTAAGATACATCGTTATCGGGAAACCCGGCCCAGGAATCCTCGCGAAAGGCCAATCAGACGACGGATGGGAGGAGATTTCGCTCACGGATAATTGTTAACATGGCTGAGAAGAAAATATTAGGCTTGTTTGAGATGAGCAAAATCTGCGCAGAATCGATCACCGGTGATCAGCGCGAGATGCATGCCGGTTAGAAATGTGTCCGAGAGCGGTCCGCCTTGCTCTGATGTCATGCTGACGTATGTCAAAAATCTCTCGCGAGCGCAAGGCACACCTGTCGGATTCTGCAGTCGAGCGCAGTTGCTCTCCACTGACTGCGCTGATCAGAAGCATGATGGGAAACGACTTGCTGACGACACAGCTTGATGTTCATTGGTTTAAACAACCGTGATGTATTGCTCTTATTTAAAATGTTTGATTTTAAAACTCTGATATCATGTTTTATGTGTACGTTATGTGGTAATAATATTCCCAAACTACCTCAGTGCGATCTCTATGGGTTATGCAATGTAATTTTTATTTTAAAAAAAAGAAAAGAAAAAAAAAACAAGAAAAAAGACTGATAAACATGTATTTGGAATGGAATTAAATAAGTATGCTACTTTGGGTGTCTTGTTCATTATTTATTTTCATATAAAAGCAACAGAACTTAAATTCCATTCAGTTTATTAGCAACACATGTGCACGAGCGTGAATCCCGTGAATCCGGTGAATCCCGCGATATCCGTCTTTGATCTCGCAGGTGTCAGATCCACTGCGAGAAGAGAGAACTGTCCGGCTTGCCTGCGCTTTTTTCACTCCTCCTCTCACTGCAGCCGCCTACTCTCGCATACATTTCAGGCGAGGCGAGGCGCATCTCAAACAAGACTATTATGTTCCCTTTCGTGGTCACTCCGAGTTACGTCGGATGACGATGATTGGGGTTTCGCTTAGAAGCCTATCACCTTCGAGTATATAAAACGAGCCAATGGCAATGAAATGCCATGGGTCTGCGGAATTTGCATAGCGTAACTCCGCCCGCCGCAGGGGGTATATAAGGAAGTACGCTGGCACAATGCAGACATGCTTTCGCTTCGGAGCCGAGAACTTCTCCACTCCTGCAAGCCAAATATTCTGAGTTAGTCTTCTCTTACCTTCGAGACGAGCGAACTCTCCGGTGTTGGTGTGACGGCGATTTCAGCGAGTGCTCACTACCCTGCTGATCTGTTCAGTGATCTGACAGTTAGTGCAGGGTGCGAACTACGGGGGAGCTAGGGGGAGCTCAGCTCCCCTTAATAAGACATGGGCTCCCCTGAAAACATGATTTGTGAAATTTTGGGGGGTCTCAAAAAATATTGACAATATGTTATTTTGACGTGCAATTTCAGTTTTGTGCAATGTGATCATCGTGGATTATTATGTGTAAAATAGCAAACATATCATTCATTCATGCAGGACGGCGATTTAAACCTACCGGTAATTCACTTCAATAAAGACAACTATGCATGCTATTCTTGTCATGAGCATCAAGGTGTGGTGGCGCTGCGGTGCAAATTCCACTCATGTTAACTCACAGATTCGTCGAAAAAAATATAAACGAGGCCATTGATCTGCGCGCGAAGTCCTTGAAATCCATTCTGTGTTATAGGGCATGTTATTCCCAAAATGTGTTGTGGCTGGGTTGTTATAGGTCTGCGTGACTCTCGATGTCTTAGGCCTAATTAAACGGAGGAATTATTGTATTCTTCTGTAGCCCAACGAATAATTTAACCGTTGTTCATGTGAACTCAAAGACAGCCTATTTATAGACTTTGTTGGTGGATGTTTGCTGTTTGACCTATCAATTTGGGTCGATAAAGTATAATAGGGTAAATCCTGTATAGTGATTTATCCTATATAGTGCTTGCATAAAGCAAGTAGTGCATACACTTGTGACTTGTAGTAGCTGTTATATATCTGTCGTTCATGAACGATCCATTCATTGCGTCTGTCACGTGACAGATGAATGAAAGACTCTGAAGGTAAAGTAATTATTTATGTTCCTTGTAAATTATTTTTGACTGCATTATAATGATTTCTTAATTCAGAATATAATCAAGATTGCGTAGGTGGATGTGTTCGGGGAATTTGCCAGTTAAAAGTAGGCTATAACATTTAAAGCCCCCTTAGATGAACGAAATGGCTCGAAAAAAGATTCTTTCATTTTGATGAACGAGATCGAACAAGAGAGTCAGTAAAATGATTCGAACTTCCCATCCTCGTATGGCACGCGCATAACCAATACCCCCCCCCCCCCCCCCCCCCCCCCCCCCCCGTTGAAAAATAAAACATCAACAAAAGTGGGCTCCCCCAAAAGACACGGTATAGTTCGAACACTGAGTTAGTGTGTTTTCTCCCTGTTCGCTTCAGCATCCGCGGAGTTTATCCTCTCACAAAAAGAGCATTGCACGCGGCACGTCTTTTTTTTTTTTTTTTTTTTTTTTTTTTTTTTTATTATTGCAAGTTAAAACAATGTGGCTTATACAAGGTAAAAGATCAATGTCATATATACACATACAGAAGAGAGGGGAACATACAGAACACCCAAAAACAAACAAACAAACAAACAAACAAACAAACAAAAAAAAAAAAAAAGGAAAACAACTAAATATAAATATCAATATAGTGATGTATGCAGGTACATTGGTAAGTTTAAGCAATGAGATATTTTAGTTATATAGATATGCAGGTATGCAGGTACATTGGTAAGTTTAAGCAATGAGATATAGATAGAGGCAATTTAAGAGAATCATAGTAATTGTGACAGTTGTAGTAAAAGTAGTATTCATACTACTATTAATAATAATAATAATAATAATGATAATTATAACAAAAATAATAATAATAGTAGCAATAGTACTGGTGGTAGAGGTAACACTAATATTCATGATAATAATAGTAGGGGTAGTAGTAGTGGCAGTACTGTAATAATAATAATAATAATAATAATAATAATAATAATAATACTACCATATTTTAGGCCAGTCAATACAATTATTGTATATATATATATTATTCTCTAGGCCTGGGGGCCACTCTACTACTGCCAGTGAGCACATCTAACAAACCTCCCCAACAAAAACACCTCCCTCAGATTCACCGATCCAACATGGCCCCCACCCCATCACCACCATCAGTGACACCCAACCCCAGCAGTTAAGCTTCTATGTTTCGCTGAGTCTTCGTCCGCAAAATATGCTATGGCACCATTACAGGCACCTCCAGACCAAGCTCACCTAGTCTGGTTGTGACCTGACATGACCAAAGTCCAAAATTTTTTATTTTTTATTTATTTTTTTTTTATTTTTTTTTATTTTTTTTAATAGGTAATCTATGACTTGGACCCTAGCGTGCACTGGTTAGCTCCCTAGCCAGAGACACCACATCCAGCCCAGATATCCGTCCAACATATTAAAATTATTTTGCATAACAGAAGCCTGGGATTGGGGCAAAGGCAATGAAAATGAGAGGCCAGTAAATCCAGGAACCGAGTTATTAATGAACATGCCGACAGGACGTGCTAGTCATACCCACCGACAGCACCCAGAATAGTCGCCTGACCCAGATTAAAGAAAAGAATACAAATGGTTTTATAATATCAATACCAATACCACCATCCCCTACTACCACCCTTACCAACAACAACAGTATAGCTTATAGAACACAATATAAACACACACATATATATGTATACTCGACTGATATATTTAGTAATGCTCAGAAATGATTTATTATAGAAATAATTTGTATTTATGCATATTGTGCTTCCTTATTATTAATCTATTTAATATACCAAAAATTTAAGTTGAGGCATCGACTACCTAGCTAGTTTTAATCAATATTTAAGGATGATAGCAGTGGACTGAAAATGTTATTAAATTTGTATAGATGATTTTTATTTGCTAACGTTTGTTTCTCTTTAATAATATGGTCCCTTAATAGATGTAGCCATTGTGTCGTTGATATTTGGTATTTATTTGGCACGTCTTTTTAAAGATGCCTCGCCCGTGCACTTCTGGTTGCGGTCGCGAGATATTTTTCTCTGATGGGCACGAGCTCTGCTTAGCGTGTTTGGGCGTTGATCACGCTAAAGCAGCGTTCGTGGATGACTCATGTTCCCACTGCGGGAATATGACCATCTCCATGCTGCGGTCGAGACTCAATGAGCTCGCCAGAGCGAGAGTCCCCCTACCCACACCCCGATCTACTGGCTCCGAGAGGGCTAGTACTTCGGCTGGTGGCCGGGGTGACCTGAGGGTGACTGTGTGGGACATACCGCCGACACATCCACGGTCCACACACCCCTCTTCAGCATCGGTACCCGCGAGTGTACAAACTGAGACCGCTGGTCCCTCTTCGGAGCCCCAGCGCGTCTCGTTTGGAGCTCCAGAGGAAGATACCATGTCGATCGCGGCATCACAAGGTGGGCGCGAGTCCTCGGGAAGTGAGGATTCGGGTGTGTTGCCGCCCTCGGGCGTGCCAGCATTGCCCGAGTCTGATCCCGAGCTGACCGCCATGCTTTCCCGGGCAGCCGCGGCCATTGGTATTGAGTGGTCACCGCCGCCTGATCCAGTGCGCTCGCGGCTGGACGATTGGTTTTTGGGAGCGGCCGCTGACACCCGTCGCCGCCCAACCCCAATTCCTTTCTTCCCGGAAGTGCATGAGGAAGTCACGCGGTCCTGGAAGGCTCCCATGTCTTCCCGCGATCGTTCGTCGGCTTTCTCCGCCTTTCCTCCCCTCGATAGAGCTGATGCTTGTGGGTACACTGGGATTCCCACGGTTGAACGTTCTGTCGCGATGCAGCTGTGTCCGGCAAGCGCTTCATCACGTGGTGATCCAAAGCACCCATCCAAAGCCTGTAGATTCTCGTCCAGCATGGTGGCGAAGTCTTACAGAGCGGCGGGACAGGCAGCTGCTTCTCGGCATGCCATGGCCATCTTGCAGGTTTACCAGGCCAAGATGCTCCGTGACATGCACGAGGGTAGGACAGACCCAGGGCTCTTTGATGAGCTGCGCGCCGCCACCGACCTCGCTCTCCGGGCGACGAAGGTGACCGCGCGCTCCCTGGGTCTGGTGATGTCCACAGCTGTGGTCCAGGAGAGACATCTCTGGCTGAACCTGGCTGATATGCGTGAGCCCGAGCGGACTCGTCTGCTTGACGCTCCCATATCCCAGGCCGGCCTTTTCGGCGGTGCGGTCGAGGACTTTGCCCAACAGTTCTCGACTGCTCAGAAGCAGACTGAGGCGATCAAGCACATTCTGCCCCGGCGTGCTGTTGCTGCTAAGCCGGCGGTACAGAATCCTCAGCCTGCTCGCCGCCGAGGGCGCCCTCCTGCGGCTCCCGCCCCTCCCGCACGACCCCAGCAGCAGTCTTCATCTGGGCCGCGTCGTGGAGGAAGCCGCAGGAAGGCGCCACAGCCCTCTCCAGCCCCGCCGCCCGCTAAACGCCAGGCCAAGCGGCGCTCCTGAGACGGGCAGCTCAGGATTGGCTTTCCTTTCTGTTCAGGAGGTGGTAGCAGGGCCACTCCTTCCCCCGGTGGAGGACCGGGGGAGAATCTTTTGTTCTCCACTCCCCGCTGCTCGTCCCACGACGGACAGCACCCTAATGTGGTTAAAGACAGAATCGAAATCCCCAATCCTGAGCCCACAGAGCCCGAGGGCCACAGTGCGCGCCACCCTCGGGTCCCGCCACTGCCGCCCTCCTCTGTCCCAGAGGTGCGGGATGACAGCACGCGCCGCCCAAGGGCCACGCTCCTCTCATCCCCCTCTGTCGCCAGACCCCTGCCAGAGCACACCCCCGTGGGACGCGCGCCCTCCCCTGGCCTCCTCTGGCAGGACGCGGTTAATGACCGTGCCCCCGCACAGGGCCGCTATGCCACCCTCGCCGGTGCCGGTCATTCCGCTTCGCTGCCCCACCGACGGTACGTCTGTGGTTCGTATGACCCCGCTGGTGCACTTTCTGGAGGCCTGGCTAGAGCTTCCCAGACTGTCCCGCTGGGTCGCGAGAACCATCAGGCTCGGCTACGCGATTCAGTTCGCGCGATCTCCTCCCCGCTTCAGGGGAGTCCGCTTCACTATGGTCGGTGGCAATGCCCCTGTCATGAGAGCGGAGGTTGCCACCCTGCTGGCGAAGGGTGCGATCGAGATTGTCCCTTCAGCCGAAATGAAGTCCGGCTTCTACAGCCCTTACTTCATTGTACCCAAGAAGTCCGGTGGGTTACGGCCAATCCTCGACCTGCGCGTCTTGAACCGCTCCCTTCACAGGCTGCCGTTCAAGATGCTAACGGCCAAACACATCCTCCAGTGTGTGCGGCCGCAGGATTGGTTTGCAGCGATCGACCTGAAGGACGCCTACTTCCATGTCTCCATTTTACCTCGACACAGACCGTTTCTACGGTTTGCTTTCGAGGGGCGGGCATACCAGTACGCGGTTCTCCCTTTCGGGCTAGCCCTGTCTCCTCGCGTCTTTACGAAGGTCGTCGAGGCAGCCCTTGTTCCCCTCCGGGAACACGGGGTTCGCATCCTGAACTATCTCGACGACTGGCTGATCCTAGCTCACTCTCGAGACCAGGTTTGCGAACACAGGGACCTAGTGCTCCGGCACCTAGTTCGTCTGGGCCTTCGGGTCAACTGGGAGAAGAGCAAACTCTGCCCCGTGCAGAGGATCTCTTTTCTCGGTATGGAGATCGACTCGGTCGCCATGTGCGCGCAGCTTACGAGCGAGCGCGCGCAGTCACTGCTGACTTGTCTTCGTCAGTTCGAGGGCAAGAGTGTGGTTCCACTGAAACTTTTTCAGAGGCTCCTGGGGCATATGGCATCCGCAGCTGCAGTAACGCCACTGGGATTGCTTCATATGAGACCGCTTCAGCTTTGGCTTTGCGATCGAGTCCCGAGGTGGGCATGGCAACACGGCACGCTCCAAGTCCCAGTGACTCCAGCCTGCCATCAGACCTTCACCCCGTGGGCGAACCTCAATTTTCTACGGGCCGGAGTGCCCTTAGAACGAGTTTCCCGGCATGTTGTTGTATCAACAGATGCCTCCAACACGGGCTGGGGCGCCATGTGCAATGGTCATGCTGCCGCGGGCTCCTGGACAGGACCCCAGCGCCTTTGGCATGTCAATTGCCTCGAGTTGCTGGCTGTACGTCTCGCCCTGCACCGCTTCCGGGCGTTGCTCAGGGGTCAGCACGTACTAGTCCGATCAGACAATACCGCAACAGTAGCGTACATCAACCATCAAGGTGGTCTATGCTCCCGCCGTATGTCGCAACTCGCTCGCCACCTCCTCATATGGAGTCAGAAGCATCTGAGGTCGCTTCGAGCCATTTATATCCCGGGGCACCTGAACCAGGCGGCCGACGAGCTGTCTCGAGTTCGGCCTCTCGCTGGAGAATGGCGACTCCATCCCCGGACGGTCCAGCTGATTTGGGATCAGTTCGGCGACGCACAGGTAGACCTGTTTGCCTCCCACGACTCGTCCCATTGCGACCTGTTTTATTCCCTGACCGAGGGCACGCTCGGCACGGATGCACTGGTGCACAGCTGGCCGCGGGGCCTACGCAAGTATGCGTTTCCCCCAGTGAGCCTCCTTGCGCAGACCTTGCGCAAGATCAGGGAGGACGAGGAGCAGGTCATTTTGGTTGCCCCGTATTGGCCCAACCGGACCTGGTTCTCCGAACTAGTACTCCTCGCGACAGCACCTCCCTGGCCAATTCCTCTGAGGAAGGACCTCCTTTCTCAGGGACGGGGCACCTTATGGCACCCTCGTCCCGATCTTTGGAACCTCCACGTGTGGCTCCTGGACGGGACGAGGCAGGTTTGAGTACCCTACCACCTGCGGTGGTGGCTACCATCACTTCCGCTAGAGCATCGTCCACGAGACATGCCTATGCGTTGAAGTGGAACCTCTTCGTCAACTGGTGTTCTTCTAAACATCAAGAACCCACAAAATGCCCGATCAGTGTCGTGCTTTCCTTCCTGCAAGAAGGGTTGGAGCGAAGGCTGTCTCCCTCCACCCTGAAAGTGTATGTTGCCGCCATTGCCGTACATCACGAAGCAGTTGATGGTAAGTCTTTGGGGAAGCACGACCTGATCGTCAGGTTCCTGAGGGGAGCGAGGAGACTAAATCCTCCTCGTCCTCCCCTCGTATCCTCTTGGGACCTCTCAGTGGTTCTAACTGCCCTGTAGAGTGCTCCATTTGAGCCTCTGCAATCAGTGGAGCTTAAGTTCCTGTCAATGAAGACAGCGCTCCTGGTTGCATTGGCCTCCATGAAGAGGGTAGGGGACCTGCAGGCATTTTCGGTTAACGAAGCGTGCCTGGAATTCGGGCCGGCTGACTCTCACGTGATCCTGAGACCCCGGCTTGGATATGTGCCCAAGGTTCCTACCACACCCTTTCGAGACCAGGTAGTGAACCTGCAAGCGCTGCCCTTGGAGGAGGCAGACCCAGCCTTGGCACTGCTCTGTCCAGTACACGCCCTCCGTGCTTACGTAGACAGAACGCGGTGTTTCAGGACCTCAGACCAGCTCTTTGTCTGTCATGGTGGGAAGCTGAAGGGAAAGGCTCTCTCAAAGCAAAGGTTATCTCACTGGATAGTGGATACCATTGCTTTGGCATACCAGCAGCAAGGTCGTCCATGCCCCCTTGGTGTGAAAGCCCACTCCACACGTAGTGTGGCTTCCTCTTGGGCTCTAGCGCATGGCGCCTCGCTAACAGACATTTGTAGAGCTGCAGGCTGGGCGACACCCAACACATTCGCGAGATTCTATAATCTCCGAGTAGAGCCAGTTTCTTCTCATGTACTCGCTTCAACCAGCCGGTGCTAGATTCTGCTCAGGTGTCTTCGCTTGCTCGCCATTCCTCTCCACGGACGGGATACGTGCGATATTTCTCTCAGGTGAGTCTGATAAGCTCTGAGTTCCTCCAGCACTGGTTACGTCATCGCCTGAGTTATGCCAAATTCCATAACACAGCTTTTGCGCTTGACTAGGTGCCTCCATGTGCATGGTTCCCCCTCTGGGCGACCCCCACATGTGTATTCCGCTGTAAGTCTCCTTGTGAGCATGTGTCTTTCCCTTGGCAAGCCACCCTTGCCACCCCTGGGGTTTAAAATTCCACCTGCGGCTGGACACCCCAGTGATCTTCCATATGCAGCCCTCTGGGTCATATGTGTATTCTAAGTCCCCCCCATCAATGGCTGGGCATAATTGCATATTTCTCTCTGGAGATATGCTTCCCAGTGTACCTTGGTATCCCTGTGTTAAGTAGGACTCCTTCGTTCGTGCTAGTCTCACAACAGGGAGCTCAGACTTACGCAGGGCACTGGAAGACAGCCGAGGTGGCGTGATTAGACTGGAACCCCAATCGTCGTCATCCGACGTAACTCGGAGTGACCACGAAAGGGAACGTCTCGGTTACGGATGTAACCCTCGTTCCCTGAGTGGGAACGGAGACGTTACGTCTTCCTGCCACTTCCGCTGTACCGCTGAAAAACGCCTGGGGCCAGTCTCGGCTCCTCAGCGAAGGCATGTCTGCATTGTGCCAGCGTACTTCCTTATATACCCCCTGCGGCGGGCGGAGTTACGCTATGCAAATTCCGCAGACCCATGGCATTTCATTGCCATTGGCTCGTTTTATATACTCGAAGGTGATAGGCTTCTAAGCGAAACCCCAATCGTCGTCATCCGACGTAACGTCTCCGTTCCCACTCAGGGAACGAGGGTTACATCCGTAACCGAGACGTTTTTTATGACCTAGATGTACATTTTGCCAGTTGCTGCCTACAGTTTATATAAACATTATGGTCATCGACCAGTGGTTGATGTATGGAAGTAAAATAATGTCAAATGTTTTTGAAATAAAAAGCCTGTTGAATTGCACTACTTGAAAAAAAATAGGCATTGCATTAACCATGCTTGCATTTTAATGCATTGTATTTTTAGGGCTTGCATTTTTATGGGATGAAATTCAGCATGGTTGAATATTTAAGCTGTGAATATTTCAATTAAAAACATTTCAAACACCTTTTCATTATAAAAAATTCAATAATCCATATTCACCTTTCATATTTCACTTCCAAAATATTCAAACTGTTTAAAAATACAACCTATAATATTCAACATGCAAATTTCGGGCCGTTTTATTTCGCTTGGCAAAATTCGCTTCCACAAATTCAGTGGTTCAAATTCGACAGTAAATTCAACATTGACATCCAGGAACTGCAGGAAAACTTATTGGGGAAGTAGGCTGTAGGTTACTATATAGGCTACAGGCAAGCATGGACTCAGAATATGAACTTGACGCGCAAAGTTTCATGCTGAGCGTTTTGTGATATACTGGCGATATACATAAGCCTATACTGGTGATATACATATACTGATATACTATAGTATGCCTACGTGTATTGCATTAGCTTAAACTGTCATAGCACTTGCATATTGTTGTCCTATTGTTAATTTAACTGTAAATCACTTTGGATAAAAGCGTCTGCTAAATGACTAAATGTAAAATTGGCTTGACATTGGACATTCGCACATTTAGGGACCGTCTCAAAAGTTGCATACAACATTGGCATGCACGTTTCTAACTTCAGTAGCAAACTTAAATTTAATTGAATAAATATAAAAAATCCAAAGGGTGCGCAGTATGCCTGACACTACATGAACACTTTACAGTTGGTTTTATGACTGTAAGTCGTTCTATTCAAATGCTATCGGAGTTGTATACACTTTAGAGACGGTCCCTAAATGTGCGAATGTCCAACGTCAAGCCAACTTTATGCCAGTCTATCACTGGGAAACGCTCATCATTAAGCTTTGCGCGTTATTCTAAGTCCATCTGCTTGCCTGCGAGTTTGGTCTTTTACATCACTGTAGTCCATTAATCTACGTTAAGCGTTGTATATGTCCAGAAGTATTGAGGGAAACCCCAATAGCCTGGATGCAGCACATCGCCACAATAAAGTTAAGGCAACTAAACAACCAAGAGAAATATGTCAACCTAAAAAATTTAACATTGGATCTGTACATCCGCACCGGGGAATAACATTATAATCTCGTTCACGGTAGAGAAAGATGCATGTAGGCTACACAGGAAAAGTAACCGTGAAGGCACTGAATTTAACATAAAACAGCCGTCATAATAATCACAAATACACTTACATTGCTGTAAATGAGTTTTATGAATGAATGGCTTGCTCTAACTGTTGCTGGTCTTCGTCAACAACACACGCTTTTGCACCACCTGCTGGTGAGGTAGACTAACAGCAGCTGGAGAGTATGCTCGGTAATCTATTGCTTTTCCTGCAGTTCCTGGACGTCAATGTTGAATTTTCTGTCGAATTTGAACCACTGAATTTGTGGAAGCGAATTTTGCAAAGCGAAATAAAATGAACCGAAAATTGCCTGTTGAATATTATAGGTTGTATTTTTAAACAGTTTGAATATTTTGGAAGTGAAATATGAAAGGTGAATATGGATTATTGAATTTTTAATAATGAAAAGGTGTTTGAAATGTTTTTAATTAAAATATGCAAAGCTTAAATATTCAACCATGCTGAATTTCAGCCCATAAAAATGCAAGCCCTAAAAATACAATGCATTCAAATGCAAGCATGGTTAATGCAATGCCTATTTTTTTTCAAGTAGTGCAATTCAACAGGCTTTTTATTTCAAAAAACATTTGACATTATTTTACTTCCATATTGATGTCTCAAACATAATAATAGCGTGTTGAATAATACGATCGCATTATGATTCATTAAATAAATGGAACTGAATGTCAGGGCTATTCTGAGTCATATGCAAACGTAGTATGAATATTGAAACCTGTAAATTAATCTGAAACTCATGCACATTTTCATTATGTGTTAAAATTGTAATCTTAGTTCAAATGGAACATTATGTATTATTATGTACAACTGTATATATCATTTTAAATAAGCACGATGTATCTATTGTCTAATGCCCAGGTGGCATGCACAATATCAAAGTATAGAACTGTAAAAGCAGGCTGTGTAGTGGACATGGAGATAAGATACAAAAATGTGATTTCTCCTGTCCAACAACAACCAGGCCGTTATTTCCGCCGCGACGATCAAGTCTGTCCCAAAACAACCTCTCAATGCGCCCTCGTGGACTCACGCCAATGGCCCTATAGGTCTGCACTACATGACGTCACCAAAGTTTGGACTTTGAGGAAGTCCACAAGCTCGGAGTGTGCCATTTGGGACAGGGCAAACGATGTTTATGAATTGATCATTGAATCTTTGACTCAACTGATAAAATCTAAATCTAAATCCATCTAAATTTAAATGATGTCATGGATGTGGCTGTACCAGCTGATGCAAAAAACGTGTAAGTTTTAGTGGAATTAAGGGATTTTTATTATTATTTAATGTATTACAAATAATAATGATTAGTTTATTTTATAGTTTAGCATGGTAATCTAAGACCAAATGTTTCCTATAGACCAGTGGTTCTCAAACTTTTCAGGCCAAGTATTTTATCAAATCAGAGCACATCTTGTTATTTGTAGCATTTTAAAGGTTAAAAACGTTCCCATCTTTCCACACATGCCAGCATGACGAGAGTTAGTGTATTTACTAGTTGCCATATCAACACTATATTGAAAAAAAAAAAAAATGTGCAAAATTGAAAAATCTTTGGAAGATATCACTGAACATTTCTTTAACCATAGCAAAAGTACATTTGTACATTTTATCTTATATTCCATTTTAATCTTATATCTGTTATTTAACAGTTGAGATGATTATCATGCTGATCTAACCAGCAGAAGACACGAGCAGTGTTTAAACCCCAGTTATGCAGGCGGGGCATGTTGTCACACTGCCTTACAATGAGCCCCTATTAGAACTATGATATTCTATTACATACTTTTATGAATTGTATTGAGAAACCATTAGAAAAAGGTGAATAAAGACTGAGTCAATATTCAGAAAATATGAATTATTATTGTTTTGAACTGTGCTGTATATAGCTGTGTTTTGCAGTGTGTTTGTTGTCAAACTCAAACATTTGTTTATTTTTAATTATTAAAAATACCATTATTTTATTTGAAAAAGTATAAATAATTGTATTTTATTGACAAAATATTTTAGTTTGTCTTGTATATTTGTTTGATTAGATCAGATAACATATTAATCTGTCATATGGTCATGTTCATGTCCATAGGTGGGGCATATTGTCACATTTCACTTCCATTCTTTCAGGGGAAATGAAGAAAAAAATATATACACTGTATTAATAAAACAAAACCACAATAACTGGTTAACCAAAATTAATGTGGAAAAAATAATGATTCTCTGAATCCCAAGTGAATTTACATAAACTGAGAAAGTCAAAAGTGTTAGGTTGTGTCCCGCTCTCTCCTACGTCAAATGTCAAGTACAATTTATTTTAAAAGTATTTTGAGTCAAAGTCCATCATCAAAATGACGACACAATTGCGTTCACACTCATTAGGCATCCAAACACAAGATAACATGACAGTGTTTGTATTGAGTTTCTTCTGTGCGCTTTGAGGCGAAGTCATTATTAGGAAAAAAGCAACAGTGTGTCCTGGTTGCAACATCTTTCAACTTTATTATTGATACTTTGTGGCACTTTACAAGGAAGTGACGATTGTATTCTCTTAAACACATTGGATGGAAACTTTATTTAGTGCTTTATTTGCGAATGTTTAATGTGATATTCTAATTTTGCACATAAGTTTAATTCGTAACTTTGGATGGAAACACAGCTAATATGGTGAACATGGAACATGATATCATGGTTAAAATTAGTTCCAGATGAATTCACAGCCACTGATACAAACATAAGACTATTTCACCAAGAAACCTGTTAAGCTATAATACCACCTTAATCCCATTAATAAAGTAAAATCAAACATATAGAAAATGCAAACATAGTACATAACATATTAAATGTCTTCCACAATTACTAAAACAGTAGAGACTAAATAAATCAATAAACATTTTAATGATAGTCTTTCATCAATTTTGTTATTTCTAAGTATTGTGTTGTTACATTTTTCATATATTCAGTAATTTGATCATGTAAAGACATTTTGAGAATCATTTTCACTGATGGATTAACATCTATTCTGCTCTTTCATCGTGTATTTTCAGATTTGTTGCATTTATTATTTTTTACCACGACTGAAAAAATTGTAACATTTTTGCCCAGTATGTTCCCACACATACTTTAAAGCCCCCTTGTTTTTCCTTTCTTCTCCAGCTTTCTTCAGATCCTCCAGGTTCTTCATCCATTTATCTTCTCCCTCCTCCTTCAGTCTGGGAATCAGGAAATCCAGATGTAGAAGAGTGAAAGCGCTGTCTGCTTTTAATGCGATCTCAGACAGTTTTACGATGGTCATATACGCTTCACAGAGCAGGTCGGACTTTACTTTTTTAATCTTCTCCAGATCGCTCTTCAGTTGTTCTTCTATTCCTGTTTTATTCTCAAACTCTTTCAGGACACTTTCGTGTTCCTCTTTAGTAGTATCAAATTTATTTTTATCAAAGCTGGTTTTAGGCTTTTCACTCTTGCGTTCATACTCCTGTTTGAGCTCGTCAAATGTCATAATGACGTCCTCTGTCTTCAGCACATATTTTCTGTTCTCTCTGACATGTTTGCTGTAATGACACTTTCCTGAACACACAGTGCAGTGGCTGTTTTTCATGACCCAACACCATGAGAGATCATTCACCCACCAGCAGCCCCTCTCATGACAGTTTTCCTCACAGACGGAGCAGCAGGTTGCCTTGCTGTTCCACAACCATTCATTTACAATGGGGACTTTTTCTTTGAAGGACTTTGTCACTTTAAACTGAAAGTTTTCACATTTCTCGATCTTCTCTTTATTCTGTCTGAGGACTTCCTGAATCTGAGTCAATTCTTCAGTTTTTAACTCTTTCTCAGAGATTCGTTCTATCAGATTAGAGACACAGGCCTCAAGTCGTCTTCGCTCTTTCAGAACATCTAATGTCATCTCAACACTTTTTCTGTTCTTTTCTTCCAGGAGTTTGAAGAACCAATTCATGCTTCTCTCTCCCCTTTCCCAGGCTGATCTGTAGGTATGATCGTACTGCTCGTCTCTTTCTTCTTTCTGTTGGTTGTCGAATAAGAAGTGAACAGGTTTTCCTCTCTCATCTCTTCTGCAGGGTATTTCTGCTGTGTTAATGGCATTGAGAGCATCTTTTGGAGGTCCTCCAGCTGAATGTGTGAGTAGAAACACTATGTTGTTCTCTATATCTCTACCAAACAGAGACAGAACTGAGTGAAATATGTAAAGCTCTTTTCCAGAGAGACGATTCTGAGACGCCTTCATCACAAAACACACTGCATCAATATAACGAATCCCATTATCCTCATCTGAAAATAATCTGGTCAGATACTCAGCAATCTCTCTGTCTTTCTCATCTCCTCCAGTGTGTCCGTATCCTGGAGTGTCAATGATGGTCAGAGATGTTGGGTTTTCTTCAACAAACGCCTCATAAACAGTGATCTCGCGCGTCTGGGATTGTGACTGATCTTGATGTTCTTCTTCTTCTGTGATTTGATAAAACGCTTCATCCTCAAACTTCACTCCCAGTAAGTAGTTGATCACGGTGTTGATCATGGTGGTTTTCCCAGAGCCGGTTTCTCCCACCATCAATATGACTTTGTTCTTCTTACTTCTGTCTCTTCTTCCATATGTCCACTGTCTGACCTTTTCATCAGTCCCATCAAGATATTTTCTTTCAGTGTTCAGACGGTAAAGTGCTGGAGGACCTGGATTCAATAGTTTGGCATCATGACGTGATCTACAGAAGAGAGAATTGATTTAGCATCAACATTTTATTTAAATCAGCTATTGATTACTATATTTTCTGGTTTGCAGTGACTTTATAACTGTTAGTGGAGTTTATTTATTATTTTAAATTAATTTCCATACACTGATTATTATTTTTCATTATTTTTAGAGTTTTGAAGTTTTTGAGAAGCTTGTAACTTTTTTTCTTCCAAGACAAGCAGCATTACATTACATTGATGTGACTTAAAGGTATAATATAATATTATGATATTAATATAAATTACGTAATACTTGCGCTATCCTCAGTTTCCGCTTGTAGAAACTATAGATTACATAGATTCCTCATTAGTGGCCGTTTCAACGGACCGTTATACGTAAACCGCTAACGAGGTTCAATGTATGTACTGTATATCTATGATACAATATCTCACACGCCGCTGTTGTGTCATTCAGTCATCACGGTTCATGATTATTGATTGCAAGACTTGATCTGTCGACAGAGACTCCGCTCTTGCATGTGTTTTAGACAGGTAAGCAAATATATATTAGTTACTGTACACATACAGTTATATCGCACTTTGTTTGTATTTCAGTAACACTTTTTCTCAAGTCTGGTGACCAAGTCTATGGCAGTGAAATTAAATACAGTAGCCTAGTGTTGCACAAACATTCATACCCATTACTTTCAAATACTGTGGGTTCGTTCAAATTTTATTTTATGTACGATTGCTTTAAACGTGTAAAACTGAGCAGTTTTAACTCTCCAAATCTTTTGACAAATAGTCACGTATCAGTAACAGGCTAAAGCATTACATTTCACGATCCTTGCAGTTAATTCATTATGATGACACAAAATAGTGTGATCAAACGTTCAGGTGATACAAAAACTAACTCATTCGCAGTAGCGTACCGCGGGGTTTCAGTCAGGGCCTTCAGTAACAAGTTTTTTTGTAAACCGCGTTTCACACAAGCGCGTCATTTAGTATCGCTTTCTCTGGCAGCGCAAAATCAAACATAGCCTAAATGTCTTGCCCTTGTGGAGGATAAAATTCGCTCTTCAGACCATTTACAAGAAAACATGAAGATATCAGAAAAGAGATCGTTTGTCTATTTCCTGCTCATCCCTCTCAAAGCGCAGAGCGGCTATATCCCAGCAAACACATACGTTGTGGCAAGCAACGTCTGTTGCACGCTGCATTTCTGCTATGGCAACGTCACTGTCTTATACGTGCTGGCAACATTGTAACAACGTAGACGCAAAAGGGCTGTAGCAATGTAGTTGCACAACATTCAGCAACTGAGAGATGACGTTTTTTTAATGCTAGATATAGATATAGATATCCCCATTTAGCATTTTATGCGTTGAGGTAAATTTTTAATTAGTCAGATGTTAGACAATTATATAGGCTACTTTTAAATTATTGTTTATCCTTATTATTGAATGGGGTTTTAGCTTAATTATAATCACCACCTGCCTGGCTGCAAGTGTACACTTTGAAGAGTAAAAAATACAGAAGGTTACGTTAATTCAACTTTACTGCATATGGTAATCAAATTGCACTTCCAAAAGTAATACATTTAATTTAAAAATAAAATAAATAAATAAACGAATATACAAATTTATTTTAAGTATAATAAATAAAACATAAAAGGCAAAAGCAGATCAGAACATTTCGTGTTTGTGCGGAGTGTGGAGCGCGCACTGCGCCGTGGAGGCGCCGATGCAATTACTTGTATTTTCCTATTAACAGTGGAAACAACTTAAAATAGGCTACTCCATAATTTTGACCGAGAACACTGGTCAACTAGTCAACAAAGCTTTATATGTCCACTTTTAAACGAAAAAAAAAAAAAAACGATTTAAGGTGACAATCTGTTAAGCTATACATTTGAAGATTTACTGTATCTTGAAGATTGTTGTATTATTCTATTGTATCTTCTTTTATGAAGATGAAGATTGACATTTCGTTAATTAAAAAAATAAGCACAAAATGTAAAAATTAAACAACTTATGTTCTGTTAGTGTTTTGAATTTTGTATAATAATATCTCTAGGTAATGAAGATATATTAACAAAAAAAACAAACGTTTATTGTATATAAAACACACATACACACACACACACACATATCATATATATATATATATATGAAGAGTTCAGATGCAAAAACCTCTAAATGTCATCTGAAATTTCCTTCTAGAATGATCATTTTTATGAAGCTTGTATATTTAAGTTCAGTAATTTCACTTAAATGGCAATGAAAATGACCTATTAATTGCCATTTAAGTGAAATTATTGAACTTAAATATACAAGCTTGATAAAAATGATCATTCTAGAAGAAAATTTCAGATGGCATTTAGAGGTTTTTGCATCTGAACTCTTCATATATATATATATATATAAAGGGCCTCATTGATTAATTTTGCCTGGGCACCCCACTCAGTGTTCGCCTCTGCACGCACACCTCGCACTGTATTATAACAGCTATATAGAATCAGAATCAGAATAAGAAATTGCTTTATTGACAAGTGTGCTTGCACACACAATTAATTTTTCTTGGTACTGAAGAGTACTAAGGCACATCAAAGCATCACCATCTACAGTCCAAACTCCAGCAATACCAATCAGTTAACACTATAACAAAAATGCTGTATAAAATAGGCAATAACTGTATCTCTCCTAAACAGTGAGACACTCACCCATTAGGCCTAGGCCTACTTATAAATGAAATCCATCCTCCGATCCTTTCTGATGAAACATTCAATGACCTCATCATGCAGTTGTGCATCCTGCTTAAGATGAATGAGCAGCTCCTTCTCAATGGCAATAGATGCTAGTGCAGAGAGTCGTGTTTGTCCGGTTGTATTCCGTGAATACGTTTTGATGCGCTTGAGAGCTGAGAAAGATCGCTCAACTGATGCGGTGGACACTGGTATGGTCACGATCAAGCAGGTGAGGGCATACAGCTGTGACATGCTGACTGCAAGCCCCGTGCTCCTCAGAAATGTCAGTAGGTCACTTGGACTCTTTCCCTGAAAGTTTGTCATGCTGTACATCACTTTGAGCTCAGCTCTGAGTCTGCCCAGGTCAAACTGTGCGCCATAGCTCTCATCCAGGCTCCTGAGCTCTGCTTCAGGAAATGTCTGCTTGAACTTTGCAAACAGCTGTGCATCCAGCAATGCAACAAACAGTAGTCGCTTGTGATCCTCAAATCGATTGTTGATTTGTGTGATGATGCTGTCGATTAATGCTGCGTGTAGCTGTCTGTAGTGCGCGCGCACGTCTGTTCGGCCTCTGCCTGCGCTCGGCTGTCCTGCGGCCTCCGCTGTCCTCTCATAGATGCCATCAAATTTTCCACGCTCATCTTCAAGAATCAGGCAAAAATCTGCAATTCTGGACAGACTGAATTGCACATCTAAGCTCTTATTTTGCAGTATTCCGAAGAGCACATCAGCAAAGTCAAAAATGTCGATGAAAGAAAAAAGAAAAAAACAAAAGTCAAAGCTTTTCAATTGTGACAAGTGTCCTGATGCACAATGTACAGTTTCACGGTCAAAATCCTCCGCGTGATCAAGGATGTGCTGGAAAAGCATTACCAGCTCAGCTCTTTTGTCATGGACCGTGCCCACCAACCTGGAGTTAAAGTTCCATCTCACCTGAGAGACCCGCGGCAGCCGCCTCTCGCAAAACTCATCCAGCAGTTTTGTGCGCTTGGGAGAACGTGTAAAAAATGCAGACAATCCTCCCAGATTCGCAAAAAAAATCTTGCAATCCTTGATTTTTGATGCTCCCTGAGACATCACAAGATTTAATGTGTGTGCATAACAGTGCACAAAAAGAGCCTGAGGAATGTCTTCTTTTACGCGCCCCTGTACCCCATTAAGTCCGGATGCCATTACAGCGGCTCCGTCATAACACTGCGCCACTAACTTTGTTTTGCAATCGTAGCTGCCCAACACTTCAAGTACTGAAGCTGCTAGATCGTGAGCTCGTTTTTTTCCTGTAACATCCTCAAACTTTAAAAATCTTTCTTTTACTCCAATGTCAGTAACATATCGGAGTACAAATGACAGCTGTGCAGCGTTGCTGCAATCGGTGGTCTCATCCACCATAACTGCGACAAACTTTGTGTTGGTAATCTCTTTTTTGATGGAATCATTTAGCACCTCAGCAACAGCATTTATGAGATCGTTCTGAATTTTCCCCGATGTTCCCATAAAAACAGTGGCCGTGGCAAGGTGGTGTCTCAAGTCAGCATCGTATTCTGATAGCAGAGACAGTAACTCCAAGTAATTACCTCGATTCATCGACTCATTCCCCTCGTCATGTCCCCTGAAAGACAATTCTTGCTGTCCCAAAAATATGACACAATCAATGAGGCGCTTCAGTATGTCCCGGTTTTTCTTGACTCTCACATTGTGCAGGCTTGTCTCTCGTCTCCGCTGGTCATCCAGCTGCAAATCCACCCTGGACTCACCAAAGGTCTTTAAATGTACCACTGCTGTGAGGTGACGCTCGGATGCCTGGTGTTTGATAGCTGCCTTGGTGAAGCTATTAAGGCTGTTAAAACCCGTGCTGTTCCATGTTCCCGCACAGTTATTAAAAAGCAAACACGGCCAGCAAAATAGCTTGTTCCGCTCAGTGCTAGCTGTTAGCCAGTCATAGCGGTCGTAGTTACCCTCGGTGAAGTGCCGCACAAAACCTTTTCCGGCCTTCGTCAGCCCATCCAGCTTAGGTGTGAATCTTCCTTTTGTTATGATATCTTTCTTCTCTCCAAACGAACGCCTTGAAAAAGGCACACGAAGGAGATCGAAAACAGAATCGATAAGAGCAAGAGGTAAGGCAACGGCCATACTCGGTTCACTGACATCGCTCACAACCATAGACTGTAAAAAAAAATAAACACAACCCGCCAAAATTTCAAATGGATGATGACATCAGCGGGGGCTAGCGCCTACACATCGCTGGCCCCCTGGGGGCGTTCTGTCACTGAACATCAAATTTGATTGGCTAATGATACACGTCAGTCAAAGTTATCATCAAATGGAAATTTTCAGTTTCAACGGAAGGCTAGCTATTACTACTAGTGCTGGTCCACGGAGCTGTGATGCCTTTAGATGACATTTGGAGAATCCACATGAAAATAACAACATTCTTTCTGGAAATATAATCGTAAAAATGAAAAAAAAATTTTTTTAGATTTTTACAGGGCCATATGGAAAATTCATCTCAGCCTCACAAAAATCAAAAATAAAAATAATATATATTTTAGATATATATATTTTAGATTTTGACAGGGCCAGCAGAGAAGGCCCTGATGGCCCTGACAGCCCACCTCTGCTCATTCGCAGATATATAATTTATATGATTTGTGAATTCAAGACCTGGCAAAGCTCTGTATGTGTTTTCCTCATCTGTGCGATGGCTTTGAGTACAGTGGATTTGATGTTTTCTGGATCATCTACTCTTCTCTGTCTCATCTGGTGAATCTCTCTGGCATCTTTCACGATGAAGGCGACGTTAACTATGACTAAGATTCCACTCAACACTCCTGAAGCTGCGGCTACTGCTGCTACTGCCAGCCCGACACCGGCAGACTGAACAGCGATTCTGCCAAAACTTGCCAACATTCCAAGAGTCACGAACTCTGTGACGCCTGCTACTGTGGTTCTGCCTATTCTCCATGACATTTGCACATTATCAGAAGTTGAGCTAGGGACGAAATCACTGAACCTTGTAAGTCTTCTCAGTAACTTTCTCAGTTTTCTGAGTGACATAAGAATCGGTTCACTTGCTTTTTTGTAGTTCTGCTGAATTTTTTCAAAGCTCTCACGGAGTGATTTTTGTTTGACTGTATTGGTAATGTTGGATGCAGCACCTGTTAGACCACCTGCAACTCCAACACCAATCCCAACTCCTGCTACAATCAGAGACGCTCCGAATGTGACCGGTGCCAAACATGCCCCAACCAATGCAGTGATTCCTCCAGCTGCCCCGATCACTGCACCTGTCAGACTGCCTACAGTGCAGTTACGGTGGATCTCCTCAAGTGAATCTATTGCTGTTTTCCACTCACTAACTACAATCTCAAAGTCGTTATAGTGCATGTCGTAGGCCTCATTAAAGTTATTGATGGAAGTCAAGTACCTTTGCTGCAGTGCATCTGGAATCCTCCTGTTTCTGTCTACTGCATCATTCAGGAATGGTTTTGCCAGAATCTCATCAGCTGAAGGTCTAGTATGAGGGTCACGGCTGAGCATCTGACAGATTAATCCCCTTAGATCATTCGAGTACCTATTTGAGATTTTGGGTATGTTTCCTCTCAAGCTATTGGCATGTAGACACGCTATTGGCACGCTCTATGATGTTTGACTGTCAGATAAAGGAAAAATAAAAGTCTGATTAACCTCTAGATTATTAAACATTTCAAATATATTTAATTATTACCTTTATTTATGTGACTGAATTTATAATTCAGACACTTTTCTTCAAAGTAACTTGCCATAGAAGAACAAAGGCAATTTGTTAAGCAAAGCCAACAGTATTTGTAGGACACAATTCCAGACTTATGATACCGAAGATTAAGAAGCAAGCTAGAAAAGAGGAGAAATGCAGAGAGAGAAAAAAAAGAAGATTTCTGTGTGTGCAAATGTAAACTAATATTTACTTTTGGCGAACTTTTCTTCCATGTTACCAAGATCTTAAAATAGGTTAGGACTGTTCTCTTTGTTTGTACACTTTGAAGTTAATTGATTGAGCCATAGGATTAACTTAAATATACTCACCCACACATCCAGCATGCAGAGATCATGAAGCAGCCATCCCAATGACCATATATCACTAAACAAAGTCAGTATAATTTAGTTAGTTACTTCAGTTGATTTAGTGTCACATCAATGTTCTGTTTTGCATTGATTTAGTTTTCCCTGTTTGCCTGCTAGATTGTGTTCTAGTTAATCTCCTTGATTGTTAATTAGGTTACACCTGTCCCCATTATGTTAGTTATTGTCATCCTCTGTGTATTTAAGCCCTGTGTTCTTTGAGTTTGGTGTCGTTTCAGTTTACAGGTCTCGTTTCCCTGTGATTCTCCTGTCTATTCTCCTGTCTAATCTTTAGCCATTTTCAAGAAACAACTCAAGGTGCATCTTTTTCATGAAAAACATTTCTCAGCAAAATGATTAAATCTAAATGGATTATTGGATTAAAGACTACTCAGAGCTATTCTTCATTTTGCGCATTATTATAACAGTCACTCATTACATATAGTTAATTGTATTGTTTTAGATGACCTTCATCTGAATACTTAACTTTCATGTTCTTTAACACCCGGTTTGACAGACAATTCTTAAGTCTCAGACTAATATGCATTATTGAGCTGTTTTAACTGAAAGCATATCTTAAAATATGTCTCAAGATGCACACCAGTAATTTGGACACCAGTAATTTTTACTAGTAGTTTTTTTAGACATGTTTATTAAACCTCCTAATTGAACTAAGGCCTAATCCTGGTTTAATTTCAAATTGTCTGTGAAACCAGGCCTCAATGTATGTATTACATAATCTTTTACAAAAAGCATACCTTTTTGAATTGTGTCTGTGTTTTGTATAGATTTCTGGGCTGACATAGAGATCTGAACCCACAAACGATGTTGCATATTCATCAGCTCTTAAAAAGAAAAATCAAACATGTAAATTCAAATGGATGGAACTGACAAAATCTCTTCAAAAATCCTATTACTATTTAATTTCACCTTTGCAGCACTTTAGAGAATCCAAAATCTCCTAGATTGATGTAACCATCCCCAGTAAGAAAAACATTCTAGAGGAACACCATAAATCATCACATGAACTCATAAAAACATTTGGCTTTCATGTTAATAAATGATTAAATGACCTTGGTCAATGTCTACCTGTGGTTTTATATCTCTGTGGAGAACATTGTGCTTATGGAGATACTGCAGAGCCAGACAAATCTGAACAAACCAGTCAAGGATCTACACACAGAAGAAACAAGAAAGCAGTAATATATTCCATGCATTGTATTTGTTTTATTTGGTATATTTTAGTAAAAAAAAAAGGTTGCATATTTGCCATTAGTCTACCATAGTGAAAAAAATGCTTCTTGTTTTACAGTATACCCCCAAATGTATCATTCAATGTTGAGTATTAACAGGGCTGAGCGATATTAGCTCTTCTCTGAAGTACTTTATAGCTAACTAACAAACTGTAATCATTGGATAACTTTTCTGTAATAAATGTGACATTAAGGTTGCTTGTCCACCAAAGTGTATTTAGCGTAATTTTTCAATTCTTTCGAAATAAGCGCAGCATTTCTCTGGTCGCTGAGAGATGGAAATTTGGGTAAAATGTGCTAATCACTGCCACTTTTTACAAAGCCATCTAATCACAGCTGAGGACAAAGACCCAACCGTCACATTCTGTTACAACGATAACAGATGACAATACAAGCACATTCATCCAAAACAAGTAAGTACTTTACAATGTTTTGATATTTTTATATTCAGAAACAAACTATTTGTGAAATCAGATGCAAGTAACAGTTCAGCAGACATTCCGTATCATAGCAACTAAAGTGTCTTAAGGTCCTTTCACACCGAACGCAAAACAATTCAACAACCCTTCATCAGTCACTACTATGCAAGTCAAGACTGACGAATGGGGATCGCTTGCGAGAGCCTAACTACTTCGAGAGAAACTAAACGAGCCAATGCACATTGGCATGCGATAATTGCACCAGCTACTGTGCATCACGGCGTGAGCATATAATGAGCAGAAGGTGCATCCTTGTCTTTCGCTTCGGAGCCAAGTGGTGAATGCTGTTCCTGCTCTGCAATCTTATCTGAGAGTGTTAACTTCAACTTTTAACTTCAGACGAGTCTGCTTCTTCAGGAGAATGCCTCTTTAAGCTGGTGTTGGTGTTACAGCGCTGGCCGCAATCTCACAGAGAGCAAAACAGCTGTTTTCACAGCTTAGAATGTTAGAAACAGCTATCATCCCGTTTGTGAGGCTGTGGTCATCCCTGGGTGCTTCAGCACTAGAGAGAGTGGTTTCCTGAAAGAGGATACACGGTTTGACACTGCATATTTTTCTAGATGTCATTCAGTCCCTTTGCCTATTCCCTGGTCTAGTTCCTCTTCTGCTGCACCAGAAAAGGGCTAATTTGGCTAATTTGGCTCTTGTGATCTGAGGATTACAGTGAGTGTTCCCCGACGAGACCACCTCCTCGGGCCCCTCACTCCTCTAGGGCGTCACAAACATGCTGACACTGCGTTCGTGGGTGGTTTATGACCACGTCGGCATGTTGTTCGTCTTGCCTCTCTCATGAGGGCTTGAACGCTCAGCGTGCCGTGTGCCATCGAGTTTGACGTTCACTGTCTCGCATGCCTAGCAGCTTTCGGATGGGATTACTGGGATTACTTCATCGGAGAGAGGGCTGTTACGCTCTGGAAATAAAGATGATGTTGAGTTCTACTGTAATGGTGTGTGTGCTCATGCTGAATCAGACTCAAGACTTGACAGCCACACTTTCCCGGGCTACTCTGGGGGCGCAGTGCGATGCGTAATCGCCTTGCCCTGCCCCCGTGCCTGCCGGATGTGTGTGAAAAAGTTTGGCAGTATGGAAGCATATTGGCAGCAATATGAAAAGCCAAACACGCCAAAATCTGCAGAATAAGTTTTTCCTCTCTCACTGCCCTTGGTGGTGGGGCGCCTTTGCTTATTGCAGACCGCCTCTTCCCTGCATGCGAGGGCCACCCTACAAGTCTGTGGAAGGCCAAAAACATGGGGGTAGTTCTAAGTCGGGGTTGAGCTGCGCATAGTGACTGACTGTGGTTTAAGTCACAGCACTGGCCCTCGGTCAGACGATGTCCACGGTGGTGGTCTAGAAGCACCCCAGGGGGTAAACCTTGCAGAGGTGCGAGACATCGCCAAAGTTCGCTTTCTTGATGCATCTCACGAGGTGGCCTTTTTCGGAGACACTGTTGGAGACTGTACCCAGCGGTTTTCCACAGTTCAGAAACAGGCTGAGGTAACCAAGAGCTTGTCCCAATGTGCTACCAGATTCACTCGTTGGCTTCCCCTCAGTCTGTTTGTCGCCAAGGGTGTTAGTCCCCTGCGAAAAAACAAAAAAACACAACCGTCACAGCCAGGTCTACAGTGATGTCAAGCTTTCGCAGGAAGACGGAGCCACCTGTCTAAGCAGCCCTGAGACCCATAGTCAGCTGCTCTTCCCTGGTGGAGCGCCGGGCAGAGAATCTTTTTGTTTATTCAAATTCTGTTCCACCGCTGGCGTCTCAGTCAGTGGTACCCAAATTCTCAATAAAAGCACAAGAGGGCACGGAGGGCAGTGAGCAAAGCCACCAAGCCTTCCCACACACCCTCTGCCCCACCCTGGAACCAGTTAAGTCTGGCACAACAACTAAGATTCTGCTTCGGGCCGCCTCAGTGCTGATTGAGCCGGTCCTTCCAGTCGATATGAAGACAGGGTTATATAGCCCCTACTTCATTGTACCCAAAAAATGCGGTGGGTTACGGGCAATCTTGGACCCGCAAGCCCTGAAATGGGCCCTGCACAAGCTCCCGTTCAAGATGTTAACGCAGAAACGCATTTTCTAATACATCCGTCCCCGAGATCGACCTGAAGGACGCGTACTTTCATGTCTCGATTCTTCCTCGACACAGACCGTTTCTGCGGTTTGAGTTTGAGGGACGGGCATACAAGTACAGAGTCCTACCCGTCGGGCTGTCCCTGTCGCCCCGAGCCTTTACGAAGGTCGCGGAGGCAGCCATTGGTCCACTCAGAGAACACGGCGTTCATATTTTCAACTATCTAGACAACTGGCTGATTCTGGCTGAGAGCAGTTGTGCGAACACAGGGACATGGTGCTCCGTCACCTCAACCTGTTGGGGCTTTGAGTCAACTGGGACAAGAGCAAACTCTCCCCTGTGCAGAGGATCTCATATCTCGGTATGATGCTGGACTCGGTCAACCAGACAGCGCAACTCACAGAGGAACGTGTCCGATCAGTGTTGAACTGCTTGAGTACAATGAAGAGCAGGACAGCGGTTCCACTGAAACTTTTTCAGAGGTTACTGGGGCATATGGCATCTGCAGCCGCAGTAAAGCCGCTCGGATTGCTTCATATGAGACTGCTTCAACACTGGCTTCACGGCTGAGTCCTGAGATGGCCGTGGCAGAGTGGCACGTACCGGGTGCACATCAACCCGCACTGCCTCCCAACCTTCAGCCCGTGGTCGGACTCTTCGTTTCAGGTGGACGGGGCCTCAACTGCATTGGCATATTAATTGCCTCGAGTTGCTCGCGGTACACCAGTGCTGACTGAAAATGTATTTTCCCTTGTGTCTCTCAAAGGTTTATCCATTTGGCTTTAACCTCTTTCCCTGCACACGTACAACAGTGAATTAAGATAAAGTTTGGTACTACACCAGAAACAAACTATAACGCTTAAGATGCTTTTGACAAAATACATCATAAAATATAATTAGAGAATCACATACATAATTAGCATCAAATACTATAATTAACAGCTCTAGAGTGAATGAGCTCTCTCTGACTCAACAGAGTGCATAAAACACTCACCTGTTCTTCTTCAAAACTTCCTTCTTGTGTTTTCATTTTCTTGTATAGATCTCCTCCTGCACAGTACTCCGACACAATGTAAAAGTACCCAGATTCTTCATCATAAAAAACATCAAAAAAATTTAAAATGATGTATTATCATAGAATATTTTCATTTTCAAATGTAGGAAATTAAATATGTATAAACTCCCAGTCAAAAGTTTGGAAATTTTCTTATTTCAAAACATTTTCAGCAGCCTCATTACTCCAGTCTGCAGTGTCAAACTGATAAATTACATGTTACAATATATTCACATAGAAAACAATTATTTGATACAGTAACAAATATTTCACAATATCACTGTATGTTTGAACAAATAAATAAAGGCTTGGTGACCCCAAAATCATATTTATTCCAAACTTCTGACCGGTAGTGTATTCATGTGCCTGTATAAAAGTCATATACAAGTAATACATTTACCTTTAACCCTCTGGGGTCTGGGCTGTTTTTGGGGCCCTTGAGATGTTCTGACATGCCCTGACATTTGTGCTTTTTTCAGTTACTTATAAACATATTAATGGCAAAGGTGTAAATTCACTCTATAAAGCACAAACAGGGCTATCATAATATGTGAGCCACGTGTATGTACATGTTTTCATTTTTGAGAGAATAATGTTTATGCATGGTTATTGAAAAAACTAAAAACTAAAATTTCTGAAATAAGGCCACAAAACACATAGTAAATATGTGTCAATAAGACTTTTGAATAATGGATGTCCTCGCCTAGTGTTTTTTCTTCAAAATTATGTGAAAATAGTCTTGCTTTATCGTTCACATAAAACCATACATTGATTTAAATTGATGTAAAACAGGTTTTGCTTGGAAAGCCAATATGCGAGGAGGCGTGAACGAGGAGTGGTTTACAAGAATGTCCCACCCACTCTGCATAATGACTCTGCATAATTAGCCATTCATTCAGGTGTGACACTGACTGAGCCACAATGCAAGAACAAAAGATATATTTAGAAGAAGACTTATATTGACCATTTAAGATTTTGCTTACATCTATCTTGTAAATATATTTTGCCATTTTATTAAAAAGGTTACAATTACAACAATATTACAATTTCAACAGTATTTCAAGTGTACTCTTTCTTTGTAAAAAAAAATGATTATAGGCCTACATTTTATCTATGTATTCATTACTTTCATATTTCGCCTGACTGTAACGTTGTTTTCATGAAATATTAGGGCATATTGTTAATTTGCAGTTTAATACGTTGCTTATACAAATAGCCTACATTTTATTTCAACATATTTCAGTCGATTTTTACTCATCTCAGTATAGCAATACAGCTTGCTGAAACATCATCATTCATTCACACACGCGATTTAAATTTAAACTGTCTTTGCCAGCTGTGGTAAACAGCGCGCATCTCTGCCGTTCATTCATTCATAAACAGAAACCCACGTGAAGAAATTCATGTGAGAAGGAAAAAAACTTACTAGTATTCCTCAGCTCGCTCCTCGATATACCCGCACTTCTGGGGGACATTTTCCATTATTATTCCTCACAGCTGCAAGACGGTGTAAACAAGTAATGATCTGAATAAACTTGTGTTTTCTCGAGCTGATATGGGGGGCGTTCACAGGATTGCGCGGATTGCCTCAGTCATTTGCGTTTGAATAGCGCGCGCTCTCCGTGGGCAGAGTCACATTACATCTGAATCAGATGTAATTAGCTCGACTGGAATCGCTCTCTTTTAATACAGATTTCACAAGATGAGAATATTTGTTTTTTATATAAATTACTTCATTAAAAAGAAGAGAATTCAAGCTTCATGCCTGTGTGTCTGTATGCCTGTTTGACTGAGTATTCGCTGAGTTATTGTTCATTTTCGGACGCGTTTCAGAATGGACTACACTTGCAGAGAGAAGGCAGAACTCGCTTCGTGTTTATTTTTCTTTATTTGGCAAAAAGCACAGCACTTTGTTTTTATTGTGAGTATACACAAAAATAATACACATTTAACAGAATCGATTGATGTATGAAACTTGTTTTGTAAAATCAAAGTCAAAAGAGTATTTTGGGTCTCAATTCAACTCATAAGGAAAAAAGCGAGCAGATCACGCCGGCGTGATCTCCGACCTCTGAGGGTTAAGAATAATCTCTTACACTCTGTCATTGTTTATTCACTTATTAAACTAATTTGTCAAAACACAGTTTTAAATAAATGCACTATATGTCATTAATATACAATATTCTTTAAAAGTTATTAAGGGCTTCTTGCCAATGGGAAAATTACCTCTTTAACATTCATCCTTCCCTCACATTGTCAGGGTTCTGTCACTTCGGTCTAGTTTGTTCTTGTCACAGAGCTCTGACACTCCTGTATTTTCTTGTCTAAGTTTCATGTCCGGAGCATGGTGTTCGGATTCCGGCACTAATGTCATGTTCGGTATCGGTTCTGTGTCGGGATTCGGATATTCATGCTCTGAGTGTTTAGGCTTGTTGGACTTGAACCGGCGCTGCACAGACTGATCGGTTTATGACATCAAAGTACCGCGAGAGCGATTCAAAACCACACAGATCCGTCTACTCTCTAATCGCTCTTGCGGTACTTTGATGTCATTCACCGATCCGTCTGTGCAGCGCCGGTTCAAGTCCAACAAGCCTATTGTCTTCTGTCATGAGCTTATGGAATGAGTATTCGCTCATTCTCGTGTGTTCTTCTGTCCGTAGGTTTTGTGCTTTCATTTCATGTTTTGTCTTGTGCTGTTGCATGCAGCTTGTGTTTTACACTGACTGTGTGCTTTCATGTTGTAATGTTTTGTGTGAACACGTGGCTTATGAGTATCCTCATTAGCTGCGTGTTCATGTCTTGTTCTGTGTTAGCACATGGCTTGTCATGCGTTTCCTAACCCCGTCCATCTTGTTACCTGATTATTGGTGCATTTGCCCCACCTGTCCTCCCTCGTTATGCTGGGTAATAATTAATTCAGAATAAGCATGGCGGACGATATGCAGGAAGAAACAGCGATGGTGTTTTGAAAGGTTTTTCACGACACGTTGTATAAACATTTGTGCTGTCGCCACAAATCAACAAGCTGATCCTCCATCTCTGCTGTCCACATCAATTTCACTTTGTGCTGCGCCATGACGGAGTTTGTTATGCTTCCGTCTTCCATCATCTCGCTTTCTGATTGGATATTGTTTCGTTTCACGTGATAATCTCCAGAGCGCGCGCACGTTTGTCCTCGGAGTTCCCCACACATCAGGATTTCTGATCGTAAATATTAAACATGTTGAATATTTACGATTCGCGATCAGTGCGGCTCCGACGTTCTTCCGATCAGGTTCAAACACACTTAACACACCTCACACCAAGGGCAAATCTGATAAGATAATCTGTAGAACCATCAAGATAATCGGGACACAGCTAGGATTGTCGGAAAGGGGGAAAATCTGCCCAAAATCAACCCGATTATCTTCTGGTGTGTACCCAGCATTACCTGTCCTCCCTCGTTACCTGCCTTGTTCGCTCCCTGTTTATTCTCCTTGTGTCGATCGATCGTCATGTTGACTGTTACCTTATGTGTCAACTTAACTTAAGTCTCTTGTTTCCCCTAGTTTTTATTTCATTATTAATAAAAGCCCATTACCTCTGCAAATTGAGTCCTCGCTTCATCCCTTACTGACAAATCTTCCCCTCGCAGGTCAAAATCACCCGAAGCCCTATACAATTATTCTTAATTTATTTTATTTTTTTTGAACAAAGATTATGTTATTTTATTTTTTTCAATTTTTTTAATGCAATTTTTGGGAGATTTATTTATTTTTTATTGTATTTACCTTTAAATTACTAGATTTGATCAATAAATAATAAATAAATAGTAATTTAAGCACATTCCTCACATTCTTTCAATTTAAATTTAAAATAACAATTTTATTCATAACCCTTTTAATTCAGCTCAAAATATCTTACATTGGGCGTCTTTGCCAACCTCTTGTGGAAAAAAATAAATAATATAACAATATTTCATGACTCTTGCATCTAGATGGGCTTATAGCTCTATATGGAGCAAATGAGCTGTTCCACTGGGTCCTAGACATCATGTAGACATTATAAAATCCTTTTTTGGTAGTTTTAGCATTTTTAATTTGAATTTTGATCATTTAGGTTATTTCTATGTGAAAAGCATAGCTCGCTTTCCCTTCATTCCTACGGGGGTCAAATTGACCCGCGAGGGAAGGATTTGTTATTTTTTTAGATTTCCACCACAACACTTTTTTTTGTATTCTTGGAGCCCTCTGATGAAAATTGTTTTAAAAAATTAGTTTCAGGTCAAAATTACTTGTATTTTTACCCCGTACATATTAAAAGTATATAAAAGTATACATTACACATTATAGTAAATGCACATCACTCATCTTACCCCATCTTACCCCACATGTTCACTGTTAGTTGTTTCACACTTTCTAAAAAAACCTGTAACATTTACTTTCAGACTGAAGGAACATTGTCATGCTTCTCTTTCTATAATTTAAAGAGACACACCTTCAAAGGAGTCCTCGTAACCAACGATATATCCATGGTGCAGTTTCTTCAGGATGTTGATTTCGTTTATGGCTACGCCTAGATTCAAATTCCCATTCTGCAAAGAACACATTTAATCTATGTGATGTTTATCTATAGGATCTTATTAATATGTTCAATCAATCCATCCATGTTCCTAGCATTATTCCCGCTTGTTGCAGGGTTCACTTCACACACACATTTGGGTTAGGGCACAGGTTTTATGCCAGAGTTGGGACACATTCAGATACACCACGTACAATTTTTTTGGCATCAAACCAGGGACCTTCTTACTGTGAGACGACAGTGCTATCCATTGAGCCACTGTGCCGTCCCTAATTAATACATTCAATACTTTAAACAATTCTTGATTTTACTTACATCTCTATAGTTGATCTCTTTAACCACAAGGGAATCTTCATCTGGACTCTTCACCAGAAACGCTCTTCCTGAAATCCCTTGTCCAAGTTCTTTCATTATGGTGTATTCATGTTTGTTTAACACTTCTACAATCAAGATTCAAATCGAAAATTACCATTAGAAAAACACTAAAACAATATAAATACAAATATTACTCAAAAAATTTGTGGCAAAAAAAGTATTTACAATATATTCAGTAGCTACTGATTACCTTATGCTTATTGATTATTAATGCTAATTATTGAATACATTTATTCAACACTAATACTTATTAGTATACAATACTAATGTGTTGTGGTTGCAATTATTTGTGTGCAATGTTCAATATAACACAATATTATATAAATTAAATTACTATTTCATTTACATAATATTATATAATATACAAAAGTATAATATATTTATATTAGGGCTGTCAAAAGATTAATCGCGATTAATCGCATCCAAAATAAAAGTTTGTGTTTAAATAATATACAGTATGTGTGTGTACTGTGTATAATTATTTTGTATATATAAATACACACACATGCATGTATATATTTAAGAAAAATTTGCATACATATACTGTATATATTTATATATCATTTATATTATATATAAATATTTTTTTATATATATAAATAACACATTTTTCTTAAATATATACATGCATGTGTGTGTATTTATATATACAAATTTAATTATACACAGTACACACACATATTATTATTTAAACACAAACGTTTATTTTGGATGCGATTAATCATGATTAATCTTTTGACAGCCCTAATTTATATACAATTTATGTTAATAAAAATTAGAAGGTAGAAACAACTGTGACAGTTAACACACACACACACACACACACACACACACACACACACACACACACACACACACACACGGGATCAGTTGCAGCCCTCTTTACTTTGCTTTAATGAATTAAGCTGGTTGTTGAGAGAAGTTTTACTTCATCACAGCTAAGAAAGGCCAGAAGACTCAGTTTAAATATGCAAATCACAAAAGACCCTCACAGTCATTGTTATAGGAGCATTCAGACTTTAATTACACTCACCTGCTCTTTCTGTTGCTCTGCTATCATTTTCATTGTTTTGTGCTGTTATGAAAATAGGACAAGAGGTTCAAATTCAGTACTTAAAGAAACAAAACAGTATATTGTGTTACACAATGCGGCACATAACAACATTCACTGCATATGTGGGCTTTTTTCGGTCAGTTTAGCAACAAAGTGGACCGAGATTATTGAATGAGGCAAAGTGATTGTTAAAATGAGCTGTTTATTGAATAGTTTTAGTTGTGTCTTTCTCAGTGCTCAATCGGGCTTCGAGCAGCAACAATTCAACTGCTTCATCATTCCATGATGTTAAAAACCTTGAGATGGAGACATTTCCTTATCTCTAACTTATTTGTGAAGGCAACAAAGGACACAACATAATGATTCCAGGACAGAAAAAAATATAAGAAATACTATTAAATAAAAACACTTAGTATAATCAGTAAGTAGCTATCCCTCCAACATGCCCTCAACAGACCTAAATGTGCACAGTGATTGACAGACAGATAACACTTTATTAAAATTATTAGTTGCTAATCTGAGTCTTAAACTATTCTCAAACAAAACTGTCACAAAAATAGCAACATCATTGTATTCAGTACGGCTGTACAAATGGCTGAAAAACTAAATTAGAATTTGTTTCTTAAATATTTGGCAAAATTCGAATTATTTTCAAATTCTAAAGGCAATACTCAGGGCCCTATTTTAACGATCTGAAACGCAAGTGTCAAGCGCAAAGCGCAAGTAACTTTGTGGGCGGGTCTCGGCGCTGTTGCTATTATACCGGCGGGATAAATGACTCTTGCGCCAGGAGCAAATCTAAAATGTGTTGGTCTGAAGTCGCTTCATTACTCATAGGTGTGGTTTGGGCGTAACGTGAAATAAACCAATCAGAGCGTCATCTCACATTCCCTTTAAGAGCAGGCGCGCTTTTTCCATGGCGGTAACGGCGGATTTTCCAGGCGCGGTTCACAGCCAAGGAGAGCAACGCTCTCGTCACGGCCGTAAAAGAGAGAAGTTGCATTGAAATGGAGAAACCTACCCAAATTAACTTCGGTTAAACGGGCGTTTGATAATTTGGGTAAATGTGTAAGCTAGATGTATGCTTTTATAATAAATTATCTATCTATCTATCTATCTATCTATCTATCTATCTATCTATCTATCTATCTATCTATCTATCGTAATAATGTATGATTTGCAAAAATGAAAACTGCTGCTTCTGTGTAGATGAGAGAATCAAAGTGTATGCGCGTTGTGCACACGCTACATTGATTATGGCCAAGCATGCACCCTTAAAATAGCATATGAATAACATGTGCAACGCGCCACTGACTTTAGACTATTTTTTCCTGGTTAGTGGCGCAACTGTTTTCTAAACCTGTAAAATAGCATTCAGTTTGAGCCCAGACCCGCCCTGAGTGAGCTGGACACAGAGTCTGCCAGTGTTTCGACACTGGAGCCGCTGTAGACATGAATGTCTCCGAAGCGATTGAGGTGTGGTGTTGTTGGATGTAAGAATGAACATAGCAGTCTTCATTTACTCTCGTTGTTACTCGAGGATGGATCTGTACTGTTCGTGATCAAGCTTACACTCTCCGGAGCGACAGGACTAACGTGACTGACCATGGCAAAAATGAAAGTGAGAGCTTTTGATTGTTTTACGGATATACAGTTTACCAGTTTATTTAGCACCCACTGAAAAGGTGTGTATATATGTTTACTGTTAGTTGTAACGAGTGTTTTGTGTACTTTGCTGTGTACGTTTTAAATGGAGAGAGAGAGAGTTTATGGATAAGACTTTAATGCTCACTTCTTATACTGTGTTTATTCAGCTCTTACAGAGATTCTCTGGAGTAAAACTAACGCTCAACTTTTGTGTGATGTACAATAAACTTCACTGAACTCATCAGTATATTTTGGTCATCATTTGTACGGGTTCTGCTACAGCAGGCTTGTATTAATAGTGGATAAAAGCAGATGACAAGTAAGTTCTAACCATAATTAAACTAAACTATACCTGTTCTATCTCCATACAGCATATATTATCTGGCTCTGTGGGCATTATTGTCCGACTCCAAGTCGAAATGAACACCACAACTGAGAGTTTCTGTTCTGATATGTGACCCGTCACGGAAACCAGGGACACAAGTCGGCAGCACAACTTTCGAGCAAAATGAGAAAGAAGCTTTTTTTTTCAAAATTTGTGATTTTCGTTTTTTTGCAGAATCTGTTTGTTGAGATCACGAAGAAGCCTCTGCATGTTTGAGATAGCAGTATTGGTATATTTAAAAGCGTACATTTTGATTTTGAAATCGGCTTGTTTTTCGGAGATTCTAGCACACAGTAGGGGCGTGTCATTGTCGGTGTGTATTTCCATACTGAATAAGCCGGCGTGGCTACTTATCATGCAGCGCTCTGGCCGGCTCTATCTGATTTCAAAATTCAATTAAGATGGACGCCAATAACATTACGATGTCCAGCAATCGATTTAAATAGTAGGTTACATGGGGTTTAATTTGTCGTTTAATGAAATGTAGCCAAATGCATGTTGTCAGTGCCAATATATAGATCCACCAACGTACCTAATGTGGATCTTAATGGTTGAGCAACAGTTCGCCAACGTTCGCCAGTCGTGTCAGAGGGTCTGAGTTTGAACCCGCCCTCGTATAGGTTTTTTTTTTTCGTATAGCTTTTTTCTCTCATCAAAACGATTATGTTCAGCAGTGGTTGTATATCAAGCAGGGACACGCAAACGTTTGCATTAGGTTTTGTGATATTAAACAGAACGAATAGAGAGTATGCGCAACGGATTGAAGCGTGCGTCGAGTGAAGACAATGGGGTGTGTGCACGAGCCACACGAGAAAACACTGCATCTGCGCCGCCACTGATCGCCGCGGCAACGAGCACTTTGATCACTTGATTAAAAAAAAACACATTTCAGCTAGTATCTTATTTAAAAAACGAACGAAATGAATGCTATAGCCTACTAATAGCCTACTCATACTATAGCCTATATTTCACATAGCACATCCTGTTTTTGATTTGAACATTGTCTAGAGTTTATCTTATTTTTTATTCAGTGTACACAAGAGTTGCCTATACAGTTTTATCGGTAGATGCTAAGAGACATTTATTTATATATTACCTGCAAACTTTATTTTTTATTTTTTATTTGATGGCACATTTTCCTGGCCTTTCTGCTCCCCCCGTGCTTACAGCTTTACAGGGGGGTATGGCTTATCTAAATGAGATGTAAATGAGCCCTATTGTCACTCCCAGCAGGAGAAAGGTGAGAATCTTCAGACTCTGTTTTCTCCCCTTTGTGCGTTTTTGAGTGCCTACCTTTAAATGGCCATAACTTCTCCAAATATTATCAGATTTCCTTGTGTTACACATCGTTGGAAAGCTTGGAGACTACACTTTCAGAATCTGCGAATAACTCAAAATGCCCCAGAACCGACTTGTGTCCCTACACTGTAAAAAATTCTGCTGTGATTTTACAGTAAATTACTGGCTACTAATTGCATTACTTTCACAGTAATTTACAGTAAGAAATTTAATGTAAATTATAGTAAAATTACACTTGTGTACAGTGATTTCACAGTTAATTATATCACATTATTACTGTAATTTCACAGTGATTTATTGTGTTTCGGCTGTAAAAGTAATGCAATTAGTAGCCAGTAATTAACTGTAAAGTTACAATTAAATACAGCAATGCAATGTGATCAAAGAAAAGTAGTAATAAAAAAAACAAGATTAAACAATGCTTTCCTCAATTGTTTTATTTTTTACAATTGATACAATAATATCACAACAAACATGTTGCATTAAGGTGTTAGGACTACATCCCAAACTCTAACTTGACTGACACTATTCTCAGAACACAGATTCTAATTCTAATTCTTCCAAATGCAATGACACAAGAACTGGTAAAGGTGAATGTGTATGTATGCTGAATGCATGTTGGCTTGTGAATGTGTGTTTTACCTTATGAATGTGCACAGGTCAGGTAATGGGTAAGGACCCAAAAAACAAAACTGTTATTCATTTATACTGGCAGCGACCCCAGAAGGATGAGGCAGATTAAGTGTGAGAGCAGGCAGGAGTAGGCAACGAGATTATCAGTCCAATAAACACAGGGAAAATCCAAAACAATAGCCAGGTAGAAGGTCTCAACCATAAGGGCAGTCCAAAATATTCATTGGCCATATGGCAGGTGGAAATGAAGAGAGGCAACAATGAGAACAAAGAGAGGGAGCAAATGGAAAAAAAGCACAAAATCTGCTTTGCCATCAATTCAAAATCCACAAGTTTTCGCAATAGAGAACAAACTTGCTGATCGATGCCACCCTGCTTCTTTTTGGATTTAGATCCTGTAAGGTTGATGCCCAGGAAGCACCTAAGACGACAAGTAAAAAAGTTACATTTCAGAGTCTGATAGATTCCCTATTTATTTTTATAAATTTGAAAAAGCAGTCTAACTTCACAATATATTTTACAGTGATTATTTTTCAATAATCCATTAAGTTTTTCCACATTTGCTGATCACAACAGCACATGCAAAATACCTTAGGTAAGAGGTGCTGGTCCTGTTGCTGGGACAGATATCCAGAAACAGGAATGAGCACCCTTTAACATAAGGCGTTTTAAAAATAGTCTTAATGTTATGGACAGAAAAACAAGAGTCATGATATAGAGTGAAATAGGATTATTAAACTTCAAAAAGTGATAGTTTAATTAAAGAAATGCAATGCACGCTTGCAAAAGCGTAACGTAATGCGATTACAAGACACGTAACCAAGTGCACATCACAGAGTGATGGAAAAGGTGAGCGTTTGCAGTTAAAAACTACATAATTATCGTTTTGTTTATAAAAATTATCAATCGTTTCAGATCAGAAGACTTTTATTTGTCGACTGGAATCGTGTGGATTATTTTGATGCAGCCTAAATATGCATTTTGGACCAGCTGAATTTTAAGCTGCAGATAAATAGTCACAAATGTTAAAATGTCATTCACAGAAATAAAATGACAGACACAAACTTGTACTCTTTCATTCACATTCCCAGTATACACTCAATTAGGCACTTCCAGCTTCTCAAATCTGCCATTTCAAATTGCCGCGCCTATCTCTCTTACTGCCACTGAGTTTGAAAATGCAAAAGTTAGTTACGCATCTAATATATCGCAAAAAAAGTTGCGAAAGTCAATGTGTGAAGATTTGATATTGCAATGGCAGATTTGAGAAGTGCTTAATTGAGGTTGTGCTGCGAATGTGAATGAAAGAATACAAGTTTGTGTCTGTCATTGTATTTCTGTGAATGACTTTTGCATTTGTAACTATCTGCAGCTTAAAATTCAGAATGCATGTTTGTGACTATTTTCTGCAAGTGCTGATCTCAACATTCAACAAGTTTTCACATTGGAGATGTGAGTGTAAATTTTAGTGTACAAGTACAAATATTAATTGTACAAGTTCTCAAATTCACATCTAATCTCGAGTTTTGCTACTCTTTTACCTTCATAAGATCACGCTGGCAATTGGTGGGAGAGGAGTTGAAGCTGGCCGTTGGGTCTGTGTGGAGGACTGGTCTGGTTCTCGTGGATCTGATCCGATGACTGTGCCGATGACTGTTGTGTCAACAAGGTCTTGACAGGCGTTTGTTTCTAGGTCTCGTCTAGTTGTCATGGTCTCTTCTGACATTCAGGGCTCACTGTGTTCATCTTAGGGTGCAGGTCCAGCATCTGATCTGGATACGGACTAGATCCGGCTGACAACAGTAACCTCGGGATAAGAATGAGACAGAGAGACTAACATTAGCAAAAATGCCATTGTTCATTGTTATGAGAAGTGTTTCCGGTTCTGGTTGAGCTAATTTATGCGGCCTAACAATCCTTTTTGAATTATATAGGATTATAGGGATTTTAATGATATAAATGTATTATGTTTATGCTAGGTTAGAGAGGTGTGTTTTTAATATAGATTTAAACTGCCAGAGTGCGTCTGCCTCCTGATCAACACTAGGAAGACTTACCTTGTGTCTGCTCCTCGATCTACTGCCAGTTAGACGGCTGGATCCACCAGTCCATGATCCCTCGACCTCCATTTCAGCAGCATTAGCTGTCAGGGTTTCTCTGAACTGCATCTTTTAAATAAAGGAATACATATTGTGAAGTCATTATTAAATCTTAAGTATTCGTTTTTTATGTGCATAGGTTTGATAAATGTTGTTGTCAGAGTTCACGCAGCAGTATATGCAAAATATCGGTATCAGTTTACAATAAGGTCTCATTTGTTAACATTAATGTGTTAACTAATATAACCAATACATTTGTTACAGTATTTGTTAACATTAGTTAATACAAATACAACTGTTCAATGTTTGTTCTTGTAGTTCACAGTGCTAATGTTAACAAATACTGTTTTATTTTAAATGTCAAAATGAAAATGAACCAAGATTAATACATTTTGAAGTATTACGCATGGTTACTCTGTTAACTAATGTTGAAAACTAATATTAACAAAATAAAACCTTATTATAAAGTGTAACCAAGACTGCAAAAACTGTTGGTGTCAGATTCCAAACAGTGCGATCAGATAAACATCAATTAAGTTAGTATGTTCGCTCATAATCATCATATATCCCCACTGCAGTAAAATGTTAAACCATTTTAATCGCATTATACAGTGATATATACTCTTTCATTTTTTCTTTCACTCTAAAGTGCACCTGCTCTAAAGCAAATTACGCTTATGTTAACGTAACATTCAATAACAAAAGTCGAGCAAAAGACAAAGAATTAATAAGCTGCACTTATCTATAACGCTTTCCCGTTTCGGAGCTCCCCACAGAAGTGTTAGCTACAACAAAATAAGTCTTTTTTAATTTCAGATTGTACATATAATGAGTTGTCTCCGCGGGTGTTATACAGCAGCGTGGTGGTCAGTGTAGTAGTTCGATTCACAAGTAAATGACTCTTTTGAAATGTTAGTGAATCAAATCTATGCACCGAAAGCATAGTCCGACTCCTATGATTTGATAATCACTCGTTGAAAAAGACGAAATAACTGACTAAATTTTAGCAAACAAAATGGAATATAACTACTAAATATAATTTCATTAGCCAACATTGCAGTGCACTGGATCCAGCTCAGCAGTTTTTCTAATAAAACAAATACACAATCATCCTAAAATGAAACCGTAACGTTAGGCCTTTTCATCAACACTCCGTATCTCCGCGACCGAATGGGTATTCTGATGTTACGAAGGCCTAATTACCATCGCAAACCATCTCAATTAAAACATCAAACAACAGAACAATAAATGAATTAAATTACTTACCCGTTTTTTTCAGCTGAATGATTCCTCTCGGAAACGAAATGGTCTGCGACGCGTCTGTTGGATCATCCTCAGGATTTAACCGCCAAAATCTTTTTTTTTCAGTTTTTTCGTGGCCTGCTTGTGACAAAACGAACTCGGGTCGAAGTTACACCGAGTCTCGGGTCACAGCTACACCGAGTATGGACCTGACACCATTACAACTGATTTCAGCCGAGGCTCAGGCTGGCCCATACAGAAAAAGCCGTTGGCCCAACTGTGCTTGCTATCTGGGTGGGGTCTTCGTTCTCAGCTGAACAGCCCATTTTTTTTTACAGTAATTTGCTGTCATATCACAGCAGATAGTAAAATGTCAGTGAGCGAATCCACATTACTGTGAAATTACAATTGTTTACAGTAAATCAATTAAAACAGTATTTTACTGTAAAATAACACAGTTAAATATTGTGAAAGTCTGGAAATATTTTACAGTGTACTTTCCGTGACTGGTCACATATTATCAGATGAGATTGTCCTGACTCTGAGCGCAAGCTCATGAAGCTCCGCCCCCTGGGCCAGCAGCAGCAGCTCATTTGCATTTAAAGGGATACACACTAAAGTGTGTTTTTCTGAGCCCCAAAAAATGACAATTTAAACATTATCTGTTGGGTATTTTGAGCTAAGACTTCACATACACACTCTGGGGACATCAGAGACTTATTTTACATCTTGTGAAAAAGGTCATAATAGGTGCCCTTTAATGCACGGCTTTTCAAAATGTCACAAAGCGTTTTGGGATTGGTTTGAATGAAATATTGCAGTTTATAATTAGTATTTTGGCACACCACGATGAGTGGCGCTATGCATTGTTCTAAAATCGTGCTTTATTCTGGCATGTTGAATTACAGTAGCGTTCGACAAACGCGGCAGCACGTTCACTTTGTTTTATTTTTCTCACAACAGCTAAAATAACTTAATACTTTTGGGGTCATACAAATAAGAGTACATTGTTCAAAACTGTAAACTTTTATTCATATTAGGCTAGCGACCTCTGTCGTCTCTCTCTCCGAAAGCCACTTGCCTCAGCTCAGTCACAATAAGATGAAAAATTTTACTAAAAGGGATCGAGGTAGACGTATATCGGTAACAGGTCGAGTTGCAGGCACACGTGCAGTTTAACGGTGTCCTGACACGGAAAGAATTTTGCCAGCTGAGCTGACTCTTATCTTCACTTATATGAATGAGCAATGCATGAGAAGTGAAACTAGAACTACAACATTTGGAAGAGCAAGCGCAGAAAGTGGAAGAAGAGCGAAGAGAAAAACAGCAGAAGCTCCAAAAGAGTAAAATAAGAGCAAAAAATGAAAGAGAGCACAAAGTACAGAGTAATAAAATCAAGGAAAATTATTTTTTAAGAAAACATGAACATAAGTTTAAGTTTTGTGCAATATTTTTTTACATGTGTTTTTTATATTTTTGATTCGTGCTTATTAATTTTGTATCCGTGACTGCAATTCGTTTGACGGGATATTGATCCCATATTAAAGGTGTAGGATAAAAAGACACACCCATGAAATGTATTTAAAAAGTAATAATAATAATAAAAGTAATAAACAGTAAGTTAAAAAACAGTTATGTAATGGGAAAACACTGTAGCCAGTAGTTTACTGTACAACTGAGTTTTGTGGGTCACCATTGGGCTGACAAACCAACAAAAGTTGTTTTTTTAGCTAATATATAATGTAATTTCATATTTTTGGTATCGGATTTCATAAAATTGGTATCGATAAAAGGTATTGTTCAGTAACCGGTATCAGTCAAGGTATAGATATCGAATTTTTTTTAACGATACCCAGCCCTAATTACAAGGGATTTTAAAGTATGTTTTTTCTGAAAATTGACTTTCACTATGAACTTTAAATATGTGTAGCGTGTCATTTTTTCTCGGATTCCATCAAATCATAAATCATTTTGAAGAAAAAATATAATAAGCTCAGAAGAGAGAATCGAGATGCATTTTAGCACATTCAATTTATGGATCAATCGATATTAAATACACAAATACACAGGACTAAATGTAATATTAATTTCCCTTTAAACATGATTGTTTTCAAATAAATTTAGTACAAACACAATTTGTCTTTTTCTGAGGGTGATTTGATGTTTAAAGCTGCTAACATAAAACTATTGTTGCTCAAATTCATAATGAAATTTACTTACCGAATAAAGGAGGTAGTCCAATGCTCCTATTTGAGGAATCACTGAAACCACTGTCAACACAGACATCACTGGCATCAGGGAGTTTGCGATAGTGATGCATCTTTAGGGGGGAGAAAATACGTCCTCTTAATAAAGAATCTATGAAATTCACATATTAAATATTGTTGAATGAAAACAAATATTAAAACTAAATATTCCTTGTGAATCTTAAATCTGTGGTAACTTGTTATTGAATTTCTGATTATGAAACATTACAGTTTTTTAATAGCCTGGTTAAAACCAGACCATTCTCAGTAGTAACTGAGTTATGGTCTGGCAAAGCTTCATTAATAACTCATTTCCAAAGGGGCGTCACCAACGGACGTCGCTCAAATGCCTCTGGGCGCAATAGGCTATGTGCACAAGCGTCCCGACGAACTTCCGCTATTGTCAGTTGTTGGCATATCAGTTTCCGGTTTACGGCCGCTTCATCGGCATCCGCTGTAAACAAACAAGATGAGTGCTGCTGTTGTACGAAATAAAGAGATATTATGTGCGTGACACATCTAAGTTTCTAAGAACTGTAGGTGGATCTTACGGCCGTTTCCCACATACTCCGTGTGCAGTGTGTGTGTGTGTGTGTGTGTGTGTGTGTGTGTGTGTGTGCGGTGCAGGAGCAGCACGCGCTATTCACCTTCTCACCACTTTTACTTCTGTCCAGTACTTCCGTTGTAAACCAACTTCCGGTTTAGTGGACCCTCATTCAATTTCGAGGAGAACTGCAGAGAAGTCTCACTGATAAAATGTCACATAAGATAAGCTAATTTGTGCCAAATGTGCTATGTACGTGTGTATCAACAGCACAGCAATGCACTGTTTCTCTGGGTAATTTTTAAACGACTTTTAGGTGTTTATATGACCCGTCTGCCTGTCTGATCGCAGCCCGGCCGATGTGTAGTGTTTAGCCTACATTAGCCACAAACATCTAATGTTGTAATGGTTTCACTACAGGACACATACACATGCTATACCTTGTTTGAAAGCTATGGTCCTCTAGAATTCAGTCGCTGGATTTATTTTACAGCCATTACTTGTGTTAGAGATCAAACCATAAGAAATTGCAGCTAGCAGTTAGCTAAGCTAACGTTACCCTCTTGTTCATCTAGTTGAGGCTCTACTTTCTTTCTACACCAGTTCGTGGCTATTTTTAGCGCAATTTTCCACCGGACAAACAAGAACTTGTTTTTCCACCTCCATGAATGAGAGTGTTGATCATAATGTCGCATTGTTGAAGTAAATTGTAGTTTACCTTGCTTTACCCCGGTCTTCTAAAAGTAAAAAGATGACTGTGAAAAATAGTAGTAGGCCTATAGAATTAAATGCATTTATGGTGAGATTACTATAATTTATTGACAAATTACAATTTATCTAGATCGTTTCCGCACCGAGTCTATTTCTGCTGTGCTGCAAACGCTGAATTAAAGTGACAGCGCATGTTTCGTGGTCAAAATTAACAAAGATTGACATGAAAATGTAGTAATTTCACCATAAATGCGTTTAATTAAATAAATGGTAGTCTCATTCGTGGAGGTGGAAAAACAAGTTCTTTGTGACATGCAAGATTTATTTTATTAAAATTTAAATGGAAAAGAAAAGGCATGAGAGTCGGCTGTTTTTGTCAATTTACAGTTAAATATTTGACCACTTGCTTGAGCAACTTAATATAAGTAATGCATGGAATAATAGCCCTACGATGTTTAAATTGTGTTTAAACGTGCATGCGTCCATTAAAGAGTGTAGGTTATATGTGTACAAAGAGAATCGCAATGCTGAAAAAACATTTTATTAAATAAAAGTTGCAGCGTAACTTCTGGATTTTAAATAAAAATAGTAAGTGTTTGTGGTACAGCCGTGAATCAGTTATTCACTGCAAACGCATCATATATGAAGCACTATAGCGCGTGCTGCTCCTGCACCGCACACACACACACACACACACTGCACACGGAGTATGTGGGAAACGGCCGTAAGATCCACCTACAGTTCTTAGAAACTTAGATGTGTCACGCACATAATATCTCTTTATTTCGTACAACAGCAGCACTCATCTTGTTTGTTTACAGCGGATGCCTATGAAGCGGCCGTAAACCGGAAACTGATATGCCAACAACTGACAATAGCGGAAGTTCGTCGCGACGCTTGTGCACATAGCCTATTGGATAGACCTACACCTATCAGAGCGATCGTCATCATGTGTAAAGCCATATGCTGCATCTAGTGCTGGGAGGTAAACCGGTTCAAACCGAAAACCGGTTTATATTTTCGTTACGATATTGATTTTTAATAAACCGCCATACCGGTGTATTAAATTACACAACGTTCGGAATGAACGTTACGCTGCGCCGCGCGACTCTTTCAGACGGACCCTTTACAATGTTGCACTTCTAAGCAGCGACGAGTGAGGGTAAACAAACAGCAGTGCTCTGTTACGTTACAGGGACGATGGATGCTGCTGTCAGAATTATGACATAGAAGAACTTGTGCCATAAAGGGGAGCCGGGTCTATTGTTTGGAGGTTTTTTGGTTTCCAAAAATCCAACGTCGACCAACCAACCATTTTATGTAAGTGCTGTCGGGCTAAAATTCTCGCCAAAGGCGGCAACACGAGCAATTTGCTCCAGCACCTTAGCCGCAAACACGTCTTGGAATATCAAGAATGTATTAAATTAAAGTCAGCCGCGGACTCAGCGCCCTCCACATCAGCAGGTAACACGGGGAAAGCTAAAGAAAAGTCGAGCCAAATGTCACTTAAAGACGCGTTTGCTAAAGGGACTTACTACGACAGAAAAAGCAAACGATACATAATTTTGTTTTTATAGACCTCAAAAGCAATGCAAGACAAGTTTTCTTTTTATATTTACTTGAATGCATGCAATGTTCCTGGGCTTGTACTTGAACTAGCAAAAGTATTCCAAGTTGTTCTAATTGTGTTGTTCAAAATAAAATATAAAAATAAAAGTTCTGTATTTTGACTGCAATTGTCTTTGCATTCTGATTCCTCACTTCATTAGAATCATGAATGGCTCTTATTTGTAAACAACAGCATAATTTTCTGGGGCCATGCAAACCTGTATTACTAGTGTGGAATTATTCTACAATATTCACTAATGACAGTAAAGTAGACCATCCCAAGTCAGTTTACTGCAGTAATTCCTCTCTCAACCAGTAGAAAATGAATTGAACACCTGTATATGCATGAAAAAAAACCCCGTCATAAACCATAAACCGGCACAATTTTGAAAAAAAACGTGATATCAATTTTTGGTCAACCCGCCAGCACTAGCTGCATCCCAATTAGAGGTGGGCGATATTTCATTTAGACCAAAATATCCAATATCCGATATGCAAAATTGGGATATCGAATATTTCATAATTTGTACAATCCGACCCCCCAAATATGAAAAGAGCTGAAAGAAGTTAAAGAGAAAAATAACGCACACTATAACCTTCTAAACAATTATATGTAGCGATTTTTAATACAGGGCAGTACTATTCCCGGAAGCAACCTCCGAGTGGCCCAGCCCATGGTCCCATGTCGTCAAAAACACACATTCATACGTAAATTCCAAATAGTGCACGCAGAAGCTGCAAAACCGTTTTGTAAAATGATATATGAATTATTTTTATTTTATCATATGTCATTTTACAAAAGGACATTTTACAAACCTACGTTTTGCGCATGTGCTCCTGCATGCACTTTTTCAGTCACAACACAGCAATCAAAGGAGGACGTGCTGAAAACTGTAATGCTGTTCTCTTCCTTCATAACTCGTACTGAGAAGGTTTGAGTTGCAGAGGAATTTGTGACTGTTTCAGCTGTTCAACCACATCAACGTTTCGTAATTAGTAAGTCCGTGCTTTTTCTCTTTTTGTTCTTATGTGCTGAAGGGCTGCTGTGCCTTGGTGAAACGGTGTTTGTAGCCTACGTGAAGAGCTCTTTTCCAAAACGCCATAAACCTAAAAAGCTGCCTCAAAGAACCAGCAAAAGTAATGATTATGAATATGTAAACTATTGCAATAAGACATTTTAATTGTTTATTAACTTCTGGCAAAGATGAAGTTGACGATAGGCTATTGACTCGCGATCTTCGCAGTAGGCTAGTGAACGCACCGGAGAAATGCACAATTATTAGGCTACATAGTTTCTTTTATTTTTGGATGGTTTTGTTTAGAACCAGCTTCTTGTAAATATATTTCACATTTGTTAGGCCTGTGAGGCGAGTAGGCTACGGTCCGGTTCATGATGATCTCCAGTTCAAGCACCTTATGTTGTGATTGCTAGCCTATATTTACTTTTTATGTATTAAATCCAGGAAATGTGTCAATGAAAAATGTATTAAAATTAAGATACAATTAATACAAAACGAAATTCGTTTTAAAGAAAGGCTTTGTGCTTTCTGTTTTGAGGTCTCTGTTAAAGTTTGAAAGTCTTAGTGCAGCTTTCAGAGCACTCGCGCCCATAATGGAGAACTGTCACGTAATATTGTTTTTTCCTCATAAATGCAAACACGAAAAATAAAAGACAAAAGACTTTTTTAAAAAGACAAACCATCAATTTAAAAAAATAAATTAAATGGATTTATAGCGTTTTGGTGAAAAAAATGGATGGATTTATAGCATTTTGAAAAATTTTCAATTTATCATCAACAATATTGTTGTTTGATTTAATAATCACTGTTGCCAGAAGTGCCTAGTTCCATTTTTTTTTTTTTTTGTAAGTGGAAAAAGTAGGGGCTACCTCAGATTCTGTTTAGTTAGCTCCTTTATTGTTTTTTCTATAGCCTACAATAATAGGTCAAATGCAGCAAGTCAAAAGACCAACTGGACCTTCTTTGCCAGTTTGCACACATTTCTTTGAAGGATGGCAAAAATATCGTCTGAATATTGATATCGAGATATTGGAAAAAAATACCGAGATATTCATTTTTGTCAATATCTCCCACCCCTAATCCCAATTCGCCTAAGTTACACTACGCCATAAAAGTATGTACACTTTTTGTGAAGAAAAGGTATTTACTTTTGAATGTGTAGCAAAAAAGTAGGCAAACTTTGGGACATACTACTTCGTCATCTTTATCGGACGGATCTGTCGCGTGCATCCTGTCACGTAAACTGCCCTGTCAATCATCGTGTCACAGTTAAAATCCTCTATTAAATCGAATTTAATTTCCTACCGTTTCGGAGAGAAATGTAGTCGCACGTTCATCTACCAGTGGGTCTTTCATGGAGACTGTCCTCATGTGTTTGCAATTTGAATATAATAATGCATTTAAAAGTTGGTGGCTTCACCAACAGACGTCGCTCAAATGCCTCTGGGCGCAATTGGATAGACATTTAACCAATCAGAGCGATCGTCATTGTGTAAAGCCCGCCCCAACATTTCTGATTGGTGCCGCATTTTCGACGGATTAGAAATGGGCTTGAATGAGCTCTTTGCCAGACTACTTGCAGAGCAAATCTAAATTTACTGGAAATTGTCTGGGTTTTTCTCTGGCTATTTTTTTTAATTGCTTGCACAGTAAAAGTGTTACTTGAGGCTCACTCAGTTAAAGCATTCACTCATGTGCCGAATCTTCAGACCAAGTCTGCAAAACTACAAGTACATCAGGGGTGGCGCCAGATCATTTTTAACGCATGTGCTGAGGGGGTGCTAGATCATTGACAAGGGGGAGCTGCGCAATTATAGGCAATATATATATATATTGTAAAAAAAAAACAAAGTTTCAATATATATATATTGAAAAAAAAACAAAGTTTTAGCAAAATGCTCTACAGTATTTTATTTGCTTGTATTTTTGCTGTGACTTCTGTAGCTGTTTTTTCACCATTGTTGAGATTGATATGCTGATTTTTTATGTTTGTGTGTGACTCTAAAGGATGTTAGAGGACGATCCATCATTATAAAGAAGTGTTGTTGGAACTCTTGCTGTAGTTTCACAGTGGTGGTTAAGTCACATTAAAGTCTGTTAATAATGTAACTCTTTTGATAAGGGATTGACACTGAGATGAGTGAATCAAGCGTGATATAACGCTATCATATCTTCCTCTTCACTATCATTAACAGGATAAACATGAATGAACATCAGAGCGTTGAAAGATTCAGAACAACTTACTGAAAAGTATCTGGAGTAATCGCTCAATCAGTGTTTCATCCGCAGAAATAAAACAGCTTGTAAACAATGTCACGTAACATTACATTCGCTTTATTGGAGTTGTATGGATTACTTTTATGATGATGGATGCGCTTTTTGGGGCTTCAAAACCTAAGGGACCATTCACTGCCATTATAAAGCTTTGAAGAGCAGGATATTATTTTATATAACTCTGATTATGTTTGGCTGAAAGAAGAAAGTCATATACATCTAGGGTGGCTTGAGGGTGAGTAAATCATGGGATCATTTTAATTTTGGGGTGAACTATACCTTTAAGATGTGTTTACTTTTACATTTATATTCTCATCTGTCAACCTTTTTAATTGTATAGTATTTAAAATAGCATTTCCATTTTGCACAAAGGCAAAAAAAAAAAAAAATATCAACAACAAATATTTTGGTATACGGTGCCATACTTGTTACAGAACTTACAATTGATTACAAATTCAATAACAGATCTATCAAATCATCATACATCAAATGTATTAAAATTAAACTATTGCAGGTTAATAGTTTTACGTCTTCAAATAAGGTTAATGAACATAAGCTTTAACTCACAGGGTTTGCTTCCATCTTGTTTCCTCCTCACAGAAGACCTCCACAACTCTTCAGTTATCTGCTAAACACAAAATAATTAATTACAAATAAACACTCATTACTCAGATTTTTTTTCCCCCAATTTTTGTATTTAAACAATTTGATATATAATATAATTATAGGTCTCTCTCTCTCTCTCTCTCTCTCTCTCTCTCTCTCTCTCTCTCTCTCTCTCTCTCTCTGTGTGTGTGTGTGTGTGTGTGTGTGTGTGTGTGTGTGTGTGTGTGTCTCTATCTGTTTATCTATCTATCTATCTATCTATCTATATATATATATATATATATATATATATATATATATATATATATATATATATATATACACACACACACACACACACACACAGTAAAAAGATGTGTGTTATAAAACAAAACTGTTGAAGGTATTTTGTGTTTATGACAAAATAAGATGTATTTTAAATGGTCTCCTATAAAAGCTCTAAAATAAATAATACAATAAATGAAAACAAATGAATAAAATATGAATTTTTAAAACCTTAAAGATTGAAGGGTGTTTTTTGGCAGCCAATCACTTCATACCTCTTGTCTTTTTCAAATGCTGCATTCACTGCGCTTTTCACTTGTTATTAACCAGATAAACTGCATCTCTGTCAGACGTCTACAGAAGCTCTTATTGGTTTTAAACAATACTTTATTAAATGTCACTGGACTACATAAAACAAGTTAACAATACGTTTCTGTGTTCTTCCAATCCAAAACACCACCTCAGTTGTAAAAACACAGGAAGTAACTCTGGCAAATACAACACACGTGACTGAGTTATTTTTTCTCTGGTTTCAACGACATATTATTCACCGTGTATTTATATTTTCATTTGTTTCTTGAAAAGTTACGATATTGAAGGCAAAAAAATAATAGTTGCACATGGCCATATAAAGACACACTTTAGCCTCAACAGACCAATCAAACATCTCTGTGGAAACGGGTCAGTAATATCAGTAAAATATAGTTTCAAGTTTCTCTACAAAGGGCTCATTTTGAGTAAAAATTATATATATACTGAAGACACTAATCATATAGCCGAATCACGAGCTTACGCTTATTTCTATTCCAAACAAAGTCTAATAGGCCTATATCAAATGTCCCTTTCGGTTTCGTTTTTGTCAGGTTTACGGTGCGTCATTACTTAATCCTCGCAAATTCAATCAGTTATTGCAAACTGTACACTAGTAACCCATCATACTAGACAAACCTGGTTGCAGTCTTGATCGAAGCTCTTCTGTATTTTGCGTCCTCATGAAAATTGAAACTGACGAAGCTCGAGCTTGAAGAGTTTTAAAGCGCGACGATAGAAACTAAATTATACTTAACGTACGGAACTAATATATTCTGTTTAGTTTAAACCATTTTCGTAACATAAATAACAGGCAAACAAGGTCTAAATCGTTAAAAATCAGCCAAAATGAACAACATCAAACTTTCAATGCTCCGCCCTTCTTCTTCTTTCTTCTCTGAGTCCCGCCTCAAAAGAGGAAGAACAGATCAAACAGCCGGAAGAACAAAATACACATGCAAATGATGTTTCAAGATGGCGCTTTTTTTCCGCACACGAAAACATTACAGATATACAGTTAATGTTTTAAACCAGACTCAAAATGAGTGAACAGTTACAGCCGTTATTAACTTTTTCAGCATCATTGCAGGTTCACTGAAGGACACTGAATTTACTGATTACAATAAAACATCCATACAAACCCATAGACTAAGATAAACCAGATTTCAACTAGATTATAATAATAATAATAATATTAAAAACAATTTAAAAAATACAAAAACAAGAGTAAACGCTCTCGAAACATTTGCAAAAGGGCCTAAACTATTGATTAGGGATGTAGAACTGAAGCCTCTTAAATCTTTGAAGCTTTTCTCTGATTGTTTCGGGAAAAGATTCGAAGCCTCAGATTGTGAGAGTGAAAACACTGCCATCTTGATGACGGTAACATTGCCCAGCGAGCAAAAAGTCATCTAGAACACTAGACGTAATTGTAAGACATCCAGAAGACGTCCTCACAGGAGCCAGAATGAACGTTTTTATACGTCTTTTCTGGACATTGTTTCAAAGGCTGTTAAAGACCCATACTGACATGGAAATCCAATATGCATTTTGCAAGAATCCAACATTAAAAAATATTTACTTCAAAACAGTGGCAGTGAGTTAGTTCTCAGAAAAACACAGTTAAGCCGCTTTTCCACCGAAATTACCCGGAACAATTTGTCCCAGGAACTTTTTTCCCAGGAACCTTTTTTGCCCCAGACCGGTTGCTTTCTGCGTTTACACCGCGGTCTAAAGTACCGGGAAGGTAAACTGCGCGCAACTGCTCCTCCCAGTCTGCGACGGACAGTAATCAGTTTTGAGCGCCACATTTATAAGTATGGAGGAGATTCAAACTGTGCTGCAGTTATTGGTTTACTAACGAGGTAGGCTAATTAACATAACAAAATAGACGAGCACTGATACTAAAGCGTGTTCAGAAAGCTCGTATGCGTATAAAATTAGACAAGGTACGTTGTGAGATGACTGGGACGAACGCGCAAAAATTTCCTTTTGCGCAAATACTCTTAAAAAAAGCCTGAACCCCGTCTATCAATCATAAATAGTGACAGTCTTGTAAATAGTTGTTTGTTACCAACCTCAATGCGCTATTTCAATCCTGTTATAGTAAATTTGTAACATGGTTTGCCTTGCAATAGATGACAATGTGTAAACATAATGACTTAATATTAAAAGCTGTGGCAGAAAAGAGACGAGCACTGATAAAGCGTGTTCAGAGCTCGTAATGCTAACGTTAGATATAAAATTGTATGTTATCAGCTATTGCGGACATTGGCCGTGAGATGGCTGTGACGAACGCGCAGAAAGTTTCCTCTTCCACAAATACCCAAATAATAAAGCCTGAAACTCGTCGCCAGTCCCCCAGTTTTTTTAATTAAATTCCATATTTGCAGACAGACAACTTTACTGCATGAAGCCACTTTTTAAAAGGGAGGTTAAAAATAAAGAAAATGCTGCGTGGAGTCATCCAACCAAAATGCGGCGTGAACACAACCAATCAGCTTGTGCAGCGCACAAGTCCCACCCCTGAAAGTTCCTGAACTTTGAAAAAGTACTACCTCGTGAGCAGGGACTATCGGAGGGGCAAATATTTACCCGGAACTTCATTTAGACCCTGGTTCCTGCGGTGTAAACACATCGAGTACCAGCCCAAAGTTCCTAGTTCCTGGGGAAAGTTCCTGCGGTGGAAACGCGACTCATTGTTAATGGTTGTCGTGTCATGAAACTGCAGACACACAGACCATAGACCTAAATACGATTTTAAAGAATATTGATAATATTGAATACTCAATTGGCAAAAATTGTGTAGTGTATATACTAATCTTGCATTTCTATATCTTATCAATATAATTGTAATAAACTGCTTACCATTTTCCTCTAAACCAAACTGATCACTCCAAGAAATCAACTATTTAAATCTCAAAATATATTTTTATTACTATTTTGTTCTGCTGGACCAAAACTTAACAGCCAGAACAGTAAAGTATAAATGAACACAATTTACCTTTAAATAATCTATAAAATGCTGTTAAAACAGTATAACATATCAATTAACAAAATGTGGCTGCTATAAGGTTCACAAGCTTCATTTATAGCAGCAAGTCCCGACTCTCCCGGTGGCATGTTTCAGATGATCGTCTGCAGACTTTATTTGGGCCTCTGTTGCAGCTGGGTCCCATTTCATGACAGCAGCTACAATCGAAGCAAAAAAATCCACATGTAAAATAAATAAATACAAACGCCACTGTTGTGGTTTAGTTGCAGCAGAGATACATAGTGTACATAGTTGAAAATGTGAGTACTCGAATCAATTAAACGAAATAGTTATTAAATCACAAATCAAGTAAAATTACATCAAGCCTGATATAAAACATTCCACACACACACACACACACACACATACACACACACATACATATCAGAGCCATACCCAGCAAACACAGAACGTTGGCACAACGTAGCCAACCTTCTAACAACGTTTTAACAACATGACCAAAAGGTTGCTGTAACTACGTTGTGTAGTGAAGGTTGTTACAGCGTTGTCACAATGTTGGCATTAAACCACCGTTCAGGGCCATTGCTTAAGGTTGTGCCAATGGTGTTTTGACAACCACTGGACTATGAACTCGTCACTGCCCTGAAGCGGGAAAATCAGCCTTTTAAATTCCAACCACCTGTTGTTGGGCATTGTGTTCTCATTCATCATCGAGCAAGACCGTTTTATTTGCCAAATTTCTATGTCACTGTCCATCTTTATTATGGGGTTCAGGGGGCACTTTTTTTTTTAAGCGGAAAATTAATTATTTTCAAATATAGGCGTATGCATTTATAGTGTGTATATTAACAAATATATATTTTATAATGACATTATAATTATACATGTACATTATTAGCCCTATTTTAACTATCTGAAACGCAAGTAACTTTGTGGGCGGATCTCGGCAAAATCTAAAATGTGTTGGTCTAAAGTAGCTTCATTACTCATAGGTGTGGTTTGGGCATAACGTGAAATAAACCAATCAGAGCGACATCTCACATTCCCTTTAAGAGCAGACGCGCTTCTGACGTTCTCGTCAGGGCCGTAAAACACAGAGAAGTGACATTGGGGATGGAGAAACACACCCAGATTAGCTTCAGTTAAACAGGCGTATAATAATTTGGGTAAATGTGTAAGCTAGATTTATGCCTATTTTTTCACATCTTCATGGACACTACAATGATTTCCCTCGTGTGTTAATATTTTTCCTTGTAATAATGTATGGTTTTCTAAAACTGCAAAATAGCACCAGGGAATGTTTGCGCTGGAACACGCCTCCTCTTTGTGCTGAACCATTAAAAAGTTAATTTCGTAATTTACCAACGTGCGTCTGTGGAGGGAAAAGTGTGCAAAATAGGTGTCGGTGTACAAAGTCATTTGCGCTGGGTGCAAGATAGGGCCCTATATGTTTTGAATAGAATTATGATTACCCATACACAAAAGAAATATATTTTCAGGATATATTTTGGAATATATGCAAACATTTGAAATTGGCCCAATAAATATATTTCATACTTATATTTCATCTATTTTTGTTATATTTCAGAATATATTTCAATGTATTTTTTTCTGTATTGGTCCCCAAAAGTGTCAAACATATATGTGGCATATATTCCAAATACATTGAAATATATTCTGAAATATAACAAAAATATATGAAATATAAGTATGAAATATATTTATTGGGCCAATTTCAAATATTTGCATATATTCCAAAATATATCCTGACAATATATTTCAAATATATTTCTTTTGTGTATGGGTACTGTAGGCTAATATATAGCAGGGGATTCAGTTACTTTTGAAAGGACAAAAATAAGGTGTCAGTGTATTTCATTAGACTTTAACTTTGCCAGCTATAAAAAAATATAGCATTTCCTCACGTTTTACCACTGATTTTTAGTGACAGTCGATATGCATGGACAGATATTATTGGAGACGATGACAGTTCTCCCCTCTCCCCTCTCCCCGAGATGGTCCTCAATGCAGAGCATAAAATCCGTGGGGAGGAGTCGGATCTAGATCCAACTCCTCCCACCTTACATACCTAAACCTACCAATCTCCACCCCCTGATCCCTAAACCCACCCCTAAACCTACCCATCTCCACCCCTAAACCTACCAATCTCCACCCCTTATATAAGATCCGACTCCTCCCCCCGGATCTTGTGTACTGCATTGAGGTGCTACTGCTCTCCCCTCTCCCCTCTCCCCTGCCGTGCCACACCACACACACTCCCCTCCCTTATTCTCACAGCCATCCACGCCCATTAAAGTTGCATTTTTCAAAAATATTGTGAGCTAGACTTGAGCTGAAATAGGGGGGTATCATGACCCATTAGGAAGTTAAAACATTTCCATGTCACTCAACATGACAGAACTGGTCATAATCTTAGGATATTAAGTTTGCCCATATCTTCTAATAGAACAGCACAACTTTCATAGCCCAGTATTTCCTTATAAATTAAAAGCACACAGACACAAATCAACACAATTTACATGTCTCTCTGTGAAAAGTGCTGGCCATCGTACTTTAATTTGTGACACTGGTGGCTCTTCCGAATATGTCAAACACTGTGCAAGCCTCTGAAAAATTACACCGGTCACAGTTCACATTTGATGTTGCTTTAAGCAATGTTGAGGAGGCTTATAAACCATATGTAATGGAGATGGAACACCGTGTGTTTGGTATCTATGGATTCAGAAGACCCTAAGCTAACATAAGCATGCATGTAATGTGTTTATAAAGGAAGTATGAGTGAAAAACGTACAATAAACGAAAATTAGATTTTTTGTCATTTATTACTGAAAAACACACCTCAATAGTGAACAGTTTTTGAACAAAAAATATATTTTTCAAACCCTTTGCTTGACAGACATTTGTAATTGTTAAATCAAATATGTAGAGAACAATGAAATAATTTACTTTTTTTTCACAAACAGTCCCAGGCGTTTTTTCTTAGGCATGCCAGTGAGCAAAGTGAGCCTTTCCAGGGAGTTGCAGAGGACACCTGGCATGCCCCACACTGCCAGAGGGTCTTGTTGTACACTCTGCTTGCCTTGCAGTGCTCGCAGTACTTACTGACATCTGCAGGGTTGTGTGCAGGGTTTGCTGGGTCCAAGGGGGCAATGGGCAGGGGTGTGTGATGAGTTGTCCTGTCTGCAGCCACTGTTACCACCCCGGCAAGTTGAGCACAGAGCACCTCCATAAAGGCTCTGTGAATCTTTTGCTCTTTGTGGAGGATGTAGCTGTCCACAAAGTGTAAGAACATAGTCTTATACCATCTATGTGCTTTGTGGTGAGCAGAGGTGTACTGGATGAGCTGATCGGGCAAGTCCACACCCCCATCATTCATCAGAAGTACAAACCATAGACTGGTACAAACACAACAGCCGTTTTTAAAATCCTATCCAATGGTTGAAAGTAAAGGAGTAAACACGGTCACTATAGGTTGTGATGGCTGTCAATCAAAATGTGGAGCGGTGATTCGTTCCATGTGTTCCCTGTCAGAAAACAAATGGATAATTCGGTAAAGTAAAATTAAAATTGAACAGAATTTATCAACTTGTTGCCTTCTGAGGTTGTTTTAATTAACATTCTTTCTAAAAATATGAAAGTTTTTGGTTTAATATATTCTTAATATATAAGACTGTCAATGATCTAATTTTATGTTGTTTTGTATTTTATTTGTTCATTATTAATTTTGTTGGATTTTAGTTGGACTTGGTCAGAACTGTTTCAAAAATAGTTATCTGCATGATGCTTGCTGCCTTTGGGCTCAGTGATGTTGAATTTAAATGACATGTAAAATAAAGACATGTTATGTTACATTGTGATGTAATGTTTTTTTCTGGAAGAGACTAAAGAACAAAGAATTTTGATCAGCTGAAAGTCAGAATACAAATGTTTTAAGTTAGATAAACATTAGGCTATATAACAGTTTCAGGTTATGTTTTAGTGTCGATAACATGTCCCACATTGTCCCACACAAACTTAGAATCGTGTCACCGCTAGGGCCGAGGACAACCACCACTCCGGAGGAGCTACACCAAGGAACACCAACGAGGCGAGACAACAACGTGAGATAAATGCTTGATTTCTTTGAGTATAAAACACTTTAAGTCAATGTCACAGGACTTCTCGTAGAGGCCGCTCCAATCCGCACCCGGTTGGACAGATATATTACTCCTCGAACGGATGCAGTCCGGCCGAACAAGGTGAACGATTGGACCTCTCTTTGCTCTAGAACATCCCTAAGGCACCAGAATGTATCAGTCTGCAGGCGAGTAGCTCAGTTTCTCCGTCCTCCAGGACGACGAGGGGGAACCAGGACACAGCAATTCCCATGGGAGAACACTCGGGACAGTGTAAGTGGCCAGCCTTTTCCTTTCTCCAGAGCAACAATGTTGGGACAGATTAAAGCAAACTTCAATGAAGGAAGGCTTTACGACCGGTGTCTTGATTTCCTCTATCTTCCAGCACAGCGATGATGGAGCTGAGTGTGACGGGCTTCAGGTATCAAACCTCAATGTAACAAATGGATATCTCGGATCTCTCAATTCCCAAGACAGCAGGGATGGTATTATATGCAGCGCACTTGGACTAAGGGACCCCAGGGTGGCCAGTAACTGGATCTCTCTGTTCGCAGGGCGGCGGTGGGGATAGGAGCCGGACACAGCCACGACGGGCTTCGAGGGAGGAAGACTCTGAGCAGCGGATGATTGGATATCTCCGTTCGTGGAATGACAGTATGAGGTGAGCAGAGGAACAATGGCCCTCGAGTAAGGAACCTCCACGAGCAGCCAACAAATTTTCTCTGTTCTCCAGGACACAGCGATGGAGACCGAACAACAGTAGATCTCTGAGCCTTCGCTGTTCGCAGAACAGCAGCAGATAACCGTATGTTCCTTCTTCACCAGGCAGCAGAGGCGGAATGGAGCAGCGGATAACAGGATCTCTCCGTTCACAGAACAGCAGAGGCAGAATATAGCGGTCAGCGAGAGAGGTATTCAAAGCAGCGGCCATCGGGTTTTCTCCATTCGTCGGGCAGCAACAGGTAACTGAGTGTTCCTTTTCCACAGGGCAGCAGAGGCGGAATGCAGCAGCAGATAACAGGGTCTCTTCGTTCACAGAACAGTGGAGGCAGAATACAGCGGCAGATAGCAGGACCTCTCCGTCCACAGAACAGCAATGGTGGGTACAGAATCCAGCAGTTAATAACTGAGTCTTATCACAGGACAACAACGGAGGATGCGGCAATCCTTGGGAAAGGAATCTCGGACGACGTGAGTGACTGGATTTCTCTGTTCTTAGAACAACGATGGAGCATAATACCATGAGCTTGAATAGAGATCTTCACAACAGCACACAGGGCTGAACTTCTCCTTTCTCCACCACAGCAGCATGGACTTGGACACATGTACAGATGTGCCTGGCTCCCTATTAAATATTGCATCAATTTTAAAATATTGCTGATTACTTACAAAGCACTAAATGGTTTAGCTCCGCAGTACTTGAGCGAGCTCTTAACGCATTATAGTCCTTCACGTCTATTGCGATCTCAAAATTCCGGCCAGTTGATAATACCTGGAATATCAAAATCGACTGCTGGCAGTAGATCCTTCTCCTATTTAGCACCAACACTTTGGAACAATCTTCCAACCTGTTACATCCCCTGATGGCTTAGAGGTATGAGGAAGATCTCTGGGAAGTATTGTGGGCGAATGACTCACTGACAACAAATTACTGCAAACAGGTGGTTCGCTTTATTTTCCATACAAAAATAAATTGAAATTAATGTAAACAAACAAATAAACTTATTTACAGCTATATACAACTTAAGCAAAATAATTGAAAAGTAATTATTGAAATAAGTCACAGAGAGAAATAAACTGAGCGGTGCTAAACAAACAAAATAACAAAACCAAAACACTCTAACTAATAATCCCCACTCTCTAAACTAACTAAAAACAAAAACAGAAAATAAAGAATTCTTCAGCGCTTAACACGCCATAACTAAAACTTCACTAACTAACCAAACCAAAATTACACAGTTGCACACACTCCTTCCCTAATGTGTCTAACAATTGTTATGCTACGTGGATGCAAGATGTAGGTCACGTGACATACTTCCCTTTTCTCTTCTCTCCGGACTGGTACAATGGTAGATCAGGTAAGGAGTCCTCTGAGTGAGCAAACAACACAATCCAATAAGAAAACAGGCAAGCGAACCACCACAAAGTCAGTACTCTACAATAATAACAACAATAGCACAAGCCAACAAACGCTCCAAGCTCCTCCTCTTCTGTCCTCCAGAGTGGCTTAAATCCTGAACCATAGCCGATGATTGGTTGTCTCCGACCAATAGCAGCACCTAAAAACTTAAAATAGCAGAGAGCGGGAAAACAGGAAGAAACCAACAGCAGAGGGGAGAAAATGCAGCAACCAATGACAAAAAGGGAAGGGAAGAAAAACACTAGCACGTAACACTAACATTGTCCGGGAAGCAGACACACTCTGTCAGTTTAAAGCTAGATTAAAGACACATCTCTTTGACCTAGCATTCACATAATACATTATAGACTTCTATAATTCAATGTTAGGCTGCATAGATTAGGTCAGCTGGAACCGGGAACACTTCCCATAAATCCTGATGTACTCGTTACATCATGAGAAGAATGGCATCTACGCTAATTTTAGTGTCTGTGTTTATCCCGAGGTTTTCCTGCAGCCTGCCGGATCCAGGCCGTATCCAGATCTGACGAAGGACCTTCGCCTGGACCGATGACAACGCAGTGCTGAAGTGCCAACTAGTCTCTCCCTATCTACCCCAAATTGATAAAATAAAATTAAATTCTGTATCAAAATTTATAAGGAAACACGAGTACTTTGTTTAGGCTTGGTTTGTAGGGAATTCCAAACCTGCGCACATATATTCAAATGCACATAACTATAGAACCCATTCTTAATGCGCATGTGAACGCCATCAGCGTTTCTCACAGGTTCGCGTTTAAAGTCTGTGTAGAGGGAATGGTGTCGTCTTAGCGGCCCCTAATTTAATAACAAATGATTGTTGCGACGGAAGCGAATCAATCAAAACTAACTTTAGCTGGAAAGAAACTTTATTAAAGAACCGCTATAAAACCAAAACATTCTCTGTTACCTTAAATTATACTTTTATCTCTGTAAAGCTGCTTTGAAACAATCTACATTGTTAAAAGCGCTATATAAATGAAGATGACTTGACTTGACTTGACTACAGAGCTTTAGGGGCTGTTTACACCTGGCCACTTCATGCGTTTTCTCAGAGCGGATAGCTATCAGATTTATCAAAACGATTCCATTTACACCTGGTCACATAAATGTGTTTTTGCGAAACTGATTTAAATCCGATCTTCAATTCCCGCACTATATGCAGATTAACGGACTGCACGTCACCGAAAGCAACAGATATGAGCTGCATTTTATTGATCATCAGCTAACATTTCAAAATCAAAGACTGCAATAAGAGAGAGCAGCAACAGCCCTGGTAAGATCATTTCGTTTCTTTACTATTAATGATGATGATTGTGTGTTAAGCGTCTGCGACTTACTTTCACTTTGATTTGCGATAGTTTGCTCGTTAGCTTAATGAATATGCTCAGTTTCTCATCTGCGGTGGTGCGTGTTCCAGTAGCGTCGTCATACCTGGCTATAACATTACATATAGCCTTCATGCTCTCACACGTTTTTCACTCTCTTATTTTTTAGCATTTTTGGGAGGAGCACAATTTACATATGTAGTTTCAACAACCAGATGCATTTACACTTGTCCAGTTTCATCTGGAATGCGGCCCAGACCACCTCCTGAAGTGGTTTGAGCGATCGAATTCAAATCCGTCTCGAATGCGTTTCGGAGGGCATTTACACCAGGGGCCGTATTCACAAAGAATTTTAAGGCTAAAAGTAGCTCCTAACTGGCGAATTTAGGAGCAACTCCTAAAAATAATGGGCGTGTCACTCCTAACTTTAGGACTCCTAATTTTTTTCACTAAGAGTAATTCACGAATTATTTTAGCCCTAAAAGTAGCACCTAAGCCTGGGACAGCTTAAAAGAAGTCGAGAGGACTCCTATCTCACTAAGACCTATTCACAAACCGCTTTTTGTGGCATTTCACGTTGCGATGTTTTGAAATGGGTATGCGGCGCTACAGGAGCTTCCAAGGAGGAACAATTTTGCATTGTAGGCAACTGGGATGCAATAACGCAACAACAACCAAAACTAGGCTACTCATTGCATGTAAACTAATTGTAATGTTTCATTGTGAATCAAATTAAAATGTTCTTCTCTTTGCAAACATAGGCAGAGGCATATAGTGACAGATTAATTCAATAATGTTGCAAAGATATTGCATCAATCCATATGTTTCATTAGGCTACTAGGCTATTTGTTTTGCCTTACTCTTTATTAATTTAGGCTATTTATTCAGTTATTCATCATCTTCCGTCCTTCACACTACTTGTGTAGCGCACGCATTCTCAGACCTGTCACCTGTCACTCATCATCGTAGGGGACGGGTTTGGAATCATTCCCGCGTTACAATCATCAGCCAATCAAGGTGGTCACTTCAGTCAAGCTCGTGCATGAGTAATGACGTCATCCATAGCAACGAAGACTCACTCTTAGTTTAGGAGTTGTCATTTTTCTTTACTAAGAGTAGGTCTGAAAGGCGTTGTGAATAACTTTTAAGAGAAAACTCCTAGCTAAAATCTTTTAGTGCAATTTAGGAGTACTCCTAGAGGTAAGATAAAATGCTTTGTGAATACGGCCCCTGGTCTTTTCATGATCGGATAGCTATCCGATCTGAGAAAACGCATGAAGTGGCCAGGTGTAAACGGCCCCTTACACACAATAGATCAGATTATTTCCTGACGTCCCACCGGGCAAGACGATCACCGGCAAAGAGTTCAGAGTGATGGTAACGTTTAATTCTCCCACACTCGTGCATGCATCAAACACTTTAAATCTTTACACGTGCTCACTTCAATCTTCAGACACTGCAATGACACACTACCTCACAGTGAAAAGTAAGCCTTCACTCCGTCTTGCCAGGGCCAGCCAATCCACAGCCGTGATCTTCAAAGGGGGATATCCGGGTACATGAGCGATACATTGGAGACACGCGCTCCAATGGCTGCTTGATTAACCGCTGCAGCTGCCGCTTGTCAACATGGTCGGCCATGACAGGCCGCCGGAACCGGCCTTGTGCCACGCCGGAAGTCTCTCCCCAGGGCAATTCATTCCGCTTTCGTAGTTCCCTCTTTTTTTTCACCCGGTGACAACAACGTATTTACTTACAAACATCTGGCACACGTGAACTAATGCCAAACATCGCGATGTGTTCAGAATGAGACTTCAGTGCGATTTCCTACTGATAAAATTCGCGTCTGTTTTTGACGCCACAGGTTTCCCATTGAAAGCAATGGAGTTCCAAATTAGTCATAGAGTGACATCGGGGGCGCCTTTGGCGTTTTCTGTGTGACGCCGGGGGGGCTTGACCATGCTTCAGTTTTTGACGCCTTGGGAGTGAGAATGGGCTGTCAGGACAGACGTGAAGTCTCGTATGACAGATTTCATCCTCCTGTTAGTTCTCAATGGTGTAGTTGTGTCTCATCACTGTCCTTTTTTAGGCTACTTATCTCTTGATAAACATGTATTACTTGTTTTGTTAAACATTAGTACACTAATTCAAGAAAAAAAATTCAGGTGTTATTTAATGTAGCAACAATAAGTTCCTTCCATCACCATCACAGCAGAACATTTCACTATGTAATGATGCTTTTAAGTGTCCCCCCCCCCCAATTATCTTCTTAAAGTGTGTTTTTAAATGTACATAGTATAATTACTGTATTTCTATGAAGATATATTAAAAAAAAATTCTGAGAAAGTGCTCCTTGCATTTATTATACCTGGAGCTCCACATAATCTAGGTTTGAGACTGCATGAGATTGTGTAAAATACTTATTTCACTTTTGTTGGTGACATACAGCAAGGAATCCCCTTTTTTGTCATCCAACCCCCTTTGACCTAAAATGTTAGTTTGAAGTACTAGCTGAGATTTTAAATTATTATTTTAATAAAAGTTCTCAATTTCTTAATAAAAAACAGTTCTCTGATGTCGAGTAATGGTCATATGATTTGCAAGTCGATGCAAAATATCATCTTTTATTTAGCATGTGGTTGAACATCAGAATAAGTTTTCATCTTTGCTGTTGCTCAAAAAGAGCAATATCCCAATAAAGTAACACTAATGTTCACTCCTTTAATAAAATGTTACATTGGATTCATCTGTCACTAACCTTCTGTTATGTCACACACTTCACTCTTTGCCCAGCAGATGGCAATAGTATTTACCTAGTTGTATATGTATTACGTAGTTATCTGGCACAAAAACAGCGAGTCTCAATTTAAACAAAACAAATTCACACTAAATACAACTAATAAAACAGAAAACCCTAGCAATGCACCAGCCATTCAGCCATGACTTATCTTATAAAAGATCATGTTTAGGAAGAAGGCAGTCAGTTGCACTGACACAGACTGTCACAAAAGCACACACTGTTTCAAACCTTCACTACTAGATAAAGCTGTGTGTATAAGTCCAGGAAGCTTCCAGATGAGTGAACGTCCACAGGTGTTTACATATAAGTCTCCACTCCGCTCCCTTAGGATGCGAGGAAAGGAAACAAGGATGTACAAAAAAGACTTAAGAAATTAGAAATGGACTAATATGTAAACACCTGTGGATGCTCGCTCATCTGGAAGCTTCCTCACTCCTCGTTCCTCACGGTTGTCCTTCAAGATGGTGGAGTTCAGTCGGTTTCCGGCTCACAGGCAGGAGGACGGAGGAGCGAGGAGATGAGGAAACATCGATTAGAGTATTGAGAAGAACGACCAGTTGCTGTGTCCCAATACAGAGGCTGTCTGAATCCTTCGAACACAGATTGCATCACAGCGGCGCGACAAAGACTGTCCCAAACCAAAGACTCCTTCAAATGCCCCAGAATTCATTGCACATCAGTGGCCTTCAAAGGATGCAGGACACAGCTATTGTCTTCTTTACATGAGCAGAAACGAGTTCAGAACGTCTGATCTGGTGGAACATCCTCAAGATACACTGAAGACATTGGCAGGGCTGATATCAACGGTTGGAAATGATACTTTGAAAACAATATGCTATATTTTATATAACATATATTAAGTGTCCAAAAAAAAAAAAAAAAAAAAAACTACATGCATTATATTGATATATTTTTATGAAAATACAGCATTAGTTGCTAACTTGTTACTTTTTCTCCCTCAGAGCGGCAGCTTTGTTCAACTCATGTATTTATCTGACACAAAAACACTGAGGATCTCAGTCTGAACGGAGTCTTGGTCTTTCACAGGTGGTTTCAGGAATGCAGACGAAGAATAAAGTTCCCATACAAAGTTTAATGATGATAATACAAAATAATAATCAGACAGGAACTGCAACCTACACTAAATGCAATATAGACTGAACAGAGAATTAGTGTGAGGGATGAACTTATATAGCAAACACAAACAAGGATAATTAATAGAACAGCTGAAACCAATGAACTATATAATGTTTTAAATTCAACCAAGTTGGAAAGTTGATTAATTGTGAAAAATCTAGCCCATCACAGATGTCCTTAAAAACATATTAAGTTTTTGATAACCAGTCCCAGTTTAAGTCTCCCAGTAATACAAAATCATTGTCTGAAAACATTTTCATATAGTCCGACAGCAGTGTTAAAGCATCATGAGATGCCGATGGTGGGTGATAGCCTCCCATTACTGTAAAATCCACACCGTTGGGAAGATGTAACTTAATTACAGACAATTCAAAACACTTTACTGATCGACTCAATCCATGCCATTTTGACATAGATTGCAACTCCCCCTCCTTCATTAGTGTGATCTGTCCTTTAAATGTTGTATCTGTTGTATCACGTTTTTTACAAAACCATAATTTCACAGTCAGTCGAATTTACCCAGACATGAACTGAATCAATTTTATGAATTAAACTGTGTACATGTAAATGGATGAAAAGCAATCCACAGTGTTTTTTAAGATCTTCTGGGGTTTCAAGTTCAGGGCCTGGATGAGGGTGAAGCAGAAGAATCTACAAGGGTTTCTTAACTGGAGCAGATCTCCGTCCTTGTCTATGAGCAACTGAAGAAACAAACTGTTTTGTAATTGTTCCTCTTCAACGCTGCAACCGCCGGCCATCATATTGACACAATTCTGCAGGAGGCGCTGCTGTAATCCAGTGGTTTGATCCAAATTAAGCCACATCCGAATGGAAAAAAATCCACTGGACAAGACGCAGTAATCCACAACATCCTATTCTCCAATTTGTCTCCCATTTGCGATGACAGCACGATGATTCCCCTGTAGAACAGCTCGAATGGCCACATATTAGTTCTTAATTTAATTAATCTTTTATCAAATCTTCTGTTAGCCAGGTTTTTCTTCCAAGTAGCACATATTTCACCCTAAAATCATAAAACGGCCATCTCAAAACATGTGTGTGTGTGTGTGTGTGTACTGTATATACTGTTTTAACTATATTTTACAAAAGCATATTACAAAAGAATGTTCAAATCATGAAATATGAGATGTTGGTTACTAGAAGGCTGTCGTCCTCTGTCAGGTGATTTGAGATCGCCAACAAGTTGTCACAGCTTTTCACATTGTTTAAATTTGCCTAGTTAGATTAATTCCTTATACACATTGAGCGTCTTGTTCTCTTAAGCTCATCCATGATGTTCTGTAACTTATGGATTATTTCCCTCATTTCAACAATGAATTTCCCGGCTTTTGACGTGATCTCACTTTCACTTATGTGGCCGTTTCGTGCAAGCTTGTCCATGTCATCGAGTGCCTTGTTATCTTCCATAACTGAGAGAATGTCAAGCACAAGGCCAACGCCAGCAAAAATCCCTGTAAGAGTTCCAGTCAAAAGCACAGCTTTAAACATCTGTGCAGCCACTTCACCAATGTCATCGATCCGTATAAAGCATGCTAATTCACTGGCGGCGGCAAGACATTTACTAAAACCACTGATATCGTGCTCTGGTTTAATAAGGATGGTCAGTATTTCATTAGTATTTTGAGAAATTACTTCCATAATTTTAGTCATAGGGATGATTTTTTTCTGAATTTTTTCAAGTCCATTTTTTACATTTTGACGTAATTTCATCTGCTGGCACATTTTCGTTAAGTTTATTATTCCACTACAGATTCCTCCACCTACGGCTACGGCTACTCCCGTTACAGCAACCGCAGCAGAAGCTCCCAGAGTGAATGGAGCTAAAGCTAATCCTGCTATCACGGTGACTCCTCCTGCTATTGCCAATAGTCCTCCATCTCTGCTGTCTTTAATATCACGTCTGAAATCTCCTTCAAATGTTTTGATGAGACGACTCAGTGACTCGATTTCCTGCTGGAGTTCAAGGTGATCTCTCTCATAGAGTCTAATGAATTCCTCTCTGAGACGAATGACTTCATTTCTAAAGAGAACATAAATATTAAGATTTGTTTGTCATTTATTGTAATATAAATATATTTAACTGTTTTAATGGATGTTGATGAAACTGAGTTTATTCATTTTATTTTACATAAGACAATCTCTTACACTAAATCGGGAGGATCATCCATGATGTTGCTCCAGCGGGGAGGATTGGATGATGCCATTGTTGCTGTGATTAAGAAAACACAAGTGAACACATTATCTCTCATTGTTGTCGTTGTCGATAAGCTGTTCCATTTTAATGGAAAATGGCGGTTAGTGCAGAATTATGACTGGTGCTTAAAATCAAGTGCATGATGCAAACAAAAGAATAAGGATAAAAGAATAATGAAGATGAAGTCTCATCGTGGCAGAGGTATGAAAGGTTTGTCAATTGACTACAATAAGCATGAATGGGCCAGTTCTCCTCGCCAGACATTAGTCAAAGACTGTAAATGGGTGTTTACAGGGCAATACAATATTTGATAAGCTTTTACTGAAAAAACTCTTGCTTTAGTCTTCACAGCATGGATAATTTTAGAGATATCATCCTCAGATTTGAAATGAAGCATGACCACACTTGTGGCTACACTTTAGTTGTGGTTATAAGTTGTTATACTACATTCACATAATTTTTTACACATTTAATATTTATATATTCTTAATATTTTTTGTTTTTGTTTTTTCTTATTTATCTCAATATTAATAACAGTATGATTAAATATGAGTCTTGAACTGTAAACTCTCAAGGGTTGGTTTTCTAAATATATGTTGGTTATGTGTCTATTCAGAATGACTTATGAGCAACGACCTTTTTATTTTGGGTATGTCATGTTTGCCCCACATGCCAAAATTGGAGCTGTCTGGTAAGGTGATATAATATTCCGCCCCCTCCCAGTGGCCTATATGAGTCAAATAAATTTAGTACAAACACAATTTACACAGAAAAAAAAGTGCCTAAATTGTCATTTTCTGAGGGTGATTTGATGTTTAAAGCTGCTAACACAAAACTGATGTTGCTCAAATTCATCATGAAAAGCACTTACTGAATGAAGGAGGTTGTTCGGTGCTCTTATCTGAGGAATCACTGTCAGCACAGGCTTGCACACTAAAAGTTTTACTTGAAACAAACCATTCACTCATGGAACGAATCTTCAGACCAAGTCTGCAAAGCAAAAAGCACATTATACACTTGTTATACATATTTACATCTGCAACTGTAAAAAAAACTTTTTGCAAAATGCTCTATTTTATTTGCTTGTATTTTTTGCTGTGACTTTATTCTGTAGCCTGTTCAGCCATGTTCAGAGTTTATCTTTTCACAAATCTTACCCTGCGCATGCGGTTCTTTATGGCATCATATTATCTTCATTAAAAAAAAAAAAAAAAAAAAAAAAAAATTTAGTAATGATTATGACACAAAAAGAAATACAAATAATTATGCATGGCTTTTTGTGTCTCGCATTAAAAAAAAATATTCCCAAAGAGAAAATAAATCTCTTACCTGGAGAATAAAAACAGATGATACTGATGACCTTTTCTAATACATTTCCATCCGTTTTCTAACAGTATATTGTCAGTAATTTAGACTTATGTCCAGTAATATCTGCGTGTGTCTGAGCAATATCTTGTGAGTCAATGCTGCTGTTGGTTAATGATCTACAGCAATCAAACAATAGCACCAGGGCAGGACTTAGGGTGGTGGGGGCCCCTGGGCTTGAGTCACTTTCGGGCCCTACCTTCTATACATTACTTTAAATAGAACAAAAGGATATATACACAAGCTATGTATTGCTACACAATTCTGGATAAACTGAGAATAAAAATAGAGATCACGATTCTGAACAAACAACTAAACAAAATAACATAATTTATGTTAATTGCTGAAGTCTATTAAAAATGCTGAATTAATCTGAATTATTAAAAAAAAAAACTTGGGTTTGAATGAATGATTCAATTCCTCAATAAAATGCACTTGTTTCATAGATGAATCAGCATTTTTGAACGAATCTCCTGAATGAACGATTCAATGACAAATGTTTTTTAAAAGTCATTTGTCACCATCTGGTGGCGTTACAATATAATCGATCCAATCGTTATTTGAAGTGCAAAGCTACTTTCAAAAGGTGACTGGTACCATAGACAGTGTTACATGTTTAAAAAAACGTAATAATTTATTTATATGACCACTGATTGAAGCTTGAAAAAGTTTTTTCCAATAAATAAATAATTATTAAAAAAGTTCAAAGTGATCATAAGTTTATTGCAATGCACAAATGTCTTGGTCAGAATGAGAATAAAACACTTATTTACCTGGAAAACATTTTGATTGTGGCATTTCTTTGAGAGTTAGAATCCAAAATTCCGATAGGCTAATTATTGTTTCTTTTATGAATTTAATAAAGAACTGTCTCGTATTCTGTCCAAACGATCCATGTAGGCTTCTTTTGTGTCCATTCGTTTTTCCTTTTTTAACCCGTAATTGAAAAACGAAAAATGAACGGTTGTTGTCTTTTTAAAACGCAAAGTTGAACACCAACATTTTAATTTGAACTGGCAACACCAACTGCTGCGCAAAAAAGTAAATATCGACGAATTTTCTGATTTTTGTTTATGACTTTTTGCCCCTTTAGCCTATTAAACATTTAAAATATTCACAAATTAATATGGAAAACATGTCGATTTTACTGGTTTTCAAAGGCCAAACTAGAACCTGGAATTGATGTTTTTCCCGCAGTGCTGAATGAGAAGAGCCATTATGCTTTGGCTAAAATCACATCTCCATCTCCGCTTTTAAGCATGCGCTTTTAGAGAGAAAAGCACATTTCATACGGATTAATCAGTAGGTATTAGCTTTCGATTCGAATTTGTTCGTTTTAAAGTGGACATTTCAAGCTTTAGCCTACATAGGCTATATTTTGTTTCAGTTCTCGCGCTCCAGTTTACGAAGATCATGAAAGTGCATCTGATTGTTTTCTTTTAGTTTACAAAAGCACAACGTTTTCTTGTTATTGTGAGTTTACACAAATAAAATTAGTTGGGAATAATGTATTATTATTTTCTGTATGACCAGAAATGATAGAGTATTTTAAGTTGTTTCCACTGTTGATAGGAAAATGCAAGTGTTCGCGGCCGCGCCTCCGTGCCATTCAGTGCACGCTCCACGCTCAGCTTTGTTCCTTTTTTGCATAAAAGCGTCTTCTAAATATAGCCTATTAAATGTTATAATTAAACAATATAAAATTATTATTATTAGCGTAGCTATACATGGACCTCAAACACACCGCGTCTTCTAACTCAGGTTACTGTAAATGCGCAAAAACTGTTTCCATTGCAGTTTTGCGTAATATTCCTTTTTCGAATTGCCTGAAAAACCACCTCATGCGAGCGTAATTATTTTTTTCCGATAAACGGGAGTTTTTGCGAAATTGACGTGTTTCCATTGTGCTTATTTTCAACTCGCAATTTCAATTTGCGCAATTTGAAGGGTAATGGAAACGCGGCTACTGTCTAATGCAGACGGTTCGGCAGCCTAAACGAGGCACTACGTAACTGCCAATAAGCAAACCTCAAGATGACTGACATTTAATTTAGCTAATTAAATTACATTTTTCATTGCAGGACAGGGCCAGGTAACAATGCTAGACCAATCAACAAATTTTAAATGAAAAATTAAATTACTGACATATTATTGAAAAAAATCAAACGTAAACGGGCGGGGCCCCCTATTGGGCGGGGCCCATGGGCTTGAGCCCAGTCAAGCCCAATGGTAAGTCCGGCCTTGAATAGCACACTCACTATCATGACTCTACATCAGGACAGTTTTGGATCGAAAGGGAAAATTCAGATCAACAGAATGTGTTTTATTGTCTTTATCATATATTTATAAATAAACACGATTATAATGATAAAGCTTTTTTTCTGAAGTCACTAAATTTAAACAGATGTATTGTGACGGCCCCTGTGCGATTGTTAATCATCTTTGTTCTGTTGAGGTGATTGCTGATCGGGTGCACCTGGAACCTGTGAGCCAGTGGAGATAAAGCTCCACTTGGTCAAACTACTCGAGCATTCCCTTCTCTGCAATCCAGACGTTTGCCAATTGTGTCCCACCACTGGAGCATTTCCTCATCTGGACATTTAATTCCAATGTACTCTTTCTTGAGTTTACACAAGGTAGGCTCAACTTTTTTGCTCCAAAAAGCAAACAATGCATCACTGTAAAGACCACCCATTGGCCCAATGACGGAGTCCAACGGCCTGGGCGAAGGTATAATGTGTATGTCTTTTCAGCGCTCCAGTGAAGTTAACTTAATTTATTGGAATTTATAATTATTTCCCAAAGACTGCTCTGTCCCCTCGCCTTAAATACCCAGACCAGAACAAAAGGGTTATACAAATATTGTTTAGAGTTTGTTTTGGGTCAATCCATGTCCCCCAGGGGGTAACACCTGGTTTCTTGAGATATCTTAAAGAGACATCACCCAGAGAGGAGAACAGGATTCTCCTAAGTTCTCAAACCAATGACTGCAATGAAATTAAGACCATTTTACCAATCGCACTGAGACACTTAAAATAATACCAAACATGAAAAGGAAAAACAATAGATTCACAAGATACACCATATGTGATATATAGACATTCTTAGTGAAGTTTTGGTGACTTGACTCACGAGAATAGGAAGGGAGGAGGGAGAGGGGGATGCAGAGATAAGGAAGAAGAAAAGTTTGGACAGGCTAAGTCACACTCCCTGTGCTCTGTCTTTGCTATCTTCTCTCCAGGATGCGTTTTATGGCTTTATTGCAGGGTGAGTTTGGTCTTAGCAGGAAAACCAGTCCTTACAGTCTCATGACTTTTGGTGTTGCTGTAGTGTCATGCTGTTCTATTGCTCCCAGCAACTCAACACAATTAATCCTTTTGCAAAGCAATTGAATCTCTTCAGAAATCAAAATTCAGAAATCTTCTTTCTCCTCTCACATGTTTAATGGAGAGAGTTCTCTAGTGGTGAGACTAATAAATGGGTGATTCTTCAATTGGGGGCTATTTAGCCATCTTACATTTTGATGAATGAAATTTGGTTGAATTTAGTTAGAATTATGTCAAGATAATGCTTACATGCTTTGATGTAAAGATATAATAATGGCCACGACTGAGCTTAAATATAATTTGAGTATTTTATATCTATTTTCCAACTGGCACTGCAAAACGTCATTCCCGTCACAACATCAAAAAGTCTCATAATGTAAAGAATGTATCAAGGAGATCATTTAAACTCATTTATCTTGCAAACATTGTTAACCTTCAACAATACGTATAAAAAACAAAATGTTTACATTCAGCGAATTACATATATTTTCTTGTTCTTACCATCAAAATGTGTTTTTCTGCGTTCATCAAAGCACACTTTTGTTTAATTTCTGGAAAATTAATTTTAGATGTTTTTTCTTTGAATAAGTGGATGAGTATTTCATTAGGCTTTTCATGTAGCACCTTAAGATTGAACAAAACAGTTTTAAAGTTATGTTTGCTGTAAATTAAGCAACGTAGCGGTAATGACATACTGTTCTGGTAATGACATAGTGTTTTGGTAATGACATAAATGAAAAGTGCATTGATACATAAAGCAAATTTAAAGGCTTAAATAATGACTTCTGGTGAATGTTGTTGAAAGAAATGGACAGATTTGAGGATATATATATATATATATAATATGACACAAACATCAACTTGAACATGTTTATTTATCAGTAATTTGTTAGTCAGAAAAATATTAGACTACCTTAAAAGTATTGCTTAATTTAACAAACCTGTGTGTGTGTGTGTGTGTTTTATATCACTAGTGCAGTGTCCGTTCTCGGAGCATATAAGCCCGGCCCGTGTGAGGCGTGCCGCTTACCGCTCGCGCTGTTCTGTAGTTTACTAAAAGTTTATTAATTCTGAACGTGTCGCGTCTCGCATGTCCATCTATATTGCACCAAATGCGACACTGCACTCCTTTGTGAAGTCGATTGGATGAACCGTTCTCGAAATAATAAAAATGCAAACGGACATACCGACACATAGAGAATACTGCCTTTATTAGAGAGAAGAATATGTTCAGCCCACTCTCTCCGAAGCTTCGAATATTCGATGTTCATTACTACCGAAGCTTCGAAGCTCAAAAAATGGTATTCGGACCAGCCCTAAAAATCACACTATTATGCTATTATGGTAATGACGCTGAATAAGTCTACTCCATGATCAGAAGGAATTCATGATTAAATTACTTACTTTTTCAGACATCAAATATCACTGTTCTTTCATGGCTGACATGTGCTCCCCTGCTAGTCTTCATTTCCATGGTTACGGCATAAACAAGTCTTACCCTCAAAAATATCCTTGTTGTAATCATAGACTGTCGCGGTAATGACAGTATTGTTGTGGACAATACTAAATTGAAAATATTCACAAATTGCACAGATATGAACCTGAATTATGCATCAAGTGCCTTTTAAAGTTACTGTTTAAACATATATTGTCTTTTTTTAATGAACTGATAACATTTTATCACATTTTCAGAGCAGATGAGTTTTAAAGTCTGGGTTGGGGACAAGGCCTCAGAAGCCAAATATTAGTGATGAAAACATTTTTAAATATGGAAATTATACTGAATGTAACGTGATCACATAAATACAGCTGTTCTCACTGTTTCCTGCTTTCATTACAGAGGGACAGTTGTGTCAATGTTTTACTAGCACAAATACTATAACTATAAATATAAAAAAACACAAAAACATGCTTGTCACGAGCAGACTGTATAAAGTGTGGAAAAACAATGTTAAACATTTTAAAACAGTTGTTAAAATTGCCTGTAAAGCTATAATTAAGATCTTATATAATCATTCATAATCTTGTTCAACTTTGCAATGACTGTCAGAAACATTACACATCAGCACACTGGAAAACTGTTTATCATCTATTGGCTTGTCTACTGATACATAATATTGAATAATTATAAAAAAAATCTACTCTAGATTATGAACAATTAAACATTTGTTTCAGTTTGTGAATAGTATATAAAATAAAATGCACCTCAGAATAGTTTTCATAATAAATAAAGGTTTGATTACTCAAAGTAATTGATTCACTATAATAGTTTTGGTGTGTTTGTTGTTAAGTCGTGCTTTTGCATGTTAAAGTCTTATGTTTTATTGCCACTACTCAATGTTCTTCTTTAAGCATTTCACAGTCAGATGATCAGTAATAACTGTCATGTTCAGAATTATTGGGAGAGTCGCATAAAGCCAGCAGTCCTTCCATATTCTCCCTCAGAGCATTAATGAGGTCTGGTACATCTTCACTACAGACGAGCCGGTCCTCTGCCATGAGTCCTGCTGCCTTAAGCACATGTTTGATCATATTAATCACAGGTTTCCAGAGGATGAAGCTTCGGGTTTGTCTCTCCAGGACAGAGACTCTTCCTCTAAGGACGCTCAGTAGATGTGTGGCTCTCCTGACCTTCTCCTGAACATCTCCTGAGATCTCCAGCTGCTGCTTCACCACTTTAATGTCCTTCTGAATGTTAGACAGCACATTATTGGTCTTATAAATGTCATTCTGAATATTAGAGATCCTGGATTGATAATCAGACACCTTCCTGCTGTTCTCCTTCACTTGGGAGTTGGTTCGTTTGAGTTCTTCTTCAGCTTCCCTGATAGCGTTTAAAGCCTTGTCGATTACACAAACTCCTTCATACATCATTATCGGACCTAGAGGACAGCAAGAAATGCTATCAGACACACACTGTACTCTTTAAAATGATGAAAGTAGGGGTTCTTCTTACCAGCAATCCATCCAGCAATTGGTATCACTAGAACAGCGACTCCTGCTCCTGTTACCAATGCACCCGTGCCCATCCTCTCTTTCTCTCTGTTTAATTCATATTTGGTTAATTCTACTTGTTTTTCCGCTGTCTCCAAAGCCGCTCTGGAATAATTCAGGGATTCTTCCATAGAGGTCTTCTCGATGTGCAGTTTATCCATGTTCATGCATTTTTCTTTGTGCTGCTGCTCAACCTTTTCTTTTTCTTTGATAAGTTGCTCCATGTGTTCATCCAGATGTTTCAGCTTTTGTACTATCATCATCTCTGATAGTTTCAGGCTCTGCTCTGCGTGTTCAATGTGTTCCCTCACTGTAAAAAATTTATTGTCAAATCAACAGTAACTTACTGGCAACAATTATCCAGTAGTTGCTGTATTTCATTCAACAGTAATATTACTGTAACACTAAATACAGTACTGTTAAGCATTCTGTAAAATTAAATACATTATTTTACTGTATTTTTTTACCATGTTAAAACACAGTATTACACCGTTGATTTGTAATAATACTGTATAGTATTATACAGTTATGAAATGTTATTTTATGACTTTTATAGTGCTATTATTATTTTAATATTTTATTATAGGAATATTATTTTAATATAGGAATATTATTTTAACTGTTAATGGGAAATAGAAAAAAGAACAATTGAAGCTTTAACTGCACAACAAGGTTTATTGTGTATTTTTAAACAATACATTAGTAATAATAATGTAATATAACACAACAATAAAAATCTGCTTTAAAATAAGACTAATGAACAATATATAATTAATAATTAAAATCAGTGAACAATTCATGTATTTCAATTCATGCAAAAATGATCCTGAACAGGTAAAAAAGAAACTTAGAAAGAAAGCAAGACAGGTGAGGATGAAGGCCAGGTGAGGAGGGTAGTGATGGTGTCAAGTGGAAGAAGAGCGACAACACTTCTGATAATCCTGCAAGGAATGATAAGCACAAATCAATCAGAGGCAAAACATACAATTAATAATCAAAAAAACCTAACTCACATTATCAACACCTTTTTAGGAGATTTTTTTTTTGCCTATGGTATCCACCTTATTTTTACAGTGGGCATGGCCATTTGTAAATGAAATGTGTCTGGCTTCCGGTGTCATCTGCTTACAGTTATTTCTAGCAGTACAAAAAAGCTTGTTATGCTTCTTGATATTTTGATGTATTGAATTTGTCATAATTGTCAACAGTTTATAGCACAAATATTTTTATCATTTACAGCACTTTGTTGTTCATCTCGTTATTTCCATATAGTGGGTAATGAACCGGAAGTCTCGCACATTCACAGAAAATAGCTTAGGTAGGCTACTTTAGTTTTTACATACAAGAAACACGTTCAACATGGACACGCAAGTGGTTTTCTGTGGTAACGAACAAATACTCTGTAAAAGAGAATGAACATGTCCTGTATCAGAAGCTAAAGTAATAAATATTGAGAAGGCAATGGCCCATATTCTATATCTCTGACTCCAAACAATCGGTCACTGATCAGGGCTGCGTTTCCCCAAAGTATTGTAACCTTAAATTGATTATAGAACAATTACCACCAATGGTCTCTACGATCAATTTAGGCTTACGATGCTTACTATAGTCAGTTCCTTTCATAGTCATGTCTGTCGATTTGATTCTTACTCATTTTAATGATGAAAAAGACGTGCGTGAGCTCACGCCGTGAGAGGCTAATGTGAACGCTGAGCGGCAGCGGGTTAGATTAAATTAACGCAGATATGAGGTGTGTCTCAGGTGTGTTTAAACTAAATAACTCCCACTTGATTAGGACTAACAGTAGCTGCTGTTCATTTCTCTGCTGTTCGATTCTCGATTTTGAATCAAATTTCATTAAGATATGCATAGATTTGATTTTAGATTTGATCATATATTTTAATTCTATTCTATGCATACAGTATATCAAATTGAAATTTGATTCAAAAGAGAATTCCCAATTTCAAAAGTACTGCCTCTTTTGAATCAAATCGTGATCCCAAGAATAGATTTGAATCGAATCGTAGAATCAAAAAGATTCCCACCCCTATTACATTTCATTATATGAATATACATATACATTTCAGGACAACTTTACCTGTTGTCTTCATTATTTAATGTATGTTTGAGAACATTTAAAACTTAAAAGAAATAAATATTTGACATTGATTGTGATAATTATCAACACTGACTGATATGAAACATTTTATCAAGATGATTTTTTACCATATCACTCAACCCTATTTTTACCATTTCATATTTTAATTAAAACTTATTTAAAGAGATGTTACAATTATAATATAAAAATATGAATTCTTTGACTTATACAAGGCATATTTGTTAAATGGAAACTGTAAAGGGAACATAATTACATTTTAAAACAGACTATCAATTGAAAAATGTATGGTTTAAGTAATTTCCACCCTTTTTGGATTTTTTTCTAAATACAGATTCAGACACAAATAATTTCTACAGATATGGACTCCACTGCACATCCCTAATATTACTCTTACCTTAACGATTGTGCCAATCATATTCTGCAAAGTCCCTGATGTAAGATGCAACGTGTGGATTCAAGGCCATGGTCTTCCTCCGAACAACCTTCCCACTCTTTCTGCTCACCTGGAACTCTGATGTGCATTTCGAATTTTCAGGATTTATCCTGACAAGAAACCTACAAAAAAATAAAAAATATTTTACTGAATCAAGAGTGATCACAATATAGCATAATCTGTAATAAGTCACATCACAATAGGGGATAAGCTCTAAACCATCACTTGTGCAAAATAAAAACCCATTGGTGTTAGTGTTACTAATAGAAATCAATTTGTAACAAAAGTGTATGAATGAACACTGACTGAGTCAACTGCACAAGGTCCTGGCAGATCGCCAGGTCAGGTCCTCACAGGCGTGTAAAAGAAAATTCTGATTTAGACGAAAATAAGCGCGAATAAATCAATAAGAGGAATCGAAAATTTAATTTTATAACAAGAATCCGAATCCTAACCTTGGGTATCCGATTTCAGGATATATTGATCGATTTGATATAAACCGTATGATATAAAATAATGAACGCGCGGGCACTTCCACCGACTTAAAATGGTAAATAACAAAATTATTAGATCATTCTGACCTTATAAGAGGCTACATATGCAATTTATGTTAATAAAATCACATTTATTAATCAAGTAGGCTAGCTATCAACAAGAAGGAAATACGCTTCTGACTTAAACGAGGCGTAGAACATAAGCCGCGGGCAGTTCTTCTTCTAAACTAAACGTTAACCTGCTACTATTTAGTTTGCATAAAAAAATAATAATAAAGATTCATCACTAACCAGATATTTATGGCGAAAACTTCGCCGACAGACACAGCGACGCGATGCAAAGGCCTGCGCTCTCAAAGTTAGGCTACTCAGGGAACTAAAGATTTCTTCATAAAATGGCAGCTTGTGGTTATTTTTCGCGGTCATTTCGTACTACTCTATTTAAATTTACAGTAGGTTAACATGTCCCAAACTACATTGAAACATAGAGTAGCCTATCATACTGTAGACAGCTTATAGTAAAATGTTGAGAATAAATTAAACATCGAAATCGTGGTCAGCTATTCTCTAAAAAACTTTAAAGTTATTAGCTAGAAGTTCGAACACATACACATATTAAGATTTATTACTTACCATATGACGAAGTTCCAGGTCGGCAGAAAAGACGTGACGATGCACTGAGTCACAACAGAAAAACTCTTTCAAAGTAAACGCGCTCTCCTGCACCCCCACTGACAGAAATTAAGACTGTTAGACTGTAGAACCCAGTCCTGGAAATGTTTTTTGTAAGGATAATGTTAGTAGTCCTGTGGAATTGTGTGTGGTGTTTTTCGCGGTCAATTTGCACTGCTGTATTTAGATTTACAGTAACTAATAATTTCCCAGAATGCATTGAAAATCTACAGTAACATACTGTCAACTGAGTGCACAGTACATAACTGTTGAAAATACAAAATAATACTGTGAAAGCAACTAAATCTACAGTAACATACTGTACATAGGTTATACAGCAATAAACTGTTGAGAAAAACAGTATAATGCTGTGAAAACAACAGAAATCATTTACAGTGCTGATGTCTTTGTAATTGGAGCACATGTCAGTATTGGGATCTACATCTGCATCCATAAGGCACTTGCTGATCTTCCAGATGGAGGCAATGCCCTCATTCAGAGGCCCAGCGACCGCCTGCATATCCATAACTCTGAGAGTATGAAGATATGGCGGGGGGGGGAAGATGCTGACAATATGAATGGCGTTTACCATGTACATACACTAGGGCTGCACGATTAACTGCAGTTAAACCGAAACAGTGATTTGGCTTAGTGCGATTATGAAATCACAAAAGTTGTGATATTTTTTCGATTTTAAATAAAATAAATATACACACAGTGTGTTAGTGAAGAGCTAGTCTCAGCCTCAGACGTCACGCCCACGGAACGTTGGCTAAACGTCTGATGCATATGGCACACTTTTCTGGAAACACTTCAGGAGTTTCGAAGTCGCGATCTGATTGGTTGAATTCTACAGGATGTCCACGAGACGTGTGTGTCGCGTTCTTTAACGGTCCGTCTGGAAACAAATGCCGTGACGCCAAAACCCCTCGTGGAAGAAGAAAGCCATTGTGTTTACAACTGAGACAAATGAGCGCTTACCAGGATCAACTAAACGCTGGATTTTCAAAAGTATGTGAAGTTTGCGACTCCATTGTTGCAGTAAACTTGCACAACGTTCTTGAATGAATCATTTATTAAATGCACACCGGTCTGTTATTGTAGGGACATCGACATTATATTGGCACGCCCCTAAACATGACGCGGAACAAAACGAACTGTGATTGGTTGCGTTATATGTCAGTCAAACGTCCTCTTGGCCAAGAAAAGAAAAAACACCCCTTCACTTTTGTGTGTTTTTTTTCTGGATCGTGGCAGATTTGGAGATTGTATGCACAAAAAATCTCTGTATTGTCACATTTTTGACAATTTCCCATTCATTTCCTATGGAGTAATTTTTTACCAAAGAGCAGAAGTGTGACGACCACTTAGCATGCTTGGATCATGACCTCAATATTTTTTGTGTGTTCACATACCTAATACCATAAAAGTCACCTAGTTTCGTAACATTCCGATGAAGCTGCGATTTTTAAAAAATTTAAATAGATTTATGTAATCTGAATTTATTAGTGTGTATGTGTATAAAAGTGTGTTTGTGTGTGTGTGTGTGTGTGTGTGTGTGTGTGTGTGTGTGTGTGTGTGTGTGTGTGGATGTGTCTGTTTTGCACTCTTGATGTTTTATAGATTCACCCCTTCACTGTTGTGTGCTTTTTTTCTGGATCGTGGCAGATTTGTAGATTGTACGCACAAAAAAACTCTGTATTTTCTTATTTTTGCCAATTTCCCATTCATTTCCTATGGCGAACCATTTGGTCCCGAAGACCTTGAGTGTGACTATTTTTTTTACAACCACTTAGACTATTCAAATCCTGTCGCCAATTTTTTTGGGTGTTCATATACCAAGTACCAACAAAGTCACCAAATTTCGGACCATTCCGATGAAGCTATGATTTTATAAAAAATTTTATTTAAACATTTTGGGACCATTTGGTCCGAAGAACACCAGAGGGTTAAAATAGTAATATTTTGTATTATGTTTAATATTTTTATTTAACAATAATCATAATAATAATAATAATAATAATTATAATAATAATAATAATAATATTCAAGCACAACACTTTTGGGCCAAAATGTGCAGTTCCCAAACAAGCACAACACACTTATTGTTCTTTATAATTTAGTTTTGTTTATTTGTTTTAAAAATCACATTAAAAATAGCAATTTTGACCAGAAATGTGTGATTAGATTTTCATGCAGCCATATATATATATATATATATATATATATATATATATATATATATATATATATGTATATATATATATATATATATATATATATATATATATATATATATATATATGTATGTTTTCATTTACAACACAATATCAAAAACTGATAATTTTTCACTTTACTTTGTGAATGGAGGCAAACACACTCACCTGGATAAGTGGACCGGTCTCATTTCATCTGTCATAGAAACACAATAGAAAAGAATTACTGATATTGTGGGCCATTCGTCAGCAATGATTCATTTCATTAAAAAGTGTTGGAGTTAGAGTAAAATGTCTCAGCTGTGGTAACATTAGTGAAAAGCCTATTAAGCAATATCACAATATAATAGTCCATAATGATGATATTCAGTATTCAGCATGACATAAGTCTGATGTTGCTTTAACACACACAGTTCAATGAATCGGTGCTGATATTTAACTATTTAACATGTCGAGTCACCTTTATTTATATAGCGCTTTTTACAATAGATTGTCTCAGAGCAGCTTTACAGAGATAACAGGAAAATGATGCAACAAAGTTTGTTTCTAGAAGAAAATAGCGTCACAGTCCAGCTTAAGTTCAATACTGCGATCATAACTGTCGTCATTAATGCTGATAGATCTCTAGGAGTTTTACTGCCTTGTAATAGAACATTCATCACATGTACACAATAATAATAATATAGGCTATTGCACAAGCACATTTAACCTGCAGCGGTTCGTTAACAAATAAGGCTATTTGATGAATTATTTGATTTTGAGGACAAAACGAAAGTGTGTTTTATCAGTCGATTCTCAATTTACAAGAACTATTTCCAAAACTTCAGCCAGAAAAACACTTTGAGAGCTTAATAAAAGGCACAGTTGCCTCCGATGGAAAATATGACTTAGAGCAAAAATTGTCAATAGCCTAAACCTGTTTCATCCCAAGCATTTTTTTTATTTTAAAGGAAAAAAAAAACAATCTTACCAGAAAAATGCCACATGTTAGTTCAGTCTACGACCAATTCTGTCTTTCTTTAAAAAATTATCCGTAACGTAAAACATCGATTATACACCGCGCTGATCCGTTACAGAGAAAGTGAAACCACGTTATGGGACGCGATGAGGGACAAAAATCTCAAAACGAAACGCGTTTCCGTGTCGACATTCAGTTTCACTCCAGCGATCCTCATTCAACAATTAACAACGACAAGGCAACACAGAATGAAAAAATAATTATAATTAATATGACAAAACACATCACTCGAAAAACGGGAAATCCCCCTGGTAGCCTATGGCTCCATACACCCCTGCGTTTCAACGAGTTTCATCTTCCTTCGGACTTAGACACACTGGCATTCTGACACAGCGAGCTTCACTGCCAATCTTATCTGTGTTTATGGACCATTTTCTGGGTAGAGCTGTGTTACATCCAACAATTTTAGCTATCATCATTCTTAGTATGATTCTCAGTATGACTATTAAATGATAAACAGTTAGCCTAAAGGAAAAAATAACAGAAGGAAAACATAAAATATGTAAAACATATTTTAAAGGCTTGAAACATATTTTAAATAAAGTTTTTTTTTTTTTTTGAACCAAGTTCAAGACTAAGTTTGAGGATGATTCTCACAAAACGGTAGGCTACTTTTTGCAAACTTTTCTTTTTTAAAGTAAAGACTTTTTCTTCTTCACAATTCACACTTTATGTATTGTGCAGTGCAACAGCAAAACTGTGAAGGAAAAAAACAGAAAATGTTACATTTGTTTAGAGTTTAAAAAAAAAAAAATTATAGGCTGTACATAACTACAAGTAAAGCTGCAATACCAAACAGGACCACATGGAGATCAGTCATTTAACCCTGCTGCATATACAGATCCGATCAGAATTAGCAAACACAGCAACACACACAAACACAGCAACACACACACACACACACACACACACACACACACACACACACACACAATAAATAATTAAATGTGTGGAATGGCGATCTGAAGTTGGCTCAACATGTCAGAGCGAGTGTCTGATGTCCACATAAACACTGCAGACCCTCTCAATCTCCTACTGTATATAAAACACTCACCAGACATGCAAACATACATGTGCTAGAGCATAAAGCTATCAGTGCGCCAAGAGCACATATGGCCTATATGGTTTGTTTTGCAGTAATAACAACAGATTCACGTGTGCCTAATGTAATCATCTTTACACCGATTCCAGTTGTTATCCATCAGAACTTTACTGGTGAGACTGGTTTGTTCAGCGCCTACAGCTCTTGATATTGGCTCTGATGATGCAGTTCATGGGCCACAGAAATCACCTCTTGGCAAACAATATGTATACAATATTAATATCCCCCTCAAGAACTGTCCTCTTTGATACAGTAATTTACCTAAAATACATCAGACTGATTATTGATCAACAGGACCAAATGAATAACAAGAAGATTATAATTTTACAGACCAGATACATATTTTTACATTTTAATACATGTATTATTAAATAATAATAAGTAAATAATAATAATAATAATAATAACAAAAAGTACATATACACGCAAAACCTACAAACAAAAGCAAATAACAAATATAATTCACACTTGACTTCGTGCAGGTCAAAACATACACAGTTTGTTAAGCTTTATCTTAAAATGAGCTTTTGTTTGTTCTAACTTTAATCATTGTAGAACAATGTCATTCAATTCAATAAGAATCTGGTCACTATAAAGGCTGATGTTCTCAGTCATATAATATTAATTGTAATTGTATTAATAATATACAATATTATAATATTAATATTGTATATTAATTCATTTTAACATGAATCTAATTATATTCATGGGTTTCTGTAACTGGATAATTGTTTCCCTCAAATCACTGAACTTGTTGGTAGATTCGCCCTGAGCAACAATTCCTGTCATTTCTCCAGTCAAATCCACAGCTTTAGAAATCTTCGCAGCCAATCCATGAATGTCATATTTCTGTATTAAACACAATTATTCATTGACAGAGATATTAGATATTTACCTAAATATCTGTCCTCGTGATTTGGGTTATTTATGTATCTCAGTATTTCCTTAATACGCTTATCAATGTATTTCATATTGCCAGTCATTTGGAAGAGTTTTTCCTCAAATTCCTCCAGTTCAGCTTCAAAGTCTTGTCTAAATGTTGCCTCCATGCTTGATATCTTTGATTTCCAGACTGCACCTCCAGCTACACCTCCTGTTGCCACTGCTACTCCTGCTGCGTAGAGAGCGACAGAAGCCCCCAGAGTAAACGGAGATAAAGCAATTCCCAAACCCATCATGACTCCTCCAGCTATTCCTGAGTTTGTTCCATGCTTAGAGCCGGTCTCTGCAAGATTGTAATTTTCTTCAAATGTTTTCAGGATATCACACAGTCTGTCCATGCTCTGCTTGATTTGAGGATAATCATCCTTAAAGAGTTCAATCAATTCCTCTTCGAGACATTTAAAAGAATATCTATAGAAAAACAATATATATTTTATTAGAATTTACAGTATTTTTATAGAGTATTATTATCTAGAATTTGTTTATTAATTGTAGCTGTTATGAAACCAATATTCTTTAAATGATAATAATTTATGCTATATAAATGTGTACTCAACTTTGAATCTTATTTTATTAATACTGCTTCAGTAATCACACCAGCTGACTGCTGTTACAACTGATTGCATTGACACATTGCTCTCTGTGTTTCAGGATGCGTCATGCGTCAAAGGTTGAAAAAAAAATAGCATTCTTCTTTCAGACTAATACAATAGTACCCGACACAATCAGGCTGCTCAAACATAGAATCATTTTTAATATATATTATTATTTTTTTGCTCCTTTTGTATTTTGCATTTACTTGTACTTTTACTTTAAATACTTAAGTATGTTTAATTAGTACAATAAATATCTCATACTTTAAAACTTTTACTGAAGTAATATTCTACACAGTGTCTTTAACTTCTACCAAAGTCATTTTCTGGTAAGATATATCTATACTTTTACTCGAGTGTGGATTTCAGGTACTTTATCCACCACTGCATCCACACCACAAATGAAGCTGGTAATGGAATTGGTAATGGTAATGTGGAGTTGTTTAATCCTCCTCTGCTGAGATCTTGACATATTTAATGTCTTTTATCTTCAGTTGATTCATCTAAGAGTATGTTTACATGACAAAGGTTAAAACTGAGTTTTTCCTTTGAGTTTTCCATGTACAGATGACGCCATTGTCAAAATGATCCCCATTCAAACAGATCCGCGAAAACAACTAAAAACGCTGCATGTGTCCTGCTGCCAGGCCAGTAGATGGCGATGAAACACAATAGACTGAACACATAAGTTTCATGTGCATGACATCGTCGTCTTCAGAGATTCACATTTTTGTTGTAACACAGAAACTGTTTTCAAAAACTTGCACTTTGAAACCCGTTTTCAAATGTTTGCGTTTTCAGGCACCCAAAATGCTGTTGTCATGTAATCGAAGGCCAAAACATAAAAAGTTTTTATATTTTTATTTGAAAACGGTGTTGTGTAAAACGCCCCTAAGTCTGTGGCTGGAAGACAGTTGTAGTTCTTGTGTTTCTCTTTTTTCTGTTCTTGTTGTTTCTCTTTCCTTCAGTGAATCTGCTTGTTATCGTCAGGTGCTCATCACTAATGCTCAATCATCACTCAATTAATCACTTAATTATCTCATTAACACTGATTCAGTGTTTCTTTAACACTACAGAGCTGACAGACATCACACTTTTATCCTCAGTTTGATACTCCTTGCATCAGACACTGTTTTGAAGTTGTCGATCACTGACACACACACAGACCTATTTCAGTTGAGTCTCGAGGTAAACAACAATTCACTCATCTATGATACAACCACACATAAACTGCAGACTAAGAAACGACAAAGAAAAAAATAATTTAATCTGGGATCATGACGGAAAACGAGACAGGAAAATAATAATCCAAGATCTATTAGGGGGATTTTGTGAATAAGTGTTTTTTGTTGTTGTTGTTGTTGTTGTTGTTTAAAGACAAACTGATAAACTTGGACAATGAAAACAGAAAATACATTACCTCTCCAAATGGATCACCTTGTGTCTCAGAGCTCTTGGTAATAGTCCACTGCACTCACTTTGTATGTGATTATGTTGTGGTTAATAAATAGTGAACTTTTATTTCTGCTGATTAATATTTTACAAAATCTCATGCAGTTGGAATTTAGACCTGCGGACACAACAAGAGTAAGTTGATTATTGCTCAGCAGTTCAGTACAGTACAGTAACACATTTATATATTTCTTCCTCAATAATAGTCTAAAAGTTTGAAAGACTATCAAGCTCTGTAAGAAACACACATTTGATATTATGCTGGCCAAAAATATTCCATACCAAACAAGCTAGGTAACGTTATAATTGCTAACATAGCAGACTCATGGAAAAAAATACATCAGTTATCATCTTTTTCTTTTTTTTCTTCTTTTTTTCATGACTCAATTTTGTCATGAATTAATTAATGACTCAGCATAATTTGTATTAAAGAGAAAGAATCACTTCATCCAATGTTTAAAGTGAATAAAATAGCCTTGACAGCTTACTTACTGGAGTTCCACAACTACTAAAGGACTTTCTTCTCTGCCACTGGACTTGTGTGTGGCACTGTGAGGCAAGGGAGGGGAGACTCAAAATGTTTAACCCTAATCCTAACTTAAAAAGTTTTTTCCTGTTATTATTGTTTTACTTCACAGTTTTATCATTATACTATTTACGATACACAGCATGGTTTTTTAATTATATTTTAGGGGGGACAACCCTCAGATGGGGTAAACTATAAAACAATCTGTAAAAAACAGGCAAATTTCATTCTGTGTAATGTTTGTCATTTTCGAGAAAGCCTACAGCAATATATTGTGAATTAACAGCACTCATATATTTTTTTCTGTTCTTTTTTCTTTTCCTTCAGTGATTCTGCTTGTTAACATTGGGTGTTCATCACTAATCACCAGTCAATTAATCACTTATTAATCACATTCACAATTACTAACACTTTATAGTGTACACGTGTTCATTTAAAACTAGATTTTGCTGTGAAGTTAAAATGGTTAAATGTGTAAGATATAAAAAACAAATAATTGTAACTTAAAGGTAATCAACTGTACATTAATTTACAACAAATTGTAGAAAAACAGTAATTACTGGCAACCCTGCTGTCATTAGATTACCATATAATCAAAAAACAGTAAAATACTGAAAACCTAACTGTCAGATTTACTAAATGAAACACATTAGTTTAAATTGTTGGGTGAACTATCCCTTTAAAGGCAGTGTAAGACTGGAAAAACTGGAAGAACTAGGAGAGAGAGCTACTCTCTGAGAAAACAAATGAAATAAAAATTTGAACTCTCTTGCTATATTATCATCCCCATTCGAGACATGATCACACTTAAGTTGATCACCTCCCAATTTACATATCATTCCCTTCACCCATCCCTACCTAAATTCACCAAAAAATCTATAGGATTTAATATGAACAATTATCATACAGTATTACACATGTTTGGTATCATTTGAAATGTCTCAGTGCGACTGGTACAAAGGTCTCATTCCCACAGAAGTAAACCAAAAAGGTAATAAGGTGTGGAGAGTTTAGAGATACCTTGTTAAAAGCTGTGGGTGTGCCCCCATGCAAATCAACTTCTGTCTGAGTCTGAGATGGTGATTGATGCAAATTCCCACTGTGAACTCATGTTTACATTTGAAAAGAGGTTTCTGCCTTGGTCTGAGTGTTTAGGGAGATGCTGAAGAGGCTCAGGGCGATTTATAGCTCAAATTAGCCCGTGATGCGGAGTGTATGCAGGCACTCCGCAACATGTATTTTATAATGCCAGGTTTGCATCTTCTCTCTTTATTCCAGAGCATTTGATGTTTTGTATGTATTATCTTTGAACTGATTATGAAATTGGCATGATACATTTACCCCTCCTTGAACTGCCACCTTACCGTGGTGGAGGGGTTTGAGTACCCGAATGAACCTAGGAGCTATGTTGTCTGGGGCTATATGCCCCTGGTAGGGTCTCCCAAGGCAAACAGGTCCTAGGCGACGGGTGAGACTAAGAGCGGTTCAAAACCCCTTATGATGCCCAAAAAAAGGAGGACCGTGACGTCGCCCGGTATGGCGCAGCCGGGGCCCCACCCTGGAGCCAGGCCCGGGGTTGGGGCTCGTATGCGAGCGCCTGGTGGTCGGGCCTCCCCCCATGGGGTCCGGCCGGGCTCAGCCCGAAGGAGTGACGTGGGGCCACCCTCCCGTGGACCCACTACCTGCAGGAGGGACCGTAAGGGGCCGGTGCTAAGTGGATCGGGCGGCAGTCAAAGGCGGGAGCCTAGACAACCCGATCCCTGGACGCGGAATCTAGCTCTAGGGACATGGAATGTCACCTCTCTGGCGGGGAAGGAGCCTGAGCTTGTGCGTGAGGTTCAGAGATTCCGACTAGAGATAGTTGGGATCACCTCTACGCACGGCTTGGGCTCTGGAACCACACTCCTCGAGAGAGGATGGACTCTTCACCACTCTGGAGTTGCTCATGGTGAGAGGCGGCGGGCTGGTGTGGGTTTGCTTATAGCCCCCCAGCTCAGCCGCCATGTGTTGGAGTTCACCCCGGTGAACGAGAGGGTCGCTTCCCTACGCCTTCGGGTCGGGGATAGGTCTCTCACTGTCGTTTGTGCTTACGGGCCGAACGGCAGTGCAGAGTACCCGGCCTTCTTGGAGTCTCTGGGAGGAGGGGTGCTGGAAAGTGCTCCGACTGGGGACTCCATCGTTTTACTGGGGGACTTCAACGCCCACGTGGGCAGCGACAGTGACACCTGGAGGGGCGTGATTGGGAGGAACGGCCCCCCTGATCTGAACCCGAGTGGTGTTCTGTTATTGGACTTCTGTGCTAGTTACAGCTTGTCCATAACGAACACCATGTTCAAGCATAAGGGTGTCCATCAGTGCACATGGCACCAGGACACCCTAGGCGGGCGGTCGATGATCGACTTTGTGGTCGTTTCATCCGACCTCCGGCCGTATGTCTTGGACACTCGGGCGAAGAGAGGGGCGGAGCTGTCAACTGATCACCACCTGGTGGTGAGTTGGATCCGATGTCGGGGGAGGAAGCTGGACAGACTCGGCAGACCCAAACGTACTGTGAGGGTCTGTTGGGAACGTTTGGCCGAGTCTCCTGTCAGAGAGATCTTCAACTCCCACCTCCGGCAGAGCTTCGACCAGATCCCGAGGGAGTCTGGAGATATTGAGTCCGAGTGGACCATGTTCTCCACCTCCATTGTCAACGCGGCCACTCGGAGCTGTGGCCGTAAGGTCTCCGGTGCCTGTCGAGGCGGCAATCCCCGAACCCGGTGGTGGACACCGGAAGTAAGGGATGCCGTCAAGCTGAAGAAGGAGTCCTATCGGGCCTGGCTGGCTTGTGGGACTCCTGAGGCAGCTGATGGGTACCGACGGGCCAAGCGGACTGCAGCCCGGGTGGTTGTGGAGGCAAAAACTCGGGCCTGGGAGGAGTTCGGTGAGGCCATGGAGAAGGACTATCGGTCGGCCTCGAAGAGATTCTGGCAAACCGTCCGGCGCCTCAGGAGGGGGAAGCGGTGCCCTACCAACGCTGTTTACAGTGGAGGTGGGCAGCTGTTGACCTCGACTGGGGATATCACCGGACGGTGGAAGGAATACTTCGAGGATCTCCTCAATCCCGCTGTCACGTCTTCCATTGAGGAAGCAGAGGCTGAGGGCTCGGAGGCGGACTCGTCCATCACCCAAGCTGAAGTCACCGAGGTAGTCAAGAAACTCCTCGGTGGCAAGGCACCGGGTGTGGATGAGATCCGCCCTGAGTACCTCAAGTCTCTGGATGTTGTGGGGCTGTCTTGGCTGACACGCCTCTGCAACATCGCGTGGCGGTTGGGGACAGTACCTTTGGACTGGCAGACTGGGGTGGTGATCCCTCTTTTCAAGAAGGGGGATCGGAGGGTGTGCTCCAACTATAGGGGGATCACACTTCTCAGCCTCCCTGGGAAAGTCTATGCCAGGGTACTGGAGAGGAGAATCCGGCCGATAGTAGAACCTCGGATTCAGGAGGAACAGTGTGGTTTTCGTCCCGGTCGTGGAACACTGGACCAGCTCTATACCCTCTACAGGGTGCTGGAGGGCTCATGGGAGTTTGCCCAACCAATCTACATGTGTTTTGTGGATTTGGAGAAGGCATTCGACTGTGTCCCTCGCGGCGGCCTGTGGAGGGTGCTCCGGGAGTATGGGGTCCGGGGCCCTTTGCTAAGGGCTATCCGGTCCCTGTACGACCGGAGCAGGAGCTTGGTTTGTATTGCCAGCAGTAAGTCAGACTTGTTCCCGGTGCGTGTTGGACTCCGGCAGGGCTGCCCTTTGTCGCCGGTTCTGTTCATAATTTTTATGGACAGAATTTCTAGGCGCAGCCAGGGGCCGGAGGGGGTCGGGTTTGGGGACCACACGATTTCATCTCTGCTCTTTGCGGATGATGTTGTCGTGTTGGCCTCATCAGACCAGGACCTCCAGCATGCTCTGGGACGGTTTGCAGCCGAGTGTGAAGCGGCTGGGATGAAAATCAGCACCTCCAAGTCCGAGGCCATGGTTCTCAGTCGGAAAAGGGTGGCTTGCTCGCTTCAGGTTGGTGGAGAGCTCCTGCCTCAAGTGGAGGAGTTCAAGTATCTTGGGGTCTTGTTCACGAGTGAGGGAAGGATGGAACGGGAGATTGACAGGCGGATCGGTGCAGCTTCTGCAGTAATGCGGTCCCTGTACCGGTCTGTCGTGGTGAAGAAAGAGCTGAGCCGCAAGGCGAAGCTCTCGATTTACCAGTCAATCTACGTTCCTACTCTCACCTATGGTCATGAGCTGTGGGTCATGACCGAAAGGACAAGATCCCAGATACAAGCGGCCGAAATGAGCTTTCTCTGCAGGGTGGCTGGGCGATCCCTTAGAGATAGGGTGAGAAGCTCGGTCACTCGGGAGGAGCTCAGAGTAGAGCCGCTGCTCCTCCACATCGAGAGGGGTCAGTTGAGGTGGCTCGGGCATCTTTTCCGGATGCCTCCTGGACGCCTTCCCGGGAAGGTGTTCCGGGCATGTCCCACCGGGAGGAGACCCCGGGGAAGACCTAGGACACGCTGGAGAGACTATGTCTCCCGGCTGGCCTGGGAACGCCTCGGTGTCCCCCCGGAAGAGCTGGAGGAAGTGTCTAGGGACAGGGAAGTCTGGGCATCCCTGCTTAGACTGCTGCCCCCGCGACCCGGCCCCGGATAAGCGGTAGAAGATGGATGGATGGATGGATGCATTTACCTGACATAATAAATTGTTACATTTGATTTTATTCTGACTGACTCTGAAATTGTTTTCCCAAAGTAGATTAAACGGATTCGTATGTTAAAGCAAGTTTTGCTTCAGATTTGCAAATGCTGCTTGACCAACCTAAATCTGTGTGTCTTACCTCTGTTTTAATTTAATGTTACTTTAAGTGTATATGGGAAACCACGGCATGGTCAATCCAAAGGTATTATAAGAGAAGTAATGTTGGTCAGCTTATATCTGTAATAGTGGCCATACCTATACTGAAGTAAACATTGGGCCCTATCTTGCACCCAGCGCAATTGACTTTGTACAGCGACGCATGTATCATTCCTATTTTGCACCCGCGCAAAGCACGCTTTTCCCTCCACAGAAGCACGTCGCTAAACTAGTGAATGAACTTGCGCTCCCTGGGCGGTTCAGCGCAAAAAAGGAGGTGTGTTTCGGCGCAAACGTTCCTTCATGCTATTTTGCAGGTTTAGAAAGCAATTGCGCCACTAACCAGGAAAAAATAGTTTAAAGTCAGTGGTGCGTTGCGCATGTTATTCATATGCTATTTTAAGGGCGCATGCTTGGCCATAATCAATGTAGCGTGTGCACAACGCGCATACACTCTCTCATCTACACAGAAGCAGCAGTTTTCATTTTTGCAAATCATACATTATTACGATAGACTGATAGATAGATAGATAGATAGATAGATAGATAGACAAACAATTTATTATAAAAGCATACATCTAGCTTACACATTTACCCAAATTATCATACGCCTTTTTAACTGAAGTTAATTTGGGTGGGTTTCTCCATCCCCAACGTCCCTGACTAGAGCGTTGCTGTGAACCGCTCCTGGCGCGCGCCTGGCAAATCCGCCGTTATAATAGGAATCCGCTTTAGAACAAGCGCGCCTGCTCTTAAAGGGAATGTGAGATGACGCTCTGATTGGTTTATTTCACGTTACGCCCAAACCACACCTATGAATAATGAAGCTACTTCAGACCAACACATTTGCGCCTGGCGCAAGAGTAATTTAATCCCCGCCGGGAAAATAGCATCAGCGCCAAGACCCGCCAACAAAGTTACTTGCGCTTTGACACTTGCGTTTCAGATCGTTAAAATAGGGCCCATTATGTTAAATTCAAGTGTATGCAATTCCATGGGGGCTATACCACAGTAGCTTTGATTGTGTTTGTGTAAACGTGAATGTGACCCATCTCAGGTATAGCAATTACCTCTGTTTGATGATTAAAACTGATGAGCTTGTGAACATGAGACCCGCGTTAAACAGAAGATGTGAGGACCTGTGAGCGACATAGCTTCCTAATCTGGAACGGGTAAAATATACATAAAGAGTTAAAAAGAATAATCAAACATTCACTCACTTTTAATGAGGCTCAGATATCATTAAAACCTTTTTCATTTATGGAGTCAGATAAAATAACGAGGTTGTATTTAATTTACAGTTGTTGTTTTTTTCAATTGCTAACAAGCATTGTTCAATACTGACACCACATTTTCAAAACTAATTTTTCATTGCTTTCAGACAAAATGCATTCAATCACCACATTTTTCTAAATCCATACTTTTGTCATTCATACTTCACAAACTGCAAAAAAACTATATATTTGCAGGATATTTTTCATATGCTAACACACTGCTTTCAAAACGGATAAAAGCACATTCAAATCAGAATGATGGCAAATTTCAAGCATTTCTGCAGTAATTATTTTGAAATATAGAAAATCTTAGCAGAAAATGAAATAATAATCATTCCAAGCTAATTGCAATTTCAGCTCAAAGCCAACCCAGGTGTCCTGCTTTAGCCTCATTACCATGTTTTAGTAAAAGGGGATAGCTTGGAACTGATTTTGTTTGGAATTATGAATCACAGAAGACAGGTTGGTGGGAAAAGAGGAGTGGTACGAGGGAGAGTGCGTGGAGGACAAAGGAGAGAAAGACCAAGAGAGGTGATATCTGATGAAATAAGGGCCACAATTATTGACCATGTTGTGAACCATGGTCTTACTTTTGAGAAAGGCCGGTCTAAGGGTGCAACCAAATCTGCACCGCTCAACAGTTGCGTCAATAGTACGAATTTTCCTGTAAAACAACAGGTGAGATGATACATATTACAGTACAATACAATATTTCAAAATTTTGAAACCTATTACAATACAGTAATTGTTGTGTTTTAGGATTCAAAGGTTGCCTCAGAGAGGAGGGAGAGGCAGAATGTTCTCAGATGTGCAGGAAATTGCCATTGTTGACATGGTAATTGCCAACAATGCAATAAAACTGCGGGAAATTCGGGATAGAGTGCTGGCAGACAATATCACTTTTGGAAATGTGAATATGGCCAGCACAACGACAATTGCCAGAATCCTAGAGAAACATAAAATAAGGATGAAGCAATTGTACACTGTACACTGTACCCTTGAAACAGTGAACGAGTGAAAGAACTCTGTTCAGTAACCAAACAGGGTACATACACATGCAGTTATGCATAATGTAAATTACTGTAAAACTGTCTATAATTTAGAGGGTAATGGAGATGGAAGCCAGCCGAACTCCACATACTTTTATCTTTGTGGATGAAGCTGGATTCAACTTGGCCAAAACAAGACACATGGCATCAAACTGCATTCCAGAAGATACTTTCCAAGATGCATTGCCAGAGAAGACATCAGATGTGATGTTGATGAGAACTTGTGGCCTAATGCAAGAGAGAGGGAGGTCTAGAACCTTCACAGGACTTTACAATGAGTGATTAGACTACACGTTAATGTGCTGACATTTTGTTTGTTTGTTTGTTTTTTTGCCCTGGAATTTCAGGATTTGTTTTTTCTTTCCTTTCTTCACTTATTTACAGTATTTTCTCAAATAAAGTTATTTCTGATTCATTCTTGCTACATGCGTATGCTTTAGTACATTCAATAAATAATAAAAAAAATCTTATTTTATAATGAAATGCTGTTTATGTTAAAATTCATTCAAACTTTAAAAATAAAAGTTATAATTTATGTAATGCTCCCTGTTGCTAGTGTTGTTTAGGTCAGTGTGTTATGAGTGACATGCATGTTTTCTGAATGAGAATTTGTTGCCAGTGATTGGTGGAACGAGCTTATTTTGAGACATGTATGAAGTGTTTTGTTGGCCTGAGTGAGTTTTGAAGGTAAGCTTAACTGGGTAACACTTTAGAATACTGTAATTTACCTACTGCATAACTAATATGGAATTATTGAAGAACTAGTAGCTAATTCTTCATTAACTACTTATTCACTTTAACTACTAAGGAAGATGTGTTAACTAATCAGTATGTAATATAATTGTATGATTGTGTTAATTAACAGTTAGTTAATCAATAACTAATGAATTCTGTCAAAACTCCTGAAGAACTACCACTAATTATCTACTAATTAAGGTTCAAGAAAAATAAGAAGTATATGAACAGTTATACAAATCTAACCTCAGATTAGTTTTTATATTCTATATACAGTAGTGTGTGTGTGTCTGTTTTCCTCAGCATAGAATGCCATTGAGTAAATTCATGTATTTGAGGCAACGACTGAGGGGAACTGAAAATATAGGGAACTTATTAGTAGTGGTGTCAACAATAATCGATTCGGCGATGCATCGCAATGCGGGGCATACACGATTCAGCATCGATGCGGCAAAGTGCCGCATAATCGATTATGTCACTATTTTAGGGGTGTAACGGTACGCGTATTCGTACTAAACCGTTCAGTACAAGGCACGCATTTTCAAACCGAACGGTTAGCCTATTTCAAATGTAAGCGCGTCGCGAGCGCGCTCATAATGTAGACGCTGGCACGACCACAACATCAAATGGCAAACGCAATGTAAGCGAAACGAAACTGAGCTACTCGTGACGGACTGTTTATCAGTTTGGACCAACGCAGCGCGAGCCGATCTTATACTACACAGCGCTAAGAGATCCAGTAAAGAAAGCATTTGAACTCGCCACTAAAGTAATAACATCGCTACTAGATCTAGTGAGAAACATTCACATTTCTCCGTTATTAACGGATCACACAGCGCTGACGTGGAAACCAGGAAGAAACATTGTGACATGAATGAACTATACAGTGTCCACAGATCTGCAATATTCACTATGGATTTACTGTAGTAACACTAACTGCAACTTTGGAAGTTTGGCAGGAATAGTAGGCTATAATGCTTTCAAGTTATGTTATGTCGGATTTATTTCGACATTATGAATAACATTGCTGCCCTCAAATGTTAATCTGAACTAAAATAAACATTTGTTTATAAGCACAAAATATTACATTTAATTTTTTCCAAGGAGCTGTTTTGTTTTATATGCTCCTAAGAAGAGTCAATTATTGCTCCAGAATTGCTCAAAGAAAAAAAAATGTCATACTTTATAATGTTAGTTCTAATAAAAAAAGAATTAAAAAAAAAAAATCAAGGAAATTTCTCTGGCATTTCTTTCTTTTTGCTGTATCGAAAACGTACTGAACCGTGACACAAGTGTATCGTATTGAACCGAACCATGAATTTTGTGAACCGTTACACCCTACAGTTTATTTTCTGGCCTTGAGTAGGACAATAAAGTTGAAATTTAATTTCAAATGGTTCTCAAGCAGAGAGAAACATTTCTCAATCAAAGCACTGAAAGCAGTGATTTATGCTTTCTTTTTCAGGTTTGAAAATGCCATATCCAATACCCTGTACCATTCAATTTTATTTTATTTAATGACATTTATGTCAAAGATACAGGAGAGTGATAATACACATAGCAGCCAATAAAATCTGTTGTTCAATATCTGACTGCTTGTATTGCCTCATGACTGATGAAAAATTTGCCTTGTTGTGTGCAGTAGAATTTTGATGCATCGCAATGCATCGTAGAATCGAATTGAATCGAATCGTTACCTGGTGAATCGTAATCGAATCGAATCGTGAGGGCAGTGCCAATGCACACCCCTAATATATATATATATATATATATATATATATATATATATATATATATATATATATATATATATATATATATGAAGAGTTCAGATGCAAAAACCTCTAAATGCCATCTGAAATTTTCTTCTAGATTGATTATTTTTATCAAGCTCGTATATTTAAGTTAAATAATTTCACTTAAATGGCAATTAATAGGTCATTTTCATTGCCATTTAAGTGAAATTACTGAACTTAAATAAACGAACTTCATAAAAATGATCATTCTAGGAGGAAATTTCAGATGGCATTTAGAGGTTTTTGCATCTGAACTCTTCAAATATATATATATATATATATATATATGGGTGATTCTTTAACTATGGTACTTTTCTTGTCCCTGGATGAAATAATAAAAACTAAAAAATATTTCTTCTTTTTTGTTTTTGCCACACTTACTTCACCCCAAGGGGAACTTATAAAAAATGTATTATGGCTCAATAATTTTTTTTATTATATAATATGAGTCCTTTTATGCAAGGTTTTTACTGTTTTCCCTCTGTCCCTAAGCCAGACTTTATACCTTCAACCTCGCTTAATTCTAAATTAAATATTTAAATAATGTAGATTTCAAGTACAAATGATAAAATAATGTCTAATTCAATTATACATAATATATATTGCAATATTTATTCACATTTTCCTATATTTTTCATAAGTAGAACCCTTGTCCCTTGGGTTCACTGTCATTTCCACCACACTGTACAAAATAGAATCCTGGGATCATTGTTTTAGGGTTGTATACTTAGTAATCATAGCAACAGAAACTCCACAGTGAAACACACGGCTGGGTGAAAGGGTGACCTCTTTAGTGGGTAATGAAAAGAAGAAAAATCAAGGTAAATATGACTAAAACTGAGAGTATGTTTATTAGTCGTCATTTCCAAACGGCTCATATTTCACATGGACGTACAAATAACTAGATTAATTTAATTTAATAATGTGTAATTTGTGTATATTTAATGCTAACTCTAAAATTAATATTAGCATGATATTTTAGAGAGATATTTTAGAGAGAAAAGGGGGGAAATGTCATTTCCACCACAGTCATTTCCACCACGGTGTTCATTGTGGTGGTAAAGACAGGTTGTGGTGGAAATGACATTGTTCGTGCTAAACAGCAAATTATTTGGGCTATAATACTAAAACTTTAATATAAAAAAACATATAATTAATTAACCCTTTCATGCATAGTGGTCACTACAGTGGACAGCTAACATTTTCTTGAATTTGCACGGGTTTTGATAGCTTAGTTGCACATCAGCCTCTTCATTGGACCCTGGTGCATACATTGCAACCAAGTGGCAAGCCTTTGTGTTTCGATTTTTTCCCCCTCCAAACCAAGATTGCCGATGGTCAGTCAGAAATGCCAAGTTGCTCCGTAATATCCACCCTTTCCTTCTATCCTAGGAGACTCTTGTAGGTAAAAAAAATATTGCAGCATCAAGCAATATCTAATGAGTCATTTCACAGTAAAATTTTCCAAGTTTTGATTTTAGATTGAGAGAAAAATCTGATTAATCATCTGTCCACTAGTGAACCTCATGCATCAATGGCTAGCTACAATTCATACTTATACTGCGAATATTGTTTTTGAAAATACAAAATACATGCAGTGGCTTTTTTGACTGTAAATAAATGTATTTGTATTATTAGAATGTAATTTTCATTGACATCAAAAAAGTTATGTGATTAAATAATGTATGTGACTTGTAATGCATTACTTTACTTGTTAGATCAAAAAGTAATCTGATTACGTAATGCACATTATTGTAATGCTTTTCTTTACTCTTAACATCATAAGGTAATCTGATTTTGTAATGCATGTTACTTGTAATACATTACTTGTAACATCAAAAAGTAATCTGAATGCATTATGCATGTTACTTGTAATACGTTACCCCCAACACTGCTCATTCAAGATGAGATTGATAAAAACGTATCGCTAGGTTTTCTCAGAGGAGGGCTATGCTAGAAATGTGTTCATCTAACACTATCTCACGACCTATTCGTACGAATTTGTACAAATGATAAAAAGGTGGCTAATTTATCTAAACCCACGTGATGGGTAGGTTTAGGCGCGGGGTCAGGGGTAGGTCATTCGTATGAATTCGTATAATTCAATTTGTAAAATATGTACGGTTTTGCAAAAATCGTACGATTGAGGTACAATTGAAGTCGTATGAATTCGTACGAATTAGCCACCTCGTAGAATTTGTACATTTTCCCGTGAGATCAGGTCGGTCCGTCTTGAACATAATCAGAATTATCAGCTAATAAGGGTAAATCTCCATACTCTGGTACACTGGAGGGAGCATCTGAGTGGTTTCCACAGTTGTACCTTGTAGAGATCTCTGATGGAATCACGTCCTCATGTTCTGATATCAGAGGTGGACGAAGTACACAACTTCCTTACTTGAGTGAAAGTATAGATACTACTGGTCAAATATTACTCCGTTACAAGTAAAAGTTGTAAAGACCTATTTTTACTTAAGTAAAATACAGAAGTACTCGTTTTTAAAAGTACTTAAGTATCAAAAGTAAAAAGTAAATGTCAATGCATTGTTTTATTGTTGTATGTAATACTTAAAGGACCGTATGCCTCTAAATCTATGCCTGCATACCTACCCTCATGTCAATATCAAATTTATTTCTAGAACACAGTTCCAGTAGTGGGATTGAATGTGAGATTGATCGCTCAATAATGTCCACAATGGTTTCCGACACCCAAATGGCTGTTCCCTCAAATAGTGCCCTATTTAATTTTTTTGGGGCTTTTAGTATGAATATGTTAGCCTTACTGTTATCTATAAGCTAGTGTGCTCCAAAAAAGTGACAAAATTTGCATTTAGAAGACCAAACCCAGCATTGAAAATGAAAATCAGGTGTATGTCAGAATCCAATGTCAGATTGACATATCTCCAACGTTGGATAGACATTGTATTGTGGTTGAAAATGAAAATCGGGTTGACGTCAGAAACCAACATCAGTCGGGTTCTGACGTCAACCCGTCTTTTATTTTCAATTAATATCCAACGTCAATCTGACGTCGGGTTCTGATGTCAATAAGATGCAGGGTTCTGATGTCAACCCGACTTTCATTTCCAACCAAAATGCAACCCTGCAACCAAAATCATCCCTGACTGATGTTACTTTCTACTCAAGGACCTTGACAAAATTGTAGTGGAGTAAAAAGTATGATATTTGTCTTTCAAATGTAGCGAAGTTAAAGTACAAAGTACAAAAAATAATACTCAAGTAAAGTACAGATACTCAAAAAGTGTACTTAAGTACAGTACTCAAATAAATGTACGTTGTTACTGTCCACCTCTGTCTGATATAAAAGACACACGAAGTGCAACTTGTATGAAGTTCAACTGCCTTTGCAATATTTCACATTTATATTTTTTGTATATATTTTATAGTTTTCACATGATTTGATATAATTTTATTGATTAGTTTGTTAAATACACATACGTTATCTGTTTGATTATTGTATTACGGTATGTTTAATACAGTATCTCTTCAGTTTAAACTATAAACGCATGCTGTCCACTCAAGTGGACATCTGAAAATCTCTTTGAAAAATGTGTTAAAAAAAAACCCAAAAAAACAATTCAAATCTTGTTTTTCATGCACTAAGAGCAATAAAAACACATAGGAAAAAAATCCTGACTGAGGTTATCATAATTCATGCATGAAAAGGTTAAGTTAAGGTAGTAAGGAAATATTTTATTATTTATTATTGTTACAATATTGTTGGTAAATAAGAGAACAATAGATAAGTTTGACATGATGTCTTGGCTCTTTCTTTAAGATGGCAAGCAATACCACAGCACAGAGGTCAAGATCATATAGAGAAAGAATAAAATCAGATCCACTTAAATATGCAGAGCCCCTCAACAAGGACAGATAAAGATACCTGAAGAAAAAGCAACAAGGTGTTCATTTCAAAATATTGCCTATTTTATCTGTTATTCAACATTATATTCAACTGGTTATATTAAGGTTATATTAAGGCAATGATGACATAGAGGGTTTGCTTTAGTTTGCTCTAGTTCAGCATGTAAGCAGTGAAGAAATTATTTGCTGATTTTTAACACATATTTATGTTTTGTTTTTTTTTTGGATTGATTTTCATTTAAAAATATTGATTATATTTGTTTGTTCACTAATGCTGTTGCTTATTGATTTGCTCTGGTTCACCACATAGAGCAGTAGAAAAATAGTTTTTAATTGGAAGTTGCCTATCTATGTCATTTCCGCCACACACTGTCTCTTCCGCCACGCCATGTCATTTCCACCACAACACATATTTTAAAGTAAAACATATAAAAAACATACAATCAAAACAACTATATTCAGTGGTGTTGATAATTGTGCAGTTAGGGGTAAGATATGTGTATACAATTTGAGAAATACATGATTTTGATCTATGACAAGTAAATTAAATGTTCCAGTGATCTAGTTTTAGGTGTTTTTTAGTGTAAACATTGTAAAATCTTTACAATTACATTTCTGAAAAATAAATAAATTACAAATTTGATCAGAGATTTGTGTGCTATTTAATCAAATATATTTATAACAGAATATATTTTATTATTTTCTCTTCAAAACACATGTTTTGCTATGTGATGGAAATGACCGTTTTCTTGGACTGTCAGGTAAAAATGGCAATATATATATATTATTCAATACAAATCATCACAGCCAACTTAAGGGAAGGTTTCTAGACAGATTGAGAAACCAACTGATACTAAAAAACTGTTTGTAGAAATGTTTTTATTTTCTGAAACTGTCTAGCTCAAAGAGTACCATAGTTGAAGAATTACCCATATACACACAGTGCTATGCATAAGTTTAGGCACCCATGCTAAAGTTGACTAAAAAGAGGAATAGAAAATCATCTTTTGGAAATTGAACTTAATGCCTTAATTTAAAAAATTAGGAAAAATCCAACCTTTAAGGACACCAATTTTCTTTGTGAATGAATAATGTATCGTAAATAAATAAATGTTCTTCCTTAAAATACAGGGTGCATAAGTTTGGACACCCCTATGTTAAATTCCCATAGAGGCAGATTTTTATTTTTAAGTATTTAAAAAAAAAAAAAAATTAGGATACTATGCATCCTGATAAAGTTCCCTTGGCCTTTGGAATAGCTCTCAATGCAAATCACACTGGCTATTAGGCTAACTGAAATAAAACCATAAAATCAAATAAAACCATGCCAATCTCTAGGTATGGTGAAGGTTATGTGATGATGTGGGGCTATTTTAATTCCAAAGGCCAAGGGAACCCCCTCGGCGTCTCGAATCAAGTAACTGGTGAACCCGGTAGGCTTCCTCATCCTCTACAATGATGACTTGAGAAGATTGCTCAGTACTGGATTGAGGAAGCTGTTCAGAAGAATCACCCCTCCTCTCCTCAGAGGGTGATACAGCAGGTTTAAGCAGTGAGACGTGGAACGTGGGAGATATACGAAGATGCCTGGGAAGAGCAAGACGGAAGGACACAGGAGTTATCTGACGTAATATCTTGTAAGGACCCATGAATCTCGGACTGAGTTTATTGCAAGGTAGATTGAGACGGAGATTACAAGTGGATAACCATACCCATTGACCTGGTTGATATTCAGGGTTGGGACGACGATGACGATCAGCCTGCCTTTTACCACGATTAACTGCTCGTTGAAGGTGTGTGTGAGCTAAACTCCAGGTCTCTTCACTTCGATTAAGCCAGTCATTCACAGTGGGAACATTGGTGGGCTCACCGGACCAAGGGAACAGGGGTGGTTGAAAACCGAGGACACACTGGAAAGGAGTTAAGCCAGTGGATTGTTTCCGGATGGAATTTTGAGCGTATTCAGCCCACATGAGGTACCGGCTCCAGTCCTTCTGATGGAGTTGACAATAGGATCAGAGGAAACGGGAGATCTCTTGGTTGAGCCGTTCGACCTGTCCGTTGGCCTGTGGATGGTAGCCAGAGGTTAAACTCACGTTGACTTGGAGCATTTGAAAGAAGGCAGACCAGACACGTGATGTGAACTGAGGACCTCTGTCCGAAACGATGTCTTCGGGCAAACCATAAAACCGGAAAACCAGATTGCAAAGATGTTCAGCAGTCTGAAGGGCCGTGGGGAGTTTACAGAGGGGTATGAGGCGGCAAGCCTTGGAGAAGCGGTCGATGACAGTGAGGATAGTGTTATGACCATCTGATGGAGGTAGATCAGTAATAAAATCAATGGCGATATGGGACCAGGGTCGCTGTGGTAAGGGTAATGGTTGTAGTAAACCGGCGGGCATGAGATGGGAAGCCTTCTGAATGTTGCAGGTTTGGCACTGCTGAACGAACCGGCTTGCATCTTGGGACAGAGTGGACCACCAGAAACGATTCTGCAGAAGATGAATAGTAGCAGTGATACCTGGATGTCCAGAGTTGGGCAGGGTATGAACGTGCTTAAGCACCTTTTCCTGGAGGGCCGCTGGTACATAGAGTTTTCCAGGAGGACATTCAAGAGGGATCTCGGTGTCAACGTTGGCCAGCTCGAGTTCAGTCTCGATATCCCACTGCACGGGACCGATGACTAGATCAGGACTGAGGATGGTTTAAGGATTCTTGATGGTTGTTTCAAAATCAAACTGACGAGACAGGGAATCAGCTTTGGTATTCTTGGAGCCTGGGCGGAAGGTAACTGTGAAATGGAAGCGAGAAAAGAACAAGGACCACCTGGCCTGTCGAGGATTCAGCCTTTTGCAGTGCGAAGGTACTCCAAGTTCTTGTGATCAGTTAAGACAATGAACGGATGTGTGGAGCCCTCTAGCCAATGCCTCCACTCCTCGAAAGCGACCTTCATCGCCAGCAACTCACGATCGCCCACATCGTAATTCCTTTCTGCAGAAATGAGCTTCCTAGAATAATATGCACAAGGGTACAACTTGGGAGGAGATCCCTGGCGTTGAGACAATACTGCACCCAGGCACACCGGTACTAGAAGCATCCACTTCGACGATAAAAGGTAACTCAGGATCAGGATGATGTAGGATGGGGGCTGAAGTAAAGGCCTTTTTGAGGTGATTGAAGGCCATTGTGGCCTCCTCACTCCAGGGGAGACGAGAAGTACCTTTACGAACCAGAGTTGTGAGAGGCGCCGCCACCGAACTGAAACCTCTGATGAAGCGGCGATAAAAGTTAGCGAACCCTAGGAAGTGCTGCAGTTCTTTCAGCGTAGTGGGTCTGGGCCATTCCACCACTGCCTTTACCTGCGCTCGTCCATAGCAACACCTCCCGGACTTATGATGTAGCCCAAGAATGAGGTGGAGGTCTGGTGAAAGTCACACTTCTCAATCTTTGCATACAGCTGGAATTGGATGAGCCTTTTGAGCACCGCTCGGACGTGCTGGACATGTTCTTCTAGGGCAGTGTTACTCATTGTGCGGCTCGCGAGCCTCATGCTGCTCGCCAAGCTTTAATTTGTGGCTCACATGGCGGTAAATATAATACTGTACGTTGATATGATAATGCATTCACTAGAGATATTTCATAAAACCATTAATAACAAGTAGGGCTTTAACATAACCCTTTAAAAACTAAAAGTGTCAGCTCTATTACAAAAAAATTCGATCGGATTGAAAGGGGTGGTTTATCGAGAGAACGTGAAAATACTTGATCGACTGAACACCGAAACTGAAAGGACGACGTATAACGCGCCGAACGAGCTGTTCTCCTGATAAATAAAGTGTCACATAAATGAGTGTCCTGTCATTCTATAATTCTCCTTTCACTCAGCATCTGTGAAGTGAAGCAGGACAACGGCTCACCAGTCCTTGTTTCAGATTATCATACAGACGACTGGTTTAGGGCATTTTTACTGCGTGATAAATACAAACAGCACGGCACAACGGTTCATATGTTCATATTCCGATTTGAATCTTTTGACTTATAAACACGCACATCAACCCGATCATGTATCACATCACGATGTTTAGCGTTCATGTAAACTACAATACATTCAGATTCATCAATCGGAATGAATTCAGTCCGACTGAAACAAAAGTTGTGCATGTAAATATCCAGTCTCTGCAGATATGCTAGTTATATGGCGGTCTTTCCAGCTCTTAACGCTGCATGTGCTCTTGGTTGGTTAGATAGGCCTACAAGATGGGCTAATGTAGAAAAAAAACAACTTAAGGTAATTCTGGGATGAATATTTTCTGGAAATCCCTTTTTTTGTTTTCTTTTTTTTTTCATTAAAGGAAATCATCTTGTCTCAGTTACAAATTTGACTGATAAATCATAAATAGGCCTAATGGGTTTTTTTCACCCTTTTGTATTTATTGCATTGCATATTGTATTGTTCAGGGGTGACAGATTGATAGGCAGACATGGTATTTATGACTGGATGTAACTTTTTATACTTTGCGGTAAAATGGCTCTCCTACTGACTTTGTCCTATCAGTGCGGCTCGCATGAAAAATATAGTGAAGACCACTGTTCTAGGGTATTAGAGTAAATCAGGATGTCGTCGATGTAGACAATGATGTGGCGATGAAGCATGTCTCGAAAAACATCATTAATGAATGATTGTAACACAGCTGGACTGTTGGGAAGACTAAAGGACAGTTTCATACATCAGGCTGTCAGGAAGCTGAACTCCCTCCCGTCCTTGCCCCCCCTCCCCTTTTTTACCCCCAGGTAACATTGAACTCTGAATCTGATCACCTCTGAGAGTCGGGTCTGAGAGTAACGATATTTCTATTCTCTGTATGTATGTACTGTACATGTAGTAGAATTGACAATAAAGTAGACTTGACTTGACTTGACTTGACTTGGAAAGCCCAAAAGGCATAACCAGATACTCGTAGTGCCAAGTACTCGTAGAAAAAGCCGTCTTCCACTCATCCCCTTTGCGGATACGAACCAGATTATAAGCACTTCTTAGGTCGAGCTTGGTGTAATACCTTGCTTTGCGGAGCAGTTCCAGGGCAGGTGGTACCAGGGGTAGTGGATAGCGAAACTTGACGGTGCAATCGTTGAGCGCTCTGTAATCTATACATGGACGAAGTCCACCATCTTTTTTTTGGACGAAAAAAAATCCAGTTGATGCTGGAGACGTGGAAGGACGGATAAACCCCTTGGCGAGCTCTTCCTCGATGTATTTCTCCATAGCTTCAGTCTCGGGCTGGGACAGAGGAAAGATACGCCCCCTAGGCGGTGTAGCGTCAGGTAAGAGGTCAATGGCGCAGTCGTAAGAGCGATAAGGTGGTAATCTCGTGGCTTTATCCTTACTGAAGGCTTCAGTCAAGTCTTGGTACTCGGAGGGCAGGCGTTTAGACACGGTGTCATCAGGGGGTTCCTGAATGCTTCTTAGAATTAGTGGCTGGACAGTAGACAGGCAGTCAGAAAAACAGCTCTCACCCCAGCTAATGATTTGTCCGGAGGTCCATTGCAAAAGAGGGTAATGCTTGCAGAGCCAGGGCAACCCCAGTATGACAGGTGTGTGAGGAGCTTGTAGAATGTAAAACTGAATCAGTTCTCTGTGCAGCAGCCCGGTGCGCATGTTTAACTCCTGAGAGAGATGAGTGACGCGACCGGTGCCCAGCGGTCTACCATCAACAGCCTCGACAGTAAGGGAAGAAATGCATGGAATTAGAGAAATCATATGAAGTTCAGCAAATTCTTGTGACATAAAATTCCCTGCAGCGCCTGAATCCAACAGAGCTGTAGTGGAAACGATTTTGCCATTTACATTAAACTCGATGGGAACAGTTATACATGAATTAGGATTTAAACTGTCAAGAGTTAGACTCACCGCAGCATTATCTTTGGTAGATGGTCGATGAGGACAACTCTGACAATAGTGACCAGCCCCTCCGCAGTATAAGCACAGCCTTTGTGATCGACGACGTTCCTTCTCTTTATCTGTGATATGATAAGAGTTAATTTGCATAGGCTCACTTGAGTCACATGGCAGGGAATTGTGGAAACGTGACACGGAGACACTGCAAAAGGAGGGCGCGGCGCGCGCGCCCGCTCGACGTGAGCGCATCAGGTTATCGATTTGAATGGCGAGTTGGGCAAACTGATTAAAACTCCTTCCCTCATCGCGACATGCCAGCTCCGCTTGTAACTCGTGATTAAGACCACGCCGGAAAATCGCCTTAAGAGAACTGTCAGTCCAGTTAGTCTGTGCGGCAAGAGTACGAAATTCAAGTGCATACTCAGCGGCTGTAGTCGGTCCTTGCGTGAGTTCCAGAAGTTGATCCTCCGCTCCTTTTCCTCCTTTGGAGTGTTCGAAAACGGCCCGGAATTCCTGAAGGAATTCATCATACGAACGAAATGCTGAGCCATCCGTCCTCCAAACGGCCGTAATCCAGTCCAGTGCGCGGCCGGTAAGCAGGGAAGAGACGAAGGAAATCTTACTTGCGTCTGAAGCATGCGGTGAAGGCTGTTGGTTCAGAAACAGAGAACATTGAAGGATGAATCCCCTGCATTTACCTGGATTCCCATCAAACTTCTCCGGTAATGCTGGTCTAAGGCTCGCGGCGGACTGAAGAGCCGAATCAGATGGGACATTCGAAAATGGGGTACGTAGAGTTTGAATAGCTTTTACCAGTTCCTCAGTTACAGAAGTTAATCGGGAAAGCTGATGGTGATGCGTGGTCAGCTGCGAGGCTTGGGCGTTGATCGCTGCGGATAATGCCGTCATAGTTGCTGGATCCTCGTGTGGCGAAGTATTCTGTAACGAATCAGTAGGCAGAGGCAGATCCATATGCAACAACGTTTATTAACAAGAATGATAAGGAACTGGGGTAAAACTAAACTGAAGAAGGCAGGCAGCGTGAAAACGGAATCGGGGACAGGCTAGAGGTCGAGGCAGGCGGCAGGCAGACAAGGTCAGGATCAGGGAATGGATCGGGAGGCTGGCTGCAGAAAATCAGAGGTAGATAGATAAGCAAAGGTCAATAACACAGGTAGACTAGGTATTCAGAAAACGGCTCGGACATGCACACATAGAGAGGCAATACTTCGCAAAGAGCACTCTGAGAATTAGGCAGATAAAGGCTGAGCAATGAGCGCTGATGCAGAACAGGTGGAAGAGATAACAGCGCAGATGAAGTATACTAATAGGAAAGTATGCACTGCGCTAGTCCTCGGGAGAGGGTGCTCGTGATTGAGAGGTGGGGAAATCAGGGAGACTGGACGCCGTAACAGAGGGTGTCAGGGGAGGCTTTGCAGAATGTTTATTCGTGGGACACTCCTTTCCTGACACACTTCTGCTCTTTAAAGTGTTTGTCCCCCACAGTGCCACAGCTATCTCTTTAACATAGAGAGAATCTTTTGTAGATAAATTAATCTTCTCCCATGCCTTTTCTCTGATCCAAACTTTGTTTCCTATGTGGATCAAGACAAAACAAAAATGAGCTTCAATTGTATGATAAAAAAAAAACACTCTTCAAAATATCATATTTTATGTTCTACAGAAAAAAGACACTTATACAGAATATATTCTAGTTGGTAGCTATAAATGTTGTGACGTTACTCCTACTTTGGCTACCACATAAGAGCTGCATTTTTTTTTTTTTACAGATCACAATATTACAAATAAGAAGCTGTATTTTTCTTCCTACAAAGATATCTAGTCATTTCAGTGAGATCTTAACAATTTGTGTGGAACCTTTCAGCATGTGTCAAGCAACTTTAGTCTAGGTAGATGCCATATTTAATTCCAAGTGAATCAAAAATGAGGCTGTGTGGGATATGCATAAAGTCAGTTCAAAAGGTTGAACCATCTAAATACGCTGGATCTTTTTACTTCATCACCACCCATGTTTTCTAAAGTTGATTTTTTTTTTTTTACATTTCATCAACATAACAGTACATTTAACCGGCTGTAAGTCTGTCTTTTACAGACAGTGTTAGCTGTAGCTTTGATTTAATTAAAAGTCACAATATGTGATGATCATTAGCTTCAATGCAGAACATTAATAACTATGATTGGGACTGCCATATATACATACATTATAATGAGCAAAATATTGCATTAAAAACGTTGTGAATTCTTTGGGTTTAGTTGCTGTGTTTCAGTGTTGTCCTAGGAGGAGCGCATCCACAACAGGAGTTTTACTATGTAATAGTTGATTACTATTAATAATAGCTCAAGTTAATCTTTGCATGATTTTGTGCAAGTGTAAGTTGTAATATTGTGTTTATTTTGTATAAATATCTAATTTATCACATATAGGTTTAGGGGTGTTCCTTCAGCTCTTTAGCTTTAGCGCACGCAGCTCAAACACAACGTTATTTGAAACAGAAATACTAAATATGTTTAATATTACTGTAGTATTAAAGAGTTCAATATGTTTTCAAAAACACCCATTCCTTCTATCCTAGGAGACTCTTGTAGGTAAAAAAAATATATATTGCAGCATCAAGCAATATCTAATGAGTCATATCACAGTAAAATTTTCCAAGTTTTGATTTTAGATTGAGAGAAAACTCTGATTAATCACATGTCCACTGTAGTGGACTTCATGCATCAATTGCAATATTTCAGCTACAATTCATAATTATAATGTGAATATTGTTTTTGAAATTTAAAACTTAAAAACTTAATCTGCAGTGATTTTTTTTTACTGTCAATAAATGTACTTGTATTATTAGAATGTAATTTTCATTGACATCAAAAAGTCATGTGATTACATAATGTATGACACTTGTAATGCATTACTTTACTTGTTAGATCAAAAAGTAATCTGATTTTATAATGCATGTTATTGTAATGCGTTTTTTTACTAATAACATCAAAAAGTAATCTGATTATGTAATGTGCGTCATTGTAATGCGTTTCTTTACTCATAACATCAAAAAGTAATCTGATTACATAATACATGTTACTTGTAATGCGTTTCTTTACTCGTTACATCAAAAAGTAATTGATTAGGTAATGCACATTACTTGTAGTTAATTACTTGTTAGATCAAAAAGTAATCTGATTAGGTAATGCATGTTACTTGTAACACATTACTTTACTTGTAACATCAAAAAAGTAATCTGAATGGGTTATGCATGTTACTTGTAATGCGTTACCCCCAACACTGATCATTTCAGATGAGATTGAAAAAAACGTATCACTAGGTTTTCTCAGAGGAGGGCTATGATAGAAATGTGCATGTCCATCTTGAACATAATCAGAATTATCAGCTCATTTTTGTGTAAATTTGGAGTGCTGTCAATACAGAGAACAACGACAAAAATCGGTGTTGTCGGTGTTGTGTTACGACCCTGGCTCAAGGGAGGCAACATAGAGGAGTCACAAACGTCTATTATAACCAAAATAAGGTTTATTGCAAACAAAATGAAACAGACAAAGAATAATGGTGGCTGCTGCTATCCATGCTGCTGCTCCAGGCTGCAGTGTGAGAGAGAGAATGGGTGGAGCTAGACAGGGCTTTTAAATGCTGACCAGCAGACCCAGGTAATTAGGGAAATGATGGGAGGAGCTTCCAGGATACCTGCAAAACAGGGCACAGAATAACTTTGGACATAACACCTCCTTCCATAAGTAGGTTGCTCTAAAGCAACCGCTCAGTTAAAAGTCACACAGAGTAACACAAAACTAAGCTGACTCCATATACGACCTAGACAGGGCATCTGCAAACACATTGTCCTTTCCACGGATGTGCTGAATGTCCAAATTAAATCCCTGCAGAAATAAACTCCATCGCATCAGCCGGGGGTTGGAGTTTTTCATCCTACTGAGGAAAACAAGAGGGTTATGGTCTGTATAGACCACTAGGGTCTGACCAGAAGAGGTATAAACATCAAAATGAACCAGAGCTAGAATAAGGGCCAAGGCCTCTTTCTCTATAGTAGAATAATACTTCTGATGCATGTCAAACTTCTTAGAAAAATAGCATACAGGATGCTCAACTCCCTCTGAATCCTCTTGGAATAAGACACCCCCAACACCAGCATCACTAGCATCAACAGCTAGTTTAAAAGGCCTATCAAAATCAGGGGCGGCAAGTACAGGAGCACTTACTAACAATGCTTTCAAGTTCTCGAATGCAGACTGACACAAGCTGGACCAGACAAACGGGACCTTTGGGCTGAGAAGGTTAGTCAAGGGAGCAGCAACGGTAGTTCTTACAAAAGCTCCTATAGTAGCCTGCCATCCCAAGAAAACGTTTCAGCTCACGCCGAGTCGTTGGCACACCAAAATTCACAATGGCCTCTACTTTAGCGCCGATGGGACAAACCTTTCCATGTCCAACAACCTTACCCAAGTATGTTACTGTGGCCTGTCCAAATTCACATTTGGCAAGGTTCAAAGTCAAATTTGCAGCAACCAGCCTATGAAACACCTCTTTCAGCTGGAGTACATGTTGAGACCAAGTAGAGCTGTAAATAACCACATCATCAAGATAAGCCTCACAATCTACAACTCCTTTCAACACCATATTTACCAGACGCTGAAATGTGGCTGGTGCATTTCGCATCCCAAAAGCCATAACCCGATACTGGCAAAAATCATCTGGTGTTACAAAAGCAGATATTTCACAGGCCCTCTGAGTAAGAGGGACTTGCCAGTAACCCTTTAAGAGGTCCAACTTTGTAACAAATGCTGCAGATCCTACTCTGTCAATACAGTCATCCAACCTTGGAAGACCGAATGTTGTGAAAAACTTAATCATGGCCTTAGAAACTACTGGAGCAGTAATCCTGCGTAAAGGAATAGCTTCAGGAAACCGAGTAGCCGCACACATGATGGTCAGTAAGTACTGGTTACCTGATTTAGTGCGAGGGAGTGGACCAACACAATCAATCAAGACTCGCTCAAAAGGTTCTCCAATAACTGGAATAGGATGTAAAGGCGCAGGGGGGATTTTCTGGTTAGGCTTACCAACAATTTGACACACATGGCAAGTTCTACAGTATTGTGCAACGTCAGATTTGACCCCAGGCCAGAAAAAATGCCTCAGCACCCGATCTAAAGTCTTTTTGATGCCCATGTGACCTGCAAGACAATGATCATGAGCCAGTTGCAAGACACCAGAGCGATAAGCCTTAGGAACGACTACCTGAAACACACTACTCCACTCGTCATGGCAAGACATCTTAGGAGAAGTCCACTTTCTCATTAACAATCCATCATTCACAAAGTACCCACAAGAAACAGCAGTTACTGCATCTTCAGAAACAGCCTCTTCAAAGAGGGAAACCAAAGTTGTGTCTTGTCCTTGTTCCACTTTTAACTCTTCACGGGAGGGGAACACTGTACCAAACCCTAATGTCTCAAAGTTGACCATGAAGGTGTCAGACAGCGCAATCTCGGAGTCAGAGGTTTTGGCTAGATCTTTTACGGAGTTAGACAGTACAATCTCCGAATCACAAGTTTTGGCTTGGTTTTTCTCTGCCCTAGCACGAGTAGTAACACAAACAGAGAACGTATCTGGAAATTGCTTTTCAAGTTCATCTGGGCTTTTAGATGTTACCGGGAAAGGAACCACCTCCGGAGCAGCAAGTACTCTACCACCAGCCAGGTCATTGCCTAAAATGAAAGACACACCCTCAATAGGAATATGAGGACAAAGAGCGACAACAACCTCCCCAGACACCAGAGCGGTTTGGAGGTTAAGATTATGCATGGGTAAGGACAGATAACCGCCACCAAACCCTTGAACAATAACATTGGAGCCCAATGCAGACTTGTCATTAAACTGAAGAAAATCCTGGAGGATCAGAGACTGAAAAGCTCCAGAGTCTCTCCAGATCTTAATAGGTCGCTTGGCTGTAGGATCAGAAGCAAGAGAGACAAAACCATCCATAAGAAAAGACGAAGAGCCAAACAACTCTAACTTTGGTTCAGTGACCACAGGGAAACACTGTACAATACAGCCAAGCTGCTCTGGATGCTCTCTGATATCTGGAATCGCAGCTGTGTTCACAGCTTTAATTAAGGCTACAGGCTTAACAGAATTGTGTTTCTTATTCAAGACAGGACAGTCGGCAATAAGATGACCAAGTTTCTTGCAATAGAAACATGCCTTATCAGAAGCAACATTTCCAGTGGCCGACTTTCGGGCAAAGGGGACAGAAACTGTGGGAATATGCTTCACAGTCCTAGCTCTATGAAAACCAACGCCACCCTTTTGCTCACCCTGTCCTTTATCAAAATCAAGCTTATGCATCAACATAAATTCATCTGCCAACACAGCAGCCTTACAGATAGTGGTCACTTTTTGTTCATTTAGATATGTACAGACAACATCTGGCAAACAATTTTTAAATTCCTCAAGCAAAACTAATTGATGAAGATCTTCCTTCGTTTCTACTTTCAAGGACTTACACCATCTACCAAAAAGGGTCTCCTTTTCTTTAGCAAACTCAACATACGTTTGTTTGTCAAGCTTACTGAGACTTCTAAAACGTTGGCGGTAAGCCTCAGGAACTAGCTCATAAGCTCTCAATATGGCACCTTTAACAACCTCATAGTCCTTGCTTTCATCAAGACTTAAAGCCGAGTAAGCTTCTTGTGCTTTTCCCACCAAAACACTCTGCAAAAGTAACGTCCAGGCATGCTCAGGCCACTTTGAAATTGTAGCCACACGTTCAAAATGAGGAAAATACTTTTCAACATCTTTCTCCACAAAAGGGGGAACCAATCGAATATTTCTAACTGCATCAAACCCAGCTGACTCAACTTTAGGAGAGCTCACCAGAGAAGCATGCTTGAATTCCAGGTCTTTAAGGAAACGTTCATGTTCTAAATGCATTTGCTTCTCTCTTAGCTGTCTCTCCTTCTGCTTTTCTTCTAGTTGCCGTTCTTGTAAAGCCAACTCTCTCAACCTCAACTCAACAGCACTCTGTGACATTTGAGGTGGTATATTCTTTTGAGCTGCCAGTGGAGGCGTAAACTTGAGGATACCTTGCTCTATTAGGATAGTTTTAATAGACTCCTTAATATTCTCTTTTAAACGTTTCTCGCTACTGGCAATCTCAATGTCATAATAACTGGCAAGTTTTAAAAGCTGATCTTTAGTAAGTTGCTCAAGCAACTCTTCTGAAGGTGCACTTACAAAGTCATCAAGCGTTGCCATACTCAATAGCTTTCTTACATCTGAACAAGACTACACCTGAAGCCTTTACAGAAAATTTCAACATGAAACCAGTGCGCACCATACACACAACACAGTGTCCAATATTACAAAAGCAGCTAAATCACTAATGCTCTCTCTACCTAATGGCTATCAAAACCATAATCACACAAAAGTAGGACTAGAACCAACCCATCAAACTACTAATGTAGCACAGAACATTACCCAAACAAATACCACTACCACAATGGAACTTGCTGGCAATCAACTAAGGCAACAACTAACTCAGGGAGAACTAGCCTACACAAAGTCAAGTCACAGTTACTTGACACACAAAACAACAAAAAAACTCCTCCGGATACAATACTCTCGGACGAGCGCCCAATATGTTACGACCCTGGCTCAAGGGAGGCAACATAGAGGAGTCACAAACGTCTATTATAACCAAAATAAGGTTTATTGCAAACAAAATGAAACAGACAAAGAATAATGGTGGCTGCTGCTATCCATGCTGCTGCTCCAGGCTGCAGTGTGAGAGAGAGAATGGGTGGAGCTAGACAGGGCTTTTAAATGCTGACCAGCAGACCCAGGTAATTAGGGAAATGATGGGAGGAGCTTCCAGGATACCTGCAAAACAGGGCACAGAATAACTTTGGACATAACACCTACACCGTGTTATCCTCTTTTTAAAATTTGCACCCTGTTGACTTCAATGGGGCAAGTTTTAAACCTGCTTTTAGCCTCTTAACATCCTTGATGTGTCATTACGATTGTCGAGTTCACACGCATAGGTTTAGTTACCTATGATCACGCGCGTGAACTCGACAATCGACTACTTTGGATTTCGACCGAAAACAGGATGTAAATACAGGTATTTGCGATGGCTTAAATAACATCATTTTTTTTCATATCTTTCACATCTACTGCAGTCAGATTCACTCGTGTTCACTCTGAAGGAATCACTCACATGACCTGTGCACTTGTAATGACACATCAAGGATGTTAAGAGGCTAAAAGCAGGTTTAAAACTTGCCCCATTGAAGTCAACAGGGTGCAAATTTTAAATAGAGGATAACACGGTGTAGACAACACCGATCCAACCTGCGGAGATATCCGATATCCATGAATCATGTCTGCGCTTTAACGTTGTCTGCTGAAATCCAAAAGTGATTCCCGCCGGCTAGTCTGCTAGCTGGCTGCAAACTGCGGAATGGATTTCCTGAATGGAGGCGCGGCTCAATGAGACACAGAGTTATGAGACACGCTCCCGCTCAGGAAATCCATTCCGCAGTTTGCGACTAGCCAACAACGTCCGCTGTGTGGAAATACTTAACTTACTGGAAACACCGCAGAACAAGACAGCAAAATGCAATGTTTGCGAAGCCGTAATTCAGAGCTCTTTTAAGCTCCCTCGCGTCGTACAACACAACGCACGCAATCAAACATTTAAAAAAGCACCACGTTACTGTGCGTTCACACCAAACGCGAATATCGCGTCAAATTCTCGTCTACCGTGTCTAGTTGGACGCTTGAATGTTTTGAATCCATTCGCGCGTCCAGAGAAAAATTGAGGCGAAATCCGTTTGTCTGTTTGCAAGATGCTGATGTTGATCGAGCATTCATCGAGAGAGTTAATGTTACTGTATCGGAGCGAGGATCACCCTTCAGATAGTGTGTGTGTAAGATGTTTACACTTGCACTTTTCTTATATTTCAACACTCAAGTATTTGACTTTTTGGGAACGTAATAAATATTGACATGACAATAAATTTGAAACCATTACAGTTGCATATTTGTTTTCAGAATTGGATTTTTCCTGTTAACAGGATTTCCTGTTTTTCTGACTTCCTTTTTTGACCTTATTCTTACTTCAAGTTGCCTTTTGGGACATACATACGTACTTTAAGTTACATATCATACTTGCCTATTGAGAGAAGTTTATTTCAGCATCATATAAAATAAACAATAATGATAATAATAATATTAAAGCAAACACAGCTCTGGTATCGGAATAGTATCGGTATCGGCCAATATCCAAATTCAGGTATCGGGATCGGATCGGAAGTGAAAAAATGTGGATCGGTGCATCCCTAATTTAAAGGAATCTACATCTAGGCTATGTAATGATTTTTTCCGCGAATGAATGCCGCCGAATCTGTCGAGTCGTCTTGTAGTGATGGGTCAAGTGTGCAACGTATATTCACTTTCATTTGACCGTGCCATTCCCATTCCCAAACCCTTCCGTTCCCTTTAGTTACTGTTGCTATGTCCGACAAGCGACGCCGCTCTTACGCCACACCATTCTCACACACTTAAACACACATCGCGGAGCAGAGAGGACACTGACAAGGAGCTGAGAGACAGGACAGACCAGGCTATTTTTTTATATGAAACAAATTCTCACCTTTCAAATTTGGTCATTTTTTAAAGAAATGTAAACCATAAATACCGTTTTGTGTCTCTTTAATGTGTCGTGACAGATCGCTGTAGAACCGATCATCTCTTCCTTCTAGTTCATTTAAAGCATCAAATAAACATGAATGAACATAATAGGGAATGATGTTTTTACGCGAAAAGATGTCGGTAAACTTCATTTTTCAAGTTTAAATCCTCCAATGTTAATCTACTAACTCTCCTGACTGCTTTGTCGGACAAAATGGCGGATTATGATTGGTCACATCGCCTGTCAATCATACTCCCTGTGAAGGGTTGATGACGCAAAAATAATAATGATTCCACTGAAATTATTTGAAACTAAAGTAACGAGCCAATTTTTTAGAATAAAAAAAGTAGAAAGTACCGATATTCATGTTAAAATGTAAGGAGTAAAAGTAAAAAGTCGGCACAAAATAAATAGTAAAGTAAACATATCTGAAAAATCTACTTGTGTACAGTAACGAAGTATTTGTAACTTCCCATCTCTGCATATAGCCTATAACACGCTCTCACATGTTTATTTTTTAATAAACCATATTCAACAACATATAAAAATGAAATAATCTTTATAGTAATTTGACAAAAGCCGCAGCCATCATTACCAAGCGCGAACCATTGACAGTAATGAAACGAAGCGAACTTAGCCTGCAGGCCTTAGTGTGACATGCGTAAACCAATGGTGTAAACATAATCATAGATGACACGCCACGGGTTTTTATTTAAAAGAAAGAATGTAGCTTATGTTTGTATGTAGGTCTAGGCAATTTATATTCACAATACTTAATAACTAATATTATTTTTATTGCATTTGTATTAGCTGTTTGAAGAGTTAAAAGAAAACACTGTGTGTCAGTTGATGACGTTTCCCGTTTCCATCTGTATGAACGATCAATTACACATACCTCTGCTTAGCCATGAACTGGTCGAAAGCTGATGACGTAACATGCCGGTAGGCCCGCCCTCACGTGATACTGATTGGTCGATTGATAAGCTTAAATCTGATTGGCTAAAGAGTACGACTCCTCTGTGTAGGGAGGATTGCGCTGCCAGGAAAGTCTCAAAAACACACACACACAACCAAGGCGATTCACACACGTGAATGACGATTTGCACATTCACATTCAAGGATAAACTCGTACATTTTAAACATTCAAAGGTTTTTGTGCACAGTTGTATTTCTACGAATTGTGTTTTGCATTTGTGAAATATATTTTACGAATATATAATTTTATTTTGTGCACGTGAATTGCTTTTTGTGAATGTATATTTTTTTCACGCACGTGAATTTTTTTTTTTGGGTACGTGAATTAGGTTTCATGCATGTGAAACTGTCTACGCATGTATGAATCATGTTTTTTGCGTGAATAATATTTGAGACTAATCTGCTTCCATAGTGGTATGGTTCGCCGAATCAGCGTTTGATTGACACGGTCGGAAACAGACCAAACAATCGCACATCTGTATTAAAGCAAACGCATCTTGACCTCGTGGGTTTTTGTGAGAGGAGTTTGTCAAAAGCTGGAGAAATTATCTGTAAAAAAGAAGTAGGCTAAGGCTCAATCCCAATTCACCCCTTGGCCCTACCCCTCCGTTTTGCGCGTTCCCGTGTAGGGGTAGGGTTGTCTCGATTCTCTTTAGGTTGGAGGGGTAGGGGTAAGGGGAAGGGCTACATAGCCCTCGAAACGGAGATTTTTCAGAGGCACACTTCGAACGGAGGGCTACGAGAAAGTTCGAGAAAGTTCCCAGAATGCATAGCGAATCACCGGCGAGATGGCTTCACAACCGGCAAAAGAAAGTCACAAATGTAAGTATTTTCTTCGTAAAATGTACAATAACCATGGTTGTAATGCTATGGTCGTTGTAGCCGAAGGTGGAGCCTAATATGGTGATTTTCTTCAAACAATCATAAAAGAGATCAATAATTCAGCCGCTAGCATGTTGTCTAGGTAGCCAGCGCTACTAATGTTATTTGTTATCTGGTAACGTTAATGAAGCTATGTTTTTAATTTTAAATCGGTGAGTTGTTAAATAGTTTGATGTGTGATTTAAGTTTAATGTAAATGTAAAGTCCTAGGTTTACATAACTGGTAATAGCAGGAAAAATTGTTCTCACTCGTCACAGAAGTCAGTCAAAAATCCGTAAACAAGTGCGAGTTTTGATTTCACTTGTTAAACCTTTAAATTGTGTTACCTTAAACGTTTAAACACGAGTTTTATCCATAATTGACAGACCAAACGGTAAGAAAATGGTTTCTCCTTTTTTTCTGTGCACAAACTTTTTTCAAGTTCAATATTCCGCACCCCAGTGGGCGTAACCATTAAAGAAACAGAACAGAAATTATACTTCAGAAAACACAGGAAAATATCAGAATTCAAAGAAAGATACAAATATGATACCTTCAGTTAGTGCTTGCAAAATCAACACTCCAAACAAACAATACAAATGTGTTTGTTTGGAGTGTTGATTTTGCAAGCACTAACTGAAGGTATCATATTTGAATCTTTCTGATATTTCCTGTGTTTTCTGATGTATAATTTCTGTAATTTAATATTTCAATAATTTGTATATTAGATTGAGCCTAATATACAAATTATTGAAATATTAAATGGGCTCTTACAGTAACCATTATTGTCACAGTATGGAGAAAAGAAAAGGCAAGCACTGGCAACCGTTATTCTCAACAGTGTCTACTTCCAATCATGCAGGGACTCCACAGGAAACCAGACGGATCATCCGTTTCAGAGCAGAAAATGAGAACCGCTTTATGAAGTCTAAAAGTTCTGCAAAACAACTTTGGGAGTAAGTCATTTGATCAGTATGCTTGACTGTATAAAACATATACATATTATTGTTTTAATTCTGTTGAAATTAACGTTGTTCAACGTTGAAAAATAACGTTGTTCAAGGACTTCAAAACATTTCACCAGAGGCGCCGAATTTTAGTTTGGGAGATTTTAATCATGTGTCACTTAAAAAGTCCTTGCCAAATTTTTACCAGTACATCACGTGCCCAACAAGACAATATAAGATGCTGGATCTCTGTTATGGGAATATAAAGGGGGCTTATAAGTCTGAACCTTTGTCAGCATTGGGATCTGCTGATCATAATTGTGTACAGCTCCCATTTATAGACCATTATTCAAGAGAGAAAAACCCCATACAAGAGAAGTTAAAATGTGGACAGATGACTCTACCGCCCGTTTACAAGGGTGCTTTGATTGTACAGATTGGGAGGTCTTCAAAGACTCTTGTGAACATATTGATGAACTGACTGATGTCGTTTGTTCATACATAACCTTTTGTGAGGATATGATTGTGCCTACACGTAAATTTAAGGTTTTCTCTAATACTAAACCATGGATGACAAAATCAGTCAAATCAAGTTTGCGGAACAAGCAATTAGCCTATAGGCAGGGGGATAGATTAGAGAGGGCAACAGCGAGGAAGGAGGTTAGAACAGAGATCTTTAAAGCTAAACAAGCATATAAAGTTAAGTTAGAAAAAAACTTGGCAGATAATAACTTAGGTTCAGCTTGGTCGGGTATGAAGAAAATTGCGGGTATAGCATAATGTAAATAAGAGTACTGTGTGTATTGACGGTTTTAGATCAAATGATTACTTTTCAAATGCTCTTAATATGTTTTATTCTAGGTTTGAGAGTTTTGATTTTAAAAATGAGGTAGAAGAACTAAGATGCCTGTGTAATGATGATTCCCACATACACTGTAAAAAATAATTCTGTGGCTTAGTAAATATTACAGAAATTTTTAACTTTATTAACTTAATAAAATCTCTGTATATCGTTTACTTGATTGTTTGAGTTAAACATACCAAAATAATTGAGTAAAAATCCAACAGTTAATTTTATCTAAAATTTACAGATATATTTAAGTTTTTTTCAATAAAATAATTTAGTATTTAACTAACCAATTATTTCTTTATAATATACTTAATATATATGTGAAATTTCTATCAAAATATTTGAGAATGTTTAATTAAACTGATCTGTTTCAAGAAACAAAAAAATTACTTAATTCAAATCAATATTATTAATATATTTAACACGCTCTTAAAATTGAGTAAGTTTACTCAATTAAAACAATGCCCCCCCCCTCCCCCACCCTCTGACGTGACGAAAACTCGACGGTTGGAGCGCGGGCTGTTTGAACTCCAGTCTCCAGAACAACAGCTCTCTTCTCAGCGTCGCAGATTTGGTGCATTTTCACTGTGAAATTCAGGTTGGTGTATGTTTTATTTTATCTATAAAATCATTACTGTGCTTTAAATCATATTTAATGCAAAACAACATACAGAGGCGTAATTCGACACCTAAACGAGACGAGAGCCGCGTTTGATGAAACGCTTTGCATAAACACATGACTTTCATAATGATAATGAATATAATTATTATCATTTGGATGATAAAATGTCCTCAGAACTATCACTTTTTGTTTATTGGCAGGTTATGTCAGTCGCTCGCAGTATATTTCGGCTGTGCCTCAGACAGTGACTGTGAGTGAAACGCAGGACGGCGGTATGAAGTTCAAAGTTCACCCGCAGAGGCGAGTTTGTCTCCGGCACGAGGACCAGCGCAGATTCGGTGGATATTGGATAACAGAGTGGTTGATTACACTTGAATTAGGCTACCTGAATGTTTAAATGTTTCATTTTTACTTGTTAAATAAGTTTAAATGCAGGCAATATTGTATACATGAAAAAACAGTCTAAAATGTGCTGTATTGCTGTACTCATTGAAAATAAAGGCCAATGTAATGTATACTGGTGGTTGTCTGGAGTACTATTTTACAAAGGTTTAGAGAAAATAAAAAAAGTTAATATTACTCATTAATAAAAACAGTTAATATTACTCATAAATATTGTTTTTTTAATGTTTAAATGTTAAATTATTTCTACTCAATTGTATTTGTTAATGTACCAGATGCAGTTACTCAGATTTACTTAATTTTATTACTTGCATTTACTCAATTCATACAGTATATTTCATTGATTTCACAGCTTTAAAATTTACTCAATTTTTTTGAGTGTAAAAATGTTTCACCAATAAAATTGAGTAATAGTTAAACTTTTTACAGTGTAGTCTTAGAACAGGCAGCAGTGGAGAAAATTTTTCTCTCCACTAAGGAGAACAAGAGTCCAGGTCCAGACCATATAGGTGGGAGAATTTTAAAGCACTGTGCAAAGCAACTAACTTCAATATTTTCTGATATTTTTAATTGGTCACTACGGGTACAAACAGTACCTAACCTGTGGAAAAAGTCTATTATTATTCCTGTTCCCAAATGCAACAAGCCTAACGTGTTAAATGACCTGAGACCAGTTGCCCTCACCTCTTTAGTGATGAAATCATTCGAGAAATTAGTCAAATCTGAGCTTTTAAGTAAAACTGGACAAGTCCTCGATCCTTTGCAATTTGCATACAGAGCAAATAGAAGTGTTGAGGATGCTTCTCTTATGTTATTAAATTTACTGACTAAGCATCTAGGAAAAATACTCACGCAAGATTGTTGTTCATTGACTTCGCGTCTGCTTTTAACACTATTCAACACTATTCAATCCCCAAATATTTGGGGATATTTAATTTAATTAATCAATCAACGATACTATTGATCAGCATTACCAAACGTAGACGTTCCACTAGAAACAAACATTGATGTATTGTTCTAATTTATTACTGTGAAGCTGCTTTGATACAACCTGTGTTGTGAAAAGCGCTATATAAATAAACTTGACTTGACATATTAGCTAGGAGACTGTTAGAATATTTTAAGTTGAACCACAATTTAGTGGGATGGTTACTAGACTTTTTAACCAATAGAACGCAGAGGGTAAAAGTAAATGGTAGCTTTTCTGATGTACTAAGTTTATCCACAGGATCACCACAAGGCTGTGTTCTTTCGCCCTTATTATACATTCTATACACCAACATGTGTCAAAGCTCACACGAAAATAGGATATTTATCAAGTTTGCTGACGATACAGTGATAGTGAGCCTGCTACAGGGGGATGAGTCTTGTTATGGTCCAGTTGTAGAGGATTTTGTAACCTGGTGCGATGATTCCTATCTAAAATTAAATATTACTAAAACGAAGGATATGATTATTGATTTTAGAACACGCCCTGTTAATCATGTCACTACGATTATTAAAGGGGAGGCTGTGGATCAGGTAGAGAATTTTAAATATCTTGGTATAGTTATAGATTCTAAATTGTCATTTGAGCTGAATAGCGGAATGGTATGTAAAAAGGGTCACCAACGTTTGAGTTGCCTTAGGAAACTTGCAAAATTTCACATTGATAGACGCATGTTGACATTATTTTATTCTGCTTTTGTTGAATCATTTCTGTCATTCTCCATTGGGGTGTGGTATGGAAGCCTGTCAGTAAAGAACAAAAACTCTTTAAACCAAATTGTAAGGTGGGCGAGTAGAATAATAGGTGTAAATCAAAGGAATTTAGGATGTATTTATAAAAAATAGCTGTATCGGAAAGCAAGTACTGTCCTGAGTGATCTGTCGCATCCCTTACGTATTGATTTTAAGTTACTTCCGTCTGGTCGCCGGTTTGCAGCCTCAAGATGGAAAACAAGACGGTACAGGAATACTTTTGTCCCAGCCGCAATTGAAGTTTTAAATAATATTAGTACGAGAGAAGTTTTAGGATTTGTAAATTAATATGGATAGCAAAGATTTATGTGTTGCGGTGCAGTTTGTCATGATGATTACTTGTAAATTTGTATGTGTATTAGTTGTAGTTATGTCTATTATGTGTGGACAACTGAATTATTTTTTACTGCATAACAAATTTACCTACGGGTATGAAATAAAACTACCTAACCTAACCTAACGAAATTACTCATTCATATCATCTTCTGTTACAATATTACACACACCAGGTCCCACCATTTCTACATTGACCCGGTGTTGCAGTGTGATTTTAATATTTTATTAATTTCTCTTTTGTCTAGTGATTCCGCGCTATTTCATTTTACCTGTACTACTGTGGTATGTGTGGTAAATGACAATAATATCTTATTTGTTATGATACAGGACATTGATCAAAGAACTTGGCCTGCAGGGACATGTCACTTCCCAACAGGTCTCCAAGAAGTGGGAAAATCTGAAAAAAAAATAAAAATAAGGTAAGCAGAGACCAGTGTGGTTCTAGCTTGGTTTATATGGAGGGATTCCAAATGGTCAAGGAAATCCATAAACGTTTAATGTAATCTTTTAAATGTAATTTAGACATTGTTTGTTTATATTCACTTCAGGACCTGAAAACCCCCAGAACAGGATCTGGAACGGATGCTGGCGAGGTAACCGCTGCCACATGGCAGTTTTTTGAGGACATGCACGAGGTGTTGGGTGCCAGGCCTTCAATGGACCCTCCTGTTGTGGTTGCATCTTTTAGTCCTGATGCTGATCCGATAACAATTCTTATGGTAAGGTTAGCTGCAATTGCATTTATAATTATTTTAACAACACTATGTAGCTTGAAGTGTTATTGATTATTGATCACTTGATATGAGAATTGTAATGTACATAGTAATGTGATATTGTTATTAATGATACACCATTACCTTATTTCTTTGATAGCACTCTATAATAAGGGTAATGCTGAACTAATGTTAGTCATTGCAGGAATTATTATAAAGTGTTTCCTATAATATTATTTTTTTTGGGGGGGGGTTTCTCATAGGAGATTGTCGAGCCCAGCAATCCAGACACCGCCTCAGAGACAGCCAATACCTCTGTAGCCTCTCCTGTTGCAACCCCAAACCCCTCACCAAAAAGGAAGAGGAGGAAGTCTATTGTGGAGTTTCTAATAGAGGAAAGTGCTAAGGAGCAAAAGCGGCATGAAGAGAGTGAGGCAAAAATGGATAGGTTCTTAGGTCTGTTTGAAAAACTCATAGATAAAATATAATTAGAATAATATAAATTAAAATGTAATATAATTCTGTGCTGGCTTTGTAATTGTTTTTCCCTTTCATCACACAAGTTCCTGTTAGTGTATCCTGTTGTATAGTTCTTTTCTGTTAGTTAACAATAGACACATTTAAATGAAACCACTTTTATTTATATACATTTTCAAAGTTGCAAAGTATTTATTTTATATACAATTGTTATATTTATATTGTAAGAGTGCAATATTGTCAATAAAAAAGATTGTGTAAATAAATAACATGCAAACTATCTGTGCTATTAGTATAAAAATAATTAGTAAAAAACATTGTAAAATCACATATTCACATCCATGAGATGGTATAAGCAGCATCAACAACAAACAATACAATGGCAAATAGCCATTTTTCACATAGCTAACAAACTATATACATAGTACAGACATCCTTAAGGGTCTTGTACATGGCCTGAGACCAGGGCAGCCAGTCTGTCCCTTGTAGCATTCCCAGAGCTCTCGTTAACCGCTAGGGGCTCACGGGGTGGTTGGGGTTCAAGGATGTCCAAATCTGCATCTTCATCTGGCTCCAGCAAGTCCTCATTATCTAGACACATTGTGTAGAAATGCACAGGACGCAATAACCAGAGGTGCAAATGTGGGTTTAACCTCCAAGGCTCTGAAAAGGGTAGACCTCCATCTGGTTTTCATCATCCCAAAAGCTCTTTCGATTATGTTGCGGGCCCTGGCATGATAATAGTTGAAGCGCCCTTGTATTTGCCCATTAACTGGCTCCTTGCAAGGTGTGATTAGGCAGACAGGTGTGTCCAAACAGGGATAGCCACCATCACCCAGAAGGATGTATCCTGTGGGAGGATACTGTCTTGCCCTGTAAAAGCTGCTGTTTTTCATGATGCGTGTATCATGAACTGATCCTGGGTAACCGACAAAGATATCTAGAAACCTGCCATTAGAATCACATATTGCTTGCATGTTAAGTGAATAGAATCCTTTGTAATTCAGGTAGTCTAATCTGTACTGTTGAGGAGGTTTAATTCTGACATGGCTGCCATCTATTGCTCCCACAACATTGCTGAATGCAGGGGTTCCTGATAGCTGGACAAATCCTTGACCAACTGCATGAAGCTCTCCTGCCAGTGGGAAAGAAATGGCTCGCTTCAGGTTGGTCATTATATTTCGTGCAACTCTGTGGATGATGCGATGGACTGTAGACTTGGGCACATTGAAAACCCGGGATACAACTGAGTAGGACAGTCCATGAGCCAGCCAGTAAACATAGATCAGGGGCCGTACGTATAAAGCCACTCAGAGTAAAATTTTAGTCTCAAGTCTGTCAAAATTCTACATTTACATTTATTCATTTAGCTGACGCTTTTATCCAAAGCGACTTACAATTGCTATATATGTCAGAGGTCGCACGCCTCTGGAGCAACTAGGGGTTAAGTGTCTTGCTCAGGGACACATTGGTGTCGCACAGTGGATTCGAACCCGGGTCTCTCACACCAAAGGCATGTGTCTTATCCATTGCGCCACCACCCCCACCACCACCCCATTCTAAGAATGACGTCATTTTACTTTTATTCCTAGACTTAAGAATAAGTGTGATTCATAAAGGTTCGTAAGTGTCAAGACTAGGTCTCAGCTCCTAAATTATTTAAGAGAGCTGAAGAGGTCTCTTAACCTAGTTAGGAGTAACAAGATGGCAGCAGAGAGGAGGAGGCCACGCACTTTTCAATGAAAATATGATGTATTGGAGTTAGAGTAAATGATGACGGAGTTGATTTTATAGCAATGAAATAAAAAGGAAAGTAATAATTACATTGTTGCTGACTGGAAAAAAGCAGCAGTACACCCGGTGATGACTTGAGCTCATCATTCCACAGTAAGCAGGGTCTTAATAGCACTATTGTGGCACTGACCACACCAAACACATTAGTGGCTAAAAGTGATGTGCGGACTTTTTTAATTGTTTTTTTTATGACCCTACGAGTTTGCTTAAACCATCAAAATATAAGGAAAATAAAGCTTAGTGAAGATATTTATCTGACAAAATTATTTCAAGTCAAGTCACTTTTTACAGTATTGTTTCAAAGCAGCTTTACAGTGATAACAGGAAAATAATGCAACAAAGTTAGTTTGGGCTGTACAGCAGCTCTAGAAGAAAATAGTGTCATTTTGCAGCTGAAGTTAGTTCAATGATGATTTATTTCCATTGTAAAAGATCATTAGTTATCTATTTAGTTCATTATACAGCCACTCTGAGAAAACAGTAATGTCATTGTTCAGCTCAGTTCAGTTCTCAGACAATGTGTCAATCCATGCAGATCAATAATATTGTTGAAAAAAGGGCAAACTACAGCAACAGTTTTTTTTTTTTTTAAACTAAAAAGCTCACAGGAGAAGAAAAAAATCATACATTGTCTGCAACATAGTCAGTTATTAATATTTCATTGTCCTCTCTTGTTCATTTGTTTGACAGCATTGGCTAAAAATGATGTCTGAACAGTTTGAAATGTTTCATTTTGTAATCACAAATAAACAATTGACTCAAAACACAACTACACAATACGCGTACAAAATCTTTAACACATTTTTAATACTATTTGAATAAGAATGAGTCTGTCAATTTCCCTTGGCCTCACTTTTGGCCAATACAATATGGCAGTTATTTGACTTTCCAATTGATCTTCAAATCTCGCAGTAAAATAAAGCCACTTTATTGAGTATTTCGGGCTTTCCTGAGTTGTTGGATCCATTGATGGAACTCATGTTTGCATAATTGCTCCAACTGTAAATGAGGAGACACGCATCAATAGAAAAGGGCTTCCACAGCATAAATACTAGCCTAACTTGTGATAATTTTGCACAATGCACTGCAAAGCATTTTTTTAATAAATTTAAATATTACAGCTTCAGTGTCTTGATTAAATTATTTTATTATAATTAGTTTAAATGATTGGTGTCATGCTGCAGTGACCTCACCCTTGCAGGCTCACTATTGGCTGATTCAGTGGTTGAGGGCGGCCATTTTGGGTTGACATCACTGTAGTCCTTAGTTCACAACACTTAAGTCCCACTTCAGTAAGCACTTAAGAATCAGTCTTATACTTTACTGAAAGTTGCTTTTAGCTGCTTTATTAAAGTCTCCTACTCTTAGAAAAGTCCTACTCTTTACTAAGTATTTTCTGACACTTAAGTCAAAGCTTAAGACTATTCTTAAGAGCATTTCTTAGAAGTTTTATACATACGGCCCCAGGAATTCCAGCTGGTTACCCCAGCCATGGTCCTGTTCCCTCTGTAGGAGCCTCTGCAGACCATGCATGGCTCTTTTGCTGAGGCGAAAGTCCTGCTTCAGCTCAGCCTCCACATTAAACCACAAACGCAGGATGGGCATGTTGTTGTTGAGTCTGCAGTATGACCTAGGATGACCAGTCTGAAAAAAAGGAATTAAGTTTGCGTCATTAGTTTTAAAAGAAGGATCTCTACTAGTTAAAACTGCAGGGAAACTTGCAATTTGGCATCTAAAAATATCAAAACTGATATTGAGAATTGTGAAACTATGATATATATTGTAACTGTGAAGTAAAATTAAAATGTTGGGTCATATTTGCTAGATAGCAGAAAAGGTTCCCACAGTTTTACATACAGTATGAACTTTACATTGTAGCCTGGTCAGAAATAAGTAGGCTATATAAATGGCTGCTATTTTGCACAAGTTTATTTGTAATGGCCAGCAATAGGCCTATATGTAGTTTCTTCATTCACTGTGATCTGTACCTGCACTGGATGACCAATTTCGTATTTTTAAAATACAAAACACTGTATTTGTATTTTAATACATTTTTCCCACACAGTATTTTGTATTTTAAATAAATGTCCATGTATTTATGCCCATCTCTTCTCACGGTATTCCATCTTATCAGACCAACACACATCACACAATCTAGCTAGGCATATGGTAATATGTTTGCTACATACCACAGACGCATCCATCAGCATTCGCAGGCGTTGAACATGTCTCCGTTTTCTTGTCCGAGTTGCGGTAAGTTAGACAAGTGCAGAAAGATGTTTACAGCCCACACGACAGAGACTGTCACAGCGGAGGACGGCATATTGGTATTGTTGTCAGTCGTTGTCATGGAGACATCCTGTAAAAACTCGTCGCTTCCGTAACGTCAGCGCCATCGCCGACGACTGATGACGTATCGGGTGCACGAAGGGTTGTTCCATTTCGTAGGGGAATTTTTCAACCCCTTGGCCATAACACTCTGTTTTAAGGGCCAAGGGGTAGGAAAACAAGGGGTAGGGTCAAGGGGTGAATTGGGATTGAGCCTAAGTCCTTCCACAGCAGATAAATTTATATGTTTTATATAAAAATCTATAAAAAAGTGAGACATTGTGGCTTGATTTCTTTTATTATTCATTTTTCATGACCAAAATATCATTATGCACAGTGAGGAGCCTACATGTTACAAGCTTCACATATTAGAAAAAATACAATAATAAAAAAGCAACACATTTTTTTAATGGCTCATTGTCAAGGTTGTTTCAGATCAACACCTGCAAGTGACCACTAGGTGTCACCGTTGAGACAGGTGTCGGATTGATTCGAAGCCTCGACACAATAGAGCTGGTAAGTCCCGCCCCTTCCGCTAACCCCGCTGGACCTCTAGGTTGAAAAATCGTCAATGCAAGTGAATGGGAGAAATGGGAATAATTATTTTCTGGTCCCGTTTGAATTTTGCCATGAATGTGAACATATGTTGTCTGTGAATTTTTTATATAACTTTTCGTGTAAAGAATGCTAGAATTTAGCGGGTAGAAGTTTGATAAGGTTAAGGCCCGTTCACACCAAGCACGATAACTATAAAGATAACGATAAAGATATAATTCTAAAAATCGTTCTCCATATTAAAGAATAACAGAGTTCACACCACAACTATAAAGATATGAGGAACGATATCGTTGGGATCACTTTCAGAACGATTTTTTTCCAGCTGTCAAACGATAAAACACTGACAGTCAATCAGAATCCATTCTAATTTAAAGGTATCGCACATTTAAAATGGAGCGCGTGCGCGTGCATGCTTAGAGTAAAAAGACCGTTATCGGTCGTTGGTGTGGACGCATATAGTTATCTTTATCGTTATCTTTATAGTTATCGTGCTTGGTGTGAACGGGCCTTTAGACTTTGTGTGAGAGCACTTTGTGGACTACAACTCTTCGATGCTTTCGACGCGTTTGAAACGTCAACACCACTAGCACACGGACTAGCTCACGGATCCCGCTAAACATGGCTGTGTCTTTGGTGCACTTCACCTCCTTCTTTCAGGGAAAGGACAAAATCGTTGAGGTTGGTGAAAACCACGGGTAAGTCAACTTTATGGGGTGACGTCACATAGGCGACATGTAGTCTTTCTCGTTATGTCTTTTCCACAACTGCTAGCCGAAGAAATATACCATATACTGTCAAACTCGTAACATGAAAAGTTATATAAAAAAAATCACAGACAACATATGTTCAATTCATGGCACAATTCAAACGGGACCAGAAAATAATTATTTTCTCCCATTCACTTGCATTGACGGTTTTTCAACTTTGAGGTCCAGCGGGGTTTTACGGAAGGGGCGGGACTTACCAGCTCTATATGGCACATTTGCTTCAACTGTTTCACGAAGCCTTGATCTGCCCACCACTAGCTCCCATACAAAGTTTTATGATGATGATGATGATGATACAAAATAACAATCAGACAGGAACTGCAACAGAAAATAAATGTAAGGGGTGAACTTATATAGCAAACACAAAATTAACAGAACAGCTGAAACCACTGAACTAATAATGACGGTTAGCCTACTATGGAGACAGCGAGTGGCGGGAGTCTGAACAAGGAAACACGTGACAAATGAAAACAAACTGAAAGTCCATGAACAAAACTAACAGAATGGTGACAGGTTTAAAAATACAACATAAAGTAAATAATTACAAATTCAAAAGAGAAACAAATTACAAAATAATTACAAAAAAAAAAAAAAAACAGAAAAAACAAACAAACAAGGAAAACACTTATCAATTAGCAGTGAATAATCCAATTAAATAATAGGTTAAAGAATATGGAATATTAAGAACCAGTCAGTAATAGCTGTCTGGAATCTGTTTTTTTTTATATATATATATTTTCTTTATTATTATTATTATTATAATTAATAACATATAAACATATAGATTTCAGACAAAATAAAAACCTATACTAACTGTTAACTCAAATTATACACAGACATATTTATTATTTTATTTTGATTGACATTTTTTTCTAATCAAAATTCCAAATGGAAAACAATCCGAAACACAAGAACAAGACTGATCACATAATCTGAAAATAATGAGCACGGTTTCCACCTTTATTTACATTTTTGATCATCGTCTCGGTGTCTTTGCCAGGCTTGAGAGGAAGTGTTGTTTCACAGCATTGTGTTAAATACAAATGTTTATCATTAATTATAGCATCTTTAATTGTTTCCACAATCTTCTTAAACTGAGCAGCTGCTTCTTTTTTCTGAAGAATAAATTTCAGTGTTTCTGATGAGATTTTTCTCTTGTCTGCTGGTTGATTCATTTCATTGATCTCTTTTGAATCTTGAACAATACTGTTAACATCAAGAGCAAGAAACGCAACGGAGAATACGCCAGTGACCGCTGATGCCATACGGATAGATTTAGCAGCCGATGCAGCTACACGCGCAGCTCTGGCAGTCGATGCAGTCGCACGTGCAGCTTTGGCAGCCGATGCAGTCGCACGTGCAGCTTTGGCAGCCGATGCAGTCGCACGCGCAGCTTTGGCAGCCGATGCAGTCGCACGCGCAGCTTTGGCAGCCTCTGCACATATTATTCCCGTTTCAGCCAGATCAGCTACTTTTGCAATATTTAATAGGTCTGTACTTCTTGCTGCTCTCTGAATGTCGAGCTTATCCAATTCTCCTGTGATGTTATCAATTTTACACAGAAGCTCAACCGCTGGCTTGATTGTGTTGTGTAAATCATTGATGATCTTCTCAATGTTCTGTAGGTCTGCTCTCTGAATGTAGAGCTTATCCAATTCTTCTGTGATTTTATAAATTTTACGCAGAAGCTCTCCCATTGGCTTGATTGCGGTCTTTAACTCATTGATGATCTTCTCAATAGTCTCACGCAGGGTTTTCTGCCTGACAGTGTTAGTGATGTTTGATGCTCCACTTGTTACTCCTCCAGCTAGTCCAGCAACAGCACCAGCACTAATGAGAGCTAAAGAAGCACCGAATGTGACCGGGGCCAAACACGCTCCTGCTATAGCTGCAATTCCTCCAGCGGCTCCAACTGATGATCCGACCAAACTGCCCACTGTCGTGTTCCTGTGCATGGACTCAAGTTCATCAATGGCGTCGTCCAGCTCCTTTATTTTATCATCGAGAGTTTGATGATTTCTGTCAAATTCTGACTTTAGTTCTTCAATTCTTCTTTTCAATTTAAGTATCAAGTTTCCTGAAATATATCAAAAGTTTTATCAGGATTAGAGTATTTGAAATGTGTTTTGAGTGCTTTTTAGTTTTATTGGCCTCAAAAACATAACACATTCTGCTAACATATATGACTAATTACTATAACTTTTACAAGTGTTTAACCACTAAATGTTTACATGTAAACTTAGAAATATTACTGTACTTCTAATAACATCAATAAACTGATTCAATCAAATCTTAGAGCAAGACAAGCTCACAGTGGAAACATGTCTTCTTCTGTTTGATTTCCATCACCAGCATTACCAAAGATTATGATAATAAATAATGGGCAATATAAGTCATTTTTAAATTTGTCTATATTTTCAATTGCAATTAATTACTATTTTATATCATGTTATGATTTAAAAAAATTATGTAATAGTTTGTGTGCTTCGTCTGTGATGAGTGGCCTGTGTTTAACATAGACAGTGGCTTATGTTACAATAACATAGACTTGACTTGACATTACTCAATTAAAATAATTAAAATATTTTAATTGTTCTAAAAAAATGTCCTTATAACATTGGTATGAAATTAATGTAGATGTAAACATCATTTTATTATTAAACATCATTTCATATTATTGTGTATACCTTGAAATGCAATGTAAGTCATTTGGATAAAAGCGTCTGCCAAATGTATAAATGTAAACATCATCATAGCTGCATTTCCATTACCCTTCAAATTGCGCCAACTGAAATTGAAATTAAAAATACGCCCAATGAAAAAAAAAAAAAAAAATTCCTATATATATATATATATACGTTTTTACGCTCGCATAAGGTGGTTTTTCAAGCAATAAAAAAAATTAGTAGCCTATTTTGCTAAATTTTGCTTAGATTTTTATTTTTTTGGGGCATTTACAGGTCACCTGGTATACGTAACAGTCGATCATTCTTTAAATATGATGCGGTAAGTTTGGACAGAAGATGAGACAGCTCTTATTAAACTATTCATTAACTATTTTTTATTAACGATATATGTAAACCTACTAACATTCGTCACCATGATTTTTGCAATGACTTATCGCGAGGGAAAAAAATACGTTTTAGTCACATAACATCTTAATAGAATAGGATAATAGAAACGCTGTCATTTCGCAATATTATCGACATTTAGAAAATATCTCAAAAGTTTTGCGTAAATCTGTAATGGAAACGCAGCTTATGTATAAAACATGCGTTTCTGAGTCGTGCCTTAACATATCCTATGAAATCCAATCCTAAAAGCGTGTTTAGTTTGTTCCTGAACAGAGGACAATGAATATGGCAACGTTTTATTACGATGGAGTTTGTACGCATCACAGCAGTTCTGAATTGAAGTTCCTTATTTTACAGAAAATAACTGTGATTTTTTGACGTTCATTTTCTTTCATTTTAAATTGAACTCAAAACTCTGTAAAATTATAAAATAATATATGTAAATTAAAAATTCCGCTGTTATTTTAGGTATTGTGACATTACCATATGACATGTTACCATATTAATACAGCCCGGTCTCACCCCAAAACGTCATGTACTGACGGGTCTTGACCATACGGCAACATACGACGAATAGGGTACCCCTAAAACGTCCATATGAGACGAAGACATAAGCGCACCAGCAGCGCCTCTTAGCGGTACCCTAACACATACCTAAACCTACCCATAACCCGAATCGTCACATATGGACGTTTTAGGGGTACCCTTTTCGTCGTATGTTGCCGTATGGTCAAGACCCGTCAGTATGTGACGTTTTGGGGTGAGACTGTGTTAATTAATAATAGATATTAATATACATTTTAAGACCATAAATCACTATTCTGTCTCATTAATGTTAATCAAACAATTGTGATATCATGGAAAAAAGTTGAATATATATTTTTCTAATAGATATGCACTGTTAAACATTTAGTGTGAAATTACAGTATATTCCAGGTTAATAATTGCATTACTTTCACAGTAATTTCTCAGTATGACTTCTCTTGAATCTAACTGCACTAAATAAGTGGTTTTACTGTGAGTTTACATTATTGGGAAAAACTATTTACAGTAAACAAACAACATTATGCTGTATTTCTACAGTGCATATGTACTATGAAGGTACCCAGCATGCAGTGCGGCTTGAATAGATTATGCTGTGGATTGTTGGTATAATCTGTGCTGCTGAACTTATGTTTGGTTCACTTTTAGCAGATTGTGTTGTTGGTTTATTTTGTAATGTTGATTTATGTTGTATAAGTGTTTTTATTAATTGTTAAGTGTCATTTAATTCTCAACAATATTATTGATCTGCCTGCATTGACCCATTATATGAGAACTGAACTGAGCTGGACGATGACATCACGGTTTTCTCCAGAGCGGCTGTATATATAAATTAACTAAATTAATAACTTTTTTTTACAGAACTTACTTAAGCTGGACTGTGGCTGTGTCCAAATTCAGGGTCTACATCCTTCGGAGTACTCATTTGAAGGATGTTACGTCACAGCGCCGCGACGAAGGCTGTCCAAATTCGTAGGATCCTTCAAATGCGGCCCACAAATACGTCCTCCTTTTCCCCGAATTGGAAGGATGGGTGTGGTGGATCCTTTCCCGTCCTACCTATCCCATAATTCTTTTCGGCAGAGCGTAATGGCGGACGAAGCGAGCGGTAGTGGAGTGGGAGAGGAGTATGCTTTTCGATTTAAGTTTTTTAAAAACTGGCTTTTCAAAAAAATATTTTTTTTCAGTGGTTTAATTTATTATTTTTTTTTTTTTTTAAGGAATGGCCAAAGCTCAGGCTTGTCATGTATTTAACTTTTCATTCTTGAATAAGAATTGTGAACACCCCCATACTGAGATATAATTTAATTTTCACATTAAATTAAATAAAGTTTTCTTATTGTGGGATCCTTTATGGTAATACATATGATATGGTACAACTACAGTGCAATGCAAATAGTAAATATAAGATAAAGTGAGAGGTAGGCTAATAGTAAATAGTTTAGTCAATAAAATAAACAAACATACAGCAAATAAAATAGTAATGAAAAGTATAATTATATAATATCATAAGTACTAATATAATAATAATATATTGATAATAGCATATAGTTTATTTATAATACTATAATAATAGCAATAGAATATGAAATATCAATTACAGAATAGAAAATAAAAATAATAAGTTAAATAGTTAGTTACTATGAATAGTAAAATAATTTAACAGCATAACTATAATAGATTGATAATCGCAAGTGGTATATTATTATAATAACAATAATAAATAATGTAAATTTATACATTTTAACATATTATTACATAGGCTATATAAAATAAAATGACGCAACCCTGTCTCTTTTTGTTAAATTTCGGTTTTTAAAAGGTATAAGAAGCTACAAGTCAAGAAATAAAGTAAACGATTCAGTCAAACATACAGCAGGCTACACCGTTAAAGTTAAATAAGCCTAAATATATAAAGTTATGAAACTTCACTTTGCCCTCAGCCACAACAATCTGCCAAGGAACAAATTATAGATTTATGAAACCAAAGATCGCCTGTTAGATAAACACAAGACGAATTATTCTCACTAGACTGACAGCGGCGAACGTCTAGAAGCTCTAGCCGAGGCAAAGCTGTTCTCGGCGGGGTACATGAGCGCTGAGCGCCCGGTGATCCCTGGATCTCACAACTCCGAAACCGTCAGAAAACATTTTTAAAATGGCGCTCTCTTTATAAATAAACCACAGATTTGAGCTTTACACAACTACATTGTCGACTGAAAAACTCTTAAAACTACATTTCGTGACACAGTAACAGTAGTATTTTTAAATTTCGCGGCCTTTCTCCTCTGAAAATATGTGAAAGAAGGGTAGGCTGTCCAAATTCACAAACACCGACTTCCGGGCTTTGCGGTCGTCGGAGGACCCCTCCTCCTTCAACCGGGTAGGAAGGATCCTAAGGAGGATGTAGACCCTGAATTTGGACACAGCTTGTGACACTATATTCTTCTGGAAACAAACTTTGTTGCATAATTTTCCAGTTATCTCAGTAAAGCTGCTTTGAAACACTCTGTAGCCTATTATAAAAAGCGAGATGCAATATTTAAGATAATTGCTGCCAAGACCGGCAACACAATAAATCTGATGAAGGAATAGCGAAATAACTTAAACTTAAGAGCAGAAAGTCCCTCCATCTTCGACTGCAAGCAGAACTGGAGAGCGTCACAAACGAACCGAAACTCAGCGTATAGACTACTCGCCTCACAAAAAATGAGAAATAGGCTTATGAAAAAGCATGAAATGTCTTTTAAACAAACCAATTCAAATCGAAAACAAATTCTCTATAATTATGGAATCCAAATAAAAGGTGCATTTCTCTCTATAGATGAAGAGTCAGCAATGTCAACCTTATCTTCGCAGCCAACACTGACTCAGAAAACACTTGTTTATTAAAAGACAATTAAAATGTCTCCTTGCTTATTTTTTCCCCGGCACATTAATAATCATTAGGCTACTTTTGCCAGTGCTTTGAGGCAAGCTTTATGAGGCTTATATTCTGCCTCCCAGTGGCCTATATGAGTCTTTGAGCCTGTAAAAGTAGTCAACAAACTGAAATATTTTTTTTTAGGTAATATGTAATGTAAACTTGTTAAAACAGATTGCATAAAATTAAAATCAACATTTTTTTTAACAATATACAGCCCTAATTACCAGGGATTTTAAGATTGTTTTCTCAAAATTGACTTTGCTGACCCTATGAACTTCAAATATGTGTAGCGCTGTCATTTTTTGACCGATTCCAACAAATCATAAATCATTTTGAAGAAAAAAATTAAGCTCACAAGAGAGAATCGCGATGCATTAAGAAATTTTAGCACTGAATTGTATGGATCAATCGATATTATATACACATACACAGGACTAAGTTTAATATTAATTTCCCTCTAAACATGTTTGTTTTCAAATAAATTTAGTACAAAAACAAACTGTCATTTTCTGAGGAGGATTTGATGTTTAAAGCTGCTAACACAAAACTGATGTTTATCAAATTCATCATGAAATGTACTTACTGAATGAAGGAGGGTTTCCGATGCTATTATTTGAGGAATCGCTGTCATCACCGGCATCACTGTCCTCAAAAAAGGTACTCTCAACTAGCATCTATGAAATTCACATATAAAATATTGTTATTTGAGCCCCTTTAGTGTTTTCATCATATGATAAAACTAAATAGTCATTATGAATCTTAAATCTGTGGTAACTTGTTATTGAATTTCCGAGCATGACACATTACTGTTTTTTTCCTTGCACAGTAAAAGTGTTACTTGAGACTCACTCAGTGAAACCATTCACTCATGTACCGAATCTTCAGACCAAGTCTGCAAAACTACAAGCACATTACACACTTTACTCTCAGTTTGCAATTGCACTTTTTGCAAAATGCTATATATATATATATATATATATATATATATATATATATATATATATATATATATATATTATTTTTTTTGCTTGTATTTTTCCTTTGACTTTTCTGTAGCAGTTTTGTGATGTTCAGAGTTATATATATATATATATATATATATAATTTTTTTTTTATTGTAAAAATGTTTATTGCCACCATTGTTGAGATTGAAATGCTGATTTTTGATGCTTGTTTGTGACTCTAAAGGATGCTGTTGTTAATTTTTGTTTTTGTGCATGATGCTTAAAAATCCATCATTATAATGGAGTGTTGTTGGAACTCTTGCTGTAGTTTCACAGTGGTGGTAAAGTCAAATTTAAGTCTGTTAATAATGTAAACACTGAGGGATTACACACTGAGATCAGGGAATCAAGCGTGATATAACGCTATCATCTCTTTCTCTTCACTATCATTTACAGGATAAACATGAATGAACATCAGAAGGTTTGTTAAAGATTCAGAACAGCTTGTAAACAATGTCACGTAGCATTACATTCACTTTATTGGAGTCGTATGGATTACTTTTATGATGATGGATGCGCTTTTTGTGGCTTCAAAATAGGGTACCATTCACTGCCATTATTAAGCTTGGAAGAGCAGGATATTTTTAATACAACTCTGTGTTCAGCTGAAAGAAGAAAGTCATACAGGGTGGCTTGAGGGTGAGAAAATCATGGGACAATTTTCATTTTTGGGTGAACTATCCCTTTAAGATGTGTTTTACTTTTACATTTTAGGGTTATATTCTCATCTGTAAACGTTTTTAATTTTATATATAGTATTTAAAAATTGTCACAAAGGCAAAAAAAAAAAAAAAAAAAAAAAAATCAAATCATTTGGTATACGGTGTCATACTTGTTACAGAACTTAAAATTTATTACAAATTCGATAAAAATATATATCAAATCATCATACATCAAATGTATTAAAATAACATTTTTGCAGGTCAATAGTTTTAAGTCTTCAAATAAGGTTCATGATTTCATGAGTTCACACTTACGAATGATCAGGGAATGAATGGTTATGCGTAGTGATGTGACATTTGAACCGAGGCGTCGGAGCGTGTGTCGAGAAAAAGTGGGCGTGCCAGATGAAGCGGCGATTCGAGGCTTGTGTTGTTAACAGGTGTGTTGGACATCGGCTGTGGCTGGATGTAACCGATCGGCGAGAGTAGCCGCGTGCAGGCGGGGAGGAGCTGCAAACGGAGACGTGAAGTCGGACACTTTCTGGTTCCCGTAGTGACCGCTCACGTGGTGTTTGCATACTTTACCACAGCTGCAGTGAAATAAATGCAATATTTGCCAAATAATGCACAGATGTTTCAGAGACATTTTCATTCAATACTTTATGTAGCCTACTGCTTCATCCAGCGTCTGTTTGAACAAGAATAAAGTTCAACATAAGCTACTATCAATGAAGTGGAGTCTTTTTTAAGCAGTTTTAATTTGATAAACATGACACAATATAACATGACAACGACATGAAAAGAGTGTTCACTGTTATAATAAACTGATTTGAGAGCTTTAGAGGAACTAAAGGTTTTCGAATAAACACGAAACACACGTGATCGTTGTCATGCATAGAATCCGGCCAATGGTGGAACAGCTGTGTCGTCATCAGCCCTCCTGCAGCCCAGTGCAGCCGCTCTTGAGAAGCTGCGCTGGCTGAGTTCTCCGGCTACTCTCGAATCGCTCTCGCGGTACTTTGATGGCATATGTCACAGTCACGTGGCGTCGGCGCTGTATCAAGTCGGACAAAATTTCTAACCGGCATGCACTGCTTTAAGTCAGCCGCCGATCGGTCTGCGCAGAGCTGCATGAAGTCGAACAAGCCTAACGTGAAAATCACGTGACTAATGATCTATGACTAATGACAAATGAGGCCTCGGTTTGTGTGGATACGTCATCGGTTCGGTCTGAGTGTCGCTTCCGGATAAAATGCGGTTCGAAACTCGCGCCACCTTGTGGGTGTTGTCAGGAGTAGTAGAAGCAGTTGTAGTAGTGTCAGAGAGTCAGAGAGTTAGAAAACTATTGTCATTGTCGTTATTGTGTCATATGTGAGGGCTGTATATTATTACATTATCAGGTTAGAATAGTTATAGTATATTATTATAGTAGGCCTATATTATATATAATATATAATTAATATAAGACTATAGTCTTGTTATTAATTAGATAAGATTATTTGGATTGCTCTGGATTTTTGGATCTGGACTGGACTGCTTTTTGATTTGGATTGCCCTTTTGGATTTGTTTGCTTTTTGTGACCTCTTCCTTTTTCCTGGTAATGGAGACAGCAAGAAAGAGGGAATCCTCCCCTGTCTGGGCTCAACAGAAGCATCAGTGTCCTCATTTGTATAAAAAAAAGATTTTTTTTAAATGAGGGAGGGAGGGCGCGACACTGGTTCAGAATGAATTAATTTGTCTGCTGTTTCTTTGCACAGTAGCTAGGTGTCACTAGTGAGCAATGCTGAATGAAGCTTCGAGTAATGAACCTTTGGCTGAAGCAATGGGCTGCGAGGTCTCAGAGGTTCAGGAAGCCTCATTTTGCCATCACTACCCAGAGTACTCCCCCCGTATCTCTTGGTTAGAAAGATAACCAGGCAAGTGTGAGGAGATGGGGTGGTGGAGGGATGCTGAAAACTGTCGAGGAATATGGCGACTGTGTGTATTTAAAGGCCTTTAATCATGCTGATTGAGTGGACCTGTTGATTACTGATTGCTGACAGCTGGTTGGAATGACTTCATTGTTTGATCACTAGAACGTGTTCCTCCTGAACCTTGTTAATAAAACATCAAGTTTTAACTCACAGGGTTTTCTTCCATCTTGTTTCCTCCTCACAGAAGATCTCCACAACTCTTCAGTTATCTACTAAACACAAAATAATTCATTACAAATAAATACTCATTACTAAAAAATATAAACAAATTATTTCAATATTTGTATGTAAACAATTAGATATATAATATAATTATATATGTTTATACACTGTAAAAAGAGCACACAGAGTGTGTTGATGGTATTTTAACACTTAGATTTTTAACACAATGTGTGTTAAAATGTAACTGGATAGAATAGCACTGTGTGGAGGGCAGTTTTTGTTTATGATAAAAAATATTTTAAATGGTATCCCATACAAAGCTCTCTCTCTCTCTCTCTCTCTCTCTCTCTCTCTCTCTCTCTCTCTCTCTCTCTCTCTCTCTCTCTCTATATATATATATATATATATATATCACTTCATGCCTCTTGTCTTTTTCAAATGCTGCATTCACGACAGCATTTCTGTCAGACATACAGAAGCTCTTATTGATATCAAACAAACTCTTGATTAAACGTCACTGGACTAGCCTACATAAAAACAAATCAACAAAACGTTCTGTGTTCATCCAAACACCATCCTCAGCTGTGAAAACACAGGAAGTAACTCTAATATACACTTATGGTGAGTTCAAGTCATCTCATATAGATTATAGTGACGAGTTGAACACACATGAAAGCCACCACAATGTCGTACATACCAGTAGGAACCTCGGGATTTTCTTTAACTGGAAAACTTTAACTTTAGCTGGAAAATAACTTAAAGAACCGCTATAAAGCCAAAACAATCTCTGTTACCTTAAATTATACACTTATCTCTGTAAAGCTGCTTTGGAACAATCTACATTGTTAAAAGCGTTATATAAATGAAGATGACTTGACTTGACTTTAAGCCCAGATCTTCACGAGTTGTTGGCGTGCCAGTGAGAAACATGGCGGCATACCACAATACATTTAGCAGTGATATTGCCGTTCTTTTCTATTTACAGCGAAGTAAGCTAATTACATGCACAGAATACGTTGGCATTATAATATAACAATGTAATATGTAACAATAAAGTTTGCAGTGGCGTCATAAATTAATTAAAAACATAAGAAACCAAAGCACACCTGATGCATATTTCTTCATTTTCTAGAACTAGAGTTTAAGAACATTGCTGTATTTTTGTGATTAATTAAGAGAGAGTACACCGCCATCTTACTCTGACGAAAGTGACTTGAACGCAGTGCCGTCGTAAACACGACTTCCTACCTCGTAAATACAAACTTCCCAGGACTGAACGCACCTACAGCCACATCACATGTGACACGAAACAATTGAATTGAACAATTGAACGTGAATTTTTTCTGCGGTTAATTTTTTCACAGGTTCAATAAGACCTTTTATTCAGTGTCCATTTATATTTTCATTTGTTTCTTGAAAAGTTATGTTATTAAAAAGGAAGAACAGATCGAACAGATCAAACAGCTGGCAGAACAAAATACACATGAAAATTACGTTTCAAGATGTATATGCCTTTTCCACACACGAAAAAGTGCACAGTGCACAGTTCATGTCTAAAACCAGACTCAAAATGAGTGAACAGACTTACTGACTTTATTAACTTTTCATCATCATTGCAGGTTCACTGAAGGACACTGATTTTACTGATTACAATAAAATAAAATAGTAAAAAAAAAAAAAAAACAATTACAAAAACAAGAGTAAACGCTCTCTAAAATGGTAAATGTGATCGAAACATTTGCAAAAAAGCAAGTAGGGATGGAGAACTTAATCTTTGAAGCTTTTCTCTGATTGTTTCGGGAAAAGAGCATCAGATTGTGAGAGTGAAAACATTGCCATCTTGATGAAGGTAACACTGACTGCAGTCATACACCAGAATGCACTGCTCCGTTTCTGGACACTGATGTGGTTATTCCTAGAGACATCTTTATAATATCTATCCAACAAACTCTACTTTTGTTGATCTTTCGAACAAAGTTGAGGTAGAAACTTTGCTTCATCTATTCTACTATTAAAATCAGGTTAAATCTCTTTGGGAGAACTTGAGTTGTTATCTTTCTCCGTTTATCAGATAGATCCACATTCTAATGAATAAATACATTTATATTCATATAGCATCATAATCAGAAATACTTTATTGATCCCCGAGGGGGAATTATTTGTCACAATTGCCCACCTGTCAAAGCATAAGCAAAAGAAATAGTAATAAAAAGTAGATCAATAAAGAGTATCCTAGGCTATATAATATAAAAGTATAAATATAAAATATAAGGAAAAAAATAAAGAAAAATATAAGGAATGTGGGTATGTTCAATATTTACATTATTAAAACACTGTTATGGTGAACATTTACATTATTTAGAATTATAATTATAATGGTGAACCAAAAAGTACTAGAGAAATAATAAATAGCAGCAAAGAATATTGCACATTAATTATTAAAAAGATAATGTTGCACAGAAACAGAGATATTGTCAGTTTAAAAACTAAGTAAGTGTCCGTGTATCAGGCACTTAGGCTACGTTCACACTGCAGGGCTTAATGCTCAATTCCGATTTTTTGAAAAAATTCGATTTTTTTGCAAGGCCGTTCACATTTCCAATTAAATGCGACCTTTTGTGATCTCCTGTGTGAACGTGAAATGACCCAGAAGTGACCCGCATGCGCAGAAGAGTACTCAACGGTCAACGACGTCACTTGTTGTTTGCGGAAGTAGCTAAACCTAACTGTGATTCTCTCACTCTCACACACACACACGAGCGCACGCAGCGACCGTTACACAAGAGTCAGACAGCAGCCGCTGACCTATCTAATATCAGATTCAGCACAAATAAAGTTAACATAACGTATATTGGCCGTGGGCTTTTTTTTTTTTTTTTTTTTTTTACCGGCTCGTCGAGGTCGACCCGTTCGGCAGATTTACCTCAGCTCGACGAATATGCAGTCCGTTTTCAAACCGACGACTACTTCAACGCAGAATTATGCCGTTTTTCGCGTATCAATGACGTGCGGGTCGGATACATGCGACCTGGCCGTTCAGACCGTTCAGCCCCTATGCGACCTGTATCTGATATTTTCATGACAGTCTGAACGACACAGATCCGATCTTTTCAAATGCGACCCAGGCCACTTGGGTATGTGGTCCCAAATCCGATACATATCCGATCTTTTGAAATGCGACTTCAGTCTGAACGGCCAGGTCGCATGTATCCGACCCGCACGTCATTGATACGCGAAAAACGTCATAATTCTGTAGTCGTCGGTTTGAAAACGGACTGCATATTCGTCGAGCTGAGGTAAATCTGCCGAACGGGTCGACCTCGACGAGCCCGTTAATTAAAAATAAATAAATAAAAGCCCACGGCCATTATATATACACGTTATGTTAACTTATTTGTGCTGAATCTGATATTAGGTCAGCGGCTGCTGTCTGGCTCTTGTGTAACGGTCGCTGCGCGGCGTGCGCGCGCTCGTGTGTGTGTGTGTGTGAGGGAATCACAGTTAGTTCAAGTTTAGCTACTTCCGCAAACAACAAGTGACGTCGTTGACCGTTGAGTACTCTTCTGCGCATGCGGGTCACTTCTGGGTCATTTCACGTTCACACAGGAGATCACAAAAGGTCGCATTTAATTGGAAATGTGAACGGCCTTGCAAAAAAATCGAATTTTTTCAAAAAATCGGAATTGAGCATTAAGCCCTGCAGTGTGAACGTAGCCTTAGAGTGAGGAGTTATAAAGCTTGATGGCCACATGCAGAAATGACTTCCTGACACTCTGTGGTGCATTTCAGAAGAATAAGTCTTGCACAGAAAGAGCTCCTGTGTTTGAGCAGCACATCATGGAGTGGGTGCGAGATATTGTCCAAGATGACATGTAGTTTGGACAACATCCTCCTCTCTGACACCACCGACAGAGTCGAGCTCAACCACCACAACGTTGCTAGCCATACGGATCAGTTTGTTGAGTCTGTTAGCGTCTGCTACCCTCAGCCGGCTGCCCCAGCATGCAACAGCAAACAGGATAGCACTGGCCACCACAGACTCATGAAACATCCTCAGCATCGCCCTGCAAATGTTGAAGGACCTCAGCCTCCTCAGAAAACAGAGACTCTTCCTATAGAGGGCTTGAGTGTCCTTAGCCCAGTCCAGTTTATTGTCAATAGACCATTGATTATAGAGTATTGATTGCTCTACAAATAATTATTATAAGTTGATAACAAACTATAGGCTATATCTTATTAATTAGCCTACTACATTGAATGAACAATATCGCTATGCCATTATCCAGAGAGGCAATCTCTATCTAGGCAGAATTTTTCCTTCTAAATATTTTATTGAGATTGAGTGTAATTGAGTGTATAGCCCACAGTTAAACTTATGATCTCCGGTGTTGTTTTGAGTGTTTTAGACTAAATGAAATACAACTATGTATAAACATTTATTTGACTTGACTGAAGCGTGCCGCGTTATTAGTCATGTGAACGGAATGGAATAGCAATAAGTCTATGGGAAATTACATGGATAAAAACAGACTCAACTAACTCAACTAACTCTGTCAGAGTGATGGCTATCCTAACTAATGCATATCTATCATGTTACAGTGTGTGTAATCTTATGGATTACATTAATACTATAATGGATGATCTTAGCACTAATTTGGGCAGTGTCATTGGAGATAAAATAGGCTACAAAATTCATATCCAGTATTGCAAATCTTTGAAGCTGCCAGGAGAAAAACATGTTATGGGCCATAATGTAAAAGCTTTAATGTTTAAATTCATCCACTATCACCATTATAATGGAATATGTCAAACAGATTTTATAAAACAATATTTGTGGATAATATAGGTAATCGTGCCCGTGCGTGTTTAAACTTTAACAATGTAATCGATACCTAGGCCTACTACAGCGCATGCGTACATGTTGTTAAAATCTTTTTTTTTTTTTTTTTATTGCTAAGAACATAGAAAATCAATGGGGTAAATACAATTGCGAGTACAGCTACAGATTATATAGTCAGGAGAACATCATGCAAATGACACAGTGAGACAGTTTTAAGGGCTTTGGAATTGCTGGATGTACTGAGAGTGTCCAGGTAGGATTTAAGTTCCTTACAAAAAATAAATAAGTAGGGCTTAGCATCCTGAAATGTACATTTGTATAAAAAAAATTTCGCTAGAAAAATAAATAGGTTTATCAAAAAAATATTGGTCCTTTACATCTTTCATCTTTATCAAAGTTGTGTTGACCAAATAGAACATCTTTGTATAACAAAGAAAAACTCTGGGATGAAAATGTGCGAACAAAGATAGCCTACAGAAATCCTTCCAGAACAGACTTATATTCCCAGAAGAGATGAGAAATAGATTCGTGTTCAGCACCACAAAAATAACCTAAAGTGTCAATATCAGGAAACATCTTTTTAAGTAAAGCTTCACAGGATAAAAAAAAGATGAAGTAATGCGTGTTGTTAAAAACGTCAACTACGTATTTGATATCAATGACGTCATTGCGCTAGTACACACTTTAGTCTCAACAGACCAATCAAATATCTCTGTGGAAACGGGTCAGTAATATCTGGGCCACTAACAGATTGTAATGTTAACACCGAAAACAAACACGTTTCAAACAAAGTCAAAGTCTGGGCTTTCTAATGATAAGTAGCCTAGTGTGTTTCTATTCCTAAGAGTTGTTGAGTAGCCTACTCTACTCTTTTTATGCGATAACTTTGTCTGATCGTTGCAGAGATCTGCATTCAGCAATAAACAGGAAGATTTGCTCTGTCACGCGCCACATTAAATCACATCAAAACAACATTTATGGTTTGAGTTTCATGATAAAAATGGCGTCGTTTGTGACTGTTTTTAGAAAGTATAACATAATAACATAACACAAAACAGGCACAAGCAAAAAAAAAAAAAAAAAATAATAATAATAATAATAAAAATGCCTATATAGTCAAGTTTCTCTACAAAGGGCTCTGACTAAAAATTATATTTAGAGTCTAATCATATAGCCTAATCACGAGCTCACGCTTATTTCTATTACAAAAAAAAAAAAAAAAAAAAAAAAAAAAAAAAAAGTATTATAAACATCAAGAGTAGGCTATTTGGTTTCGGTTTCGTTTTTGTCAGGTTTGGTGCGTCATTACATAATCCTCGCAAATTCAATCTCAAATACACAGTTATTGCAAACTGTAGCCTACACTATTAACTCATTACACTAGACTAACCTGGTTGCAGTCTTGATCGAAGCTCTTCTGTATTTTGCGTCCTCATGAAAAATGAAACTGACGAAGCTCGAGCTTGAAGTCCACGAGTTGAAACGGAGAAACTGAGTTTTAAAACGCGACGATAGAAACTAAATTATACTTAACATACGGAACTGATATATTCAATTTCGTTTTAAACCATTTTCGTAAAATAAATAAAAGGCAAACAAGGTCTAAATCTTTGAAAATTAATCAAAACATTAAGCAACAGCGAACTTTCAATGCTCCGCCCTTCTTCTTCTGTCTCCCGTCTCTGAGTCCCGCCTCAAAAGAGGAAGAACAGATCATACAGCCGGAAGAACAAAATACACATGAAAATGATGGGCTGCGTTCGAAACCGCATACTCAATGAGTAGGTACTTAATTTCAATGAGTACTTACTTAACGAGCGCTAAAAGAGTAGGTACTTTATAGCCAGATCTCGTTGAGTATGAATGCGAGCCGGACATCTGCCATGTTGACGTTATCATGTGACCTACGACGCGTTATCACAAGCGCAACAACTTAAAAGATTTGAACGACACGTTTAATTCATCTGTCTGTAAATATCATGATATTGATTAAACTTGCTCATTTTGTGGTCTTTTTGAAGAAACTGCTGCCCATTTATTGTGTGAGTACATTTAGGGTTGATTTAAGTTCTTATATTTAACCCTACTAATGTGACCCACCGTTTTATCCTTAACGATATTTATTTTTATTACGAAATCCCAAAATTGTCATCTCTTGAATATGTTGTTAATTTCTTTATTTTATATCCAAACATTTTCATCCATAAGCAAAAGTGGCTTACTGCTTTGCTTTCCTCTTTTTCTTGTTAAATTTAACTCTCGTTTCATCCCTCAGGCCTATAAATAACAGAAAATGCATTTTTTTTAAAATGTATTATATAATTAATTATTTAAGAATATATATATTGATATTCAACCTTATAGGTTTTTTCCTGTGTATAAAATCTCATAATATGTTTGCAAACCCATGATATATATATATAAAAATACATACATACATACATTTACCTCACATTTACTCGACAGCCCTACCTAGAACGGTTTTCCTCAGCGTTTGTAATGTCTGCACAAAGGGAGATTCACCTTTGGAGAAAACTGTTGATTTTATACTCGAAATATTTAAGTATCATTATTAAAAATTAATATTACCCCAGAATGAATTGCATTGCTATCCCAGCCCAAAACATACAATAATAACAACGATAAGTGCTGATCAATTAATTATATTACTTTTTACTGTAAATTATATAATTCAATAAAACAAACAAAATTTCATGTATGTCATATGAAATTAAATAGCTATGCATGAATACACTCTAGATGTGTATATAGTGAACATATCTACATTTTCATTCAAACAATAAATAAAGCATTAATTAATTGTATTTTATTTACTGACAACAATGAGAAATATTAATAAATTTGTAAAAGAATGAATCAAAGTCACCATCACACAATAAACAAATGCATATACAAGTCAACACATGAAACAAAGCTTTATTCAAACTACAGTCATGTATGTAGACTACAGGTGCTGAACCCCACATCCTTCTGCCATCTCAACACAGCGGTGCCCATTCTGCAGCTTTATTCTGATGAATCAGCTGACCGCCAGAGGTGAGCCATTCCTTCATGCCTGAGGTTGCTGCGTGATGTGTTGTGCTTCACAATCTGAGGCAATAAAGGCCGGTGGAGTGATGGAGGGACTCGTAAGGGCAGGTGGAGTGATGGAGGGACTCGTCCATGGCACCATCACCAGGATTCAGCTCTGGGTTCCTCATCCTCAGTGCTCACACCAGCCTGCTGACATTTCAGATCCTACAAAATACACAAGCATAACACAAAAGCAGTCATTTTAACCGCACAATGTCATTTGATTTCAGTATTATTTAGAAGACAAAAACGCTTTTTTCACAAATGCCACCATCATCTTCCCTTGCAGGTCCTGCTCCACAAAAGCTGTGCAGCAAATGCATAGAAATCAAGAATCAGAAAAGTGCTGTAATAGCTCTGTTTGAAATTACAATAATTAAAATAAACTACAACTTAATATTTAAATAGTTGTTGTTATTCATTTCTGTAATGTCACAAAGCCTTTGATGGCAGCATTCAGCTTCATGAGCCACTCTCCACCGGATAAACACACATCTGTTCATCTGACCCTGTAACATCCAGACCAGACTCACGTTACCTCTGTGATTTATGAACTCAACACTACATTTACATGTTGAGGTTGTTTTAACTTTTTATCCTACATAAATGTTCCTTAATTTATCAACAGTACTAATGGACAAATAAAATAGATAACTTATGTTTAGTTACTTTATAGATTTGTTCTACATAATAGCACACATACATCACTCAGATGCCTATTTCATATTTAATCTGCAATTCTTATAGAAGAGTTTCTTGCCAGATATTAAATAGACATTTAGTAATTGTATTTAAGATGTATACGGTTTAAAATGTATGCAAATCCACTTTGGAGACGTATGTGTCCTTACTGGAGCTTCTCTGTTAGCTATACATAATAAAATGTGATTTACAGCAAAATCACAAATATATAGCGTCTTTACATCTTCAACAATTCAACAGTTTACTGTACAGTAGTTCAACACATGCGATCATTTGATTTGTAATACTCACATTTGAGTCTCGTCCGTCATCCTTTCCGTCACGTTCGAGTATGACCTATCCTTCTTCTTCTTTTTTATGACGTTTCCTCTCGCGTGGCCTCCTGGGATAGAAGAGTATCCATCGTTGAACACTCAAAAATCTGGGCGGAAGCGAGTAAGCCATCCGGGAACTTCTCGCCTACTCTTTTATGAATACTGATGTTTCTAACGTACTGCTTCCTTCACGTACTGTTTTCGCCTACTATATAGTAGGAAAGTAGGCATATTCGAACGCACTTAAGTCCGAATCTCGCGATAATTAGTACGTCACCCAGGTAATTCTCGCTTACTCTTTTGGATTCGTAAATACTTTTTCGCTCGCCTACTCTTTTTCCCATACTAAATAGTAGGGAAGTATGCGGTTTCGAACGCAGCCATAGGCTTGTTCGACTTCATGCAGCTCTGCGCAGACCGATCGGCGGCTGACTTAAAGCAGTGCATGCCGGTTAGAAATTTTGTCCGACTTGATACAGCGCCGATGCCACGTGACTGTGACGTATGCCATCAAAGTACCGCGAGAGCGATTCGAGAGTAGCCGGAGAACTCAGCCAGCGCAGCTTCTCAAGAGCGGCTGCACTGGGCTGCAGGAGGGCTGATGACGACACAGCTGTTCCACCATTGGCCGGATTCACTGCATGACAATGATCACGTGTGTTTCGTGTTTATTCGAAAACCTTTAGTTCCTCTAAAGCTCTCAAATCAGTTTATTATAACAGTGAACACTCTTTTCATGTTGTTGTCATGTTATATTGTGTCATGTTTATCAAATTAAAACTGCTTAAAAAACGTAGACTCCACTTCATTGATAGTAGCTTATGTTGAACTTTATTCTTGTTCAAACAGACGCTGGATGAAGCAGTAGGCTACATAAAGTATTGAATTAAAATGTCTGAAACATCTGTGCATTATTTGGCAAATATTGCATTTATTTCACTGCAGCTGTGGTAAAGTATGCAAACACCACGTGAGCGGTCACTACGGGAACCAGAAAGTGTCCGACTTCATGTCTCTGTTTGCAGCTCCTCCCCGCCTGCACGCGGCTACTCTCGCCGATCGGGTGCATCCAGCCGCAGCCGATGTCGAACACACCTAATGTTTCAAGATGTATATTCCCTAGTTTAGTTTAGTTTAATTGCCGCTTTTTTTCCGCACACGAAAACATTACAGAGACAGTTCATGTTTTAAACCAGACTCAAAATGAGTGAACAGACTTACAGACGTTATTAACTGTTTCAGCATCATTGCAGGTTCACTGAAGGACACTGATTTTACTGATTACAATAAAACATCAATACAAACTCATAGTCTAAGATAAACTATATTTAAACTAGGTTATAAAATAATAATATTAAAAACTATTTTTAAATAAAAACAATTACAAAAACAAGAGTAACGGTCTCTAAAACAGTAAACTTGAAACATTTGCAAAAAGGCCTAAAACTATTGAGTAGGGATTGAAACTGAAGCCTCTTAAAGGAGCTGTATGTAAGAAACCTATTTCAATTAATCATAAAATGGCCCTGATGTGTCACTAGACATTAAGAAATCATGTTCATTTCAAATACTTATATAACTGACAACAGTAGTATGGCTAGGATATTGTCATTTAAAAAGTGGACTTGCAGCCCTTAACTGTTGTTGATGTTGTCATTTTGTGTTTTGGCCTGATGCGCCTCCCTCCACCTATCTACCAATCACGAAGTCAGTAGTGTTTCGGGATCCGGGTTGCCAGCTTTGCTCTAACCTACCCTAACTATAGTCTGATAAAAATGTCTAACGTTACTAAATCAAAAAGACCTCGTTATAATTCAGAAATTCGTCGTGACAAAGTCCGAAATAAAACCAGAATTTGTATTGGAGATGCTTTTGAAAGATGGAGACGGCTGAAAACGGAGAAGATTATTAATTGCTAATTTTCTCCTGGACAGGTAAGATTCATCTATGCTTGGCTAACTTGTACTTGATGTCAATGGACATTTCATATATTCATGACAGTTGAACAAAGTTATGCATGTTCATGCAAAGTAACGTAACATTAGCTCACATGGACATATGCTAACATTAGCAATGTATTATAGGAGCCCGTTTCTCTGTCATTATGCTGAGACGCTGAGGAAAACAACATTAGCACGCCCATTATGGCAATTTGAAACGTAATTGAGACAGAAGCCTAACTTTACCTCAGAAAAAATGATTCGTCATTCGTTCTTCACATACAGTATATCGTGGACTAAGTTACACATGCTGCAAGTTGACCTGTATGACCATTGAAGCAGCCTACGTTTCTGCTGAATCCTGCAGCTTATCTGGCAACCTCGAGTCAGGGGGGAGGGGGAGGGGATACACCGCTCTACAGTATTTTTAAAGTGATTGCAGTACCAGTTTTGGCCACAAGTCCTACATGCGGTTCCTTTAAATCTTTGAAGCTTTTCTCTGATTGTTTCTGGAAAAGATTGGAAGCCTCAGATTGTGACAGTGAAAACACTGCCATCTTGATGAAGGTAACATTGACTGCAGTCATACACCAGAATGCCCTGCTCCGTTTCTGGACACTGATGTGGTTATTCCCAGAGACATCTTTATAATATCTGTCCAACAAACTCTACTTTTGTTGATCTTTCGAGCATTATGTGTATTTTGCAAAGTTGAGGTATAAACTTTGCTTTATTTATTCTACTATTAAAATCAGGTTAAATCTCTTTGAGAGAACTTGCGTTGCTATCTTTCTCCGTTTATAAAACATAATATGAAACTTTTTATTGAAATATATATATATATATATATATATATATATATATATAATTAATTTATTTATTTTCCTTGGACTGACTATGCTATTGATGTTAATGCTAATTTCTTTCTGTTGCATTGTAAATTTTTTATTCACAAAAACAAATTTCTCAATATGTTGCCTAGATTTGATGTCTTTGTCATTGAGAACTTGTTGTAAAATCTCCTAAACTCATTAACAATAAGAACAAGAAGTTTCTAAAGAATTATGATGATATTTTTCTGGTTGAGGTGTCATTTGTTATTTCTCAGTATTTTTATTTTCTCTTTCCTTTTCATGTGATGTCAATGTATTCAATGCAGTGCTGTTTCTTTTCTTGCAATAATAATAATAAATAAATAAAAAAATCCCAGAGACATAATAAATACATACTTGGTCATTATCATGGATATTGATCCCCAAATCCTTCTGCCATATTGTTTTCAAGTTATTACATGTATCTGCAGTCACACTGAGCATTGATCTGTAACACATAAAGCAGCCTGAGCTTAACATGGCAACTGAAGATGGGCATAAACAGGGTTATCACTTGCATTAGATTTGTTCTTGACACAGTGTCTAATCTAGCCTGGCAAGCCAGACCTACATCAAGATGTTAGGTCTGGCAACTGACAATAGACACGGCTCAATCCGACGGGCTGGATAAACGGCTGTCTTTCAAATTCCCTCTGCACGCAATAGAACAGTGCTTCAACCAACCAGAGCGTTTTCCCAACAGCGGAGATAACGTTAGATGATAGATTCAACTTTTGAATCTGGCTGGCAAAACTCCGAACACATCTTCCTTTTTTAAGAATGACTTAAGTGCCGTTCTTTGCTCTTTTCTCAAAGAAAAGCTTAACTCCAAGTCCTCCAGAGTCACGGCCAAAGCCGATTCGAAAGACTGTTCTCCAGCAGCCGCCATTCTTTGTTTCGCAACTCTGTCGTCATTATGTTAAGCCCGCCCCACCTACTCTATACACAATGTGATTGGCCTGACCCAATTTAGGTTTTTACAGCTCCGAAAGTCAACGGAGAGTTGCTAGACTACCCTGGCTGCAAAATACATTTTGCTGCCACTAGGGTGCGTCTAGATTTAATCATAATTATAATAATTCATTACATTTATATAGCGCTTTTCTAGGCAGGCCTACTCAAAGCGCTTTTTACATGAAAGGGGGAATCTCCTCAACCACCACCAATGTGCAGCATCCACTTGGATGATGCGACGGCAGCCATATTGCGCCAGAACGCCCACCACACACCAGCTTATTGGTGGAGAGGAGACAGTGATGAAGCCAATCAGTATATGGGGATGATTAGGAGGCCATGATGGACAGAGGCCAAGGGGCAAATTTGGCCAGGATGCCGGGGTTACACCCCTACTCTTTTTCGAAGGACATCCTGGGATTTTTAATGACCACAGAGAGTCAGGACCTCGGTTTAACGTCTCATCCGAAGGACGGTGCTCATTGACAGTATAGTGTCCCCATCACTACACTGGGGTGTTAGGACCCAGACAGACCACAGGGTGAGCGCCCCCTGCTGGCCTCACTAACACCTCTTCCAGCAGCAACCTGGTTTTCTCAGAAGGTCTTCCATCCAGGTACTGACCAGGCTCAGCCCTGCTTAGCTTCAGTGGGCAACCAGTCTTGGGCTACAGGGTGATATGGCTGCTGGCTGCTGATTTCTTGGCTATGTCTGATCTGCAGATACTTCCAAAAGTTTCCTTGACCCCCAATATTATATTTTTTCACCAATTCAGAGTGACATATGACATAAACATAAACATAAACCATACTTTTTAACATATGACATAAATAGTCCATTCTCATCCATATCCCCAATTACAGTTTCCCCTTTAATCTGCCATTGTTTCTAAAACACCCGGCTTTTATATTTCAGGGTTATTCCACAATGATGCATATGACTGTCTATAATGTGATGTCCTGCACACTTTATGAATTTTGCTCCAAACATGTCTTGAATGTATTGTCACTGGATTTGACTGGATTTTAGCTCCAGAGGATTGTGAAATAATGCTAATGGGATGAAATGGTGAGGCCAGTTTCTGTTCTTGATCCAGTCCGACTCAGAATCTCGTCCCAATGTTTATCCAGTTTGGCCTAAAGAGATATTATACACCTCACATCAGGTAATCCAAGGAAGTCCCATAATGTTTGGGTCTAGGGTTAGGGTTAATGTTGATGAGTTCCTCTTAATACTGTAAAAAATGAGGAAACCGTGTCATTAGTCATCACAGCCGGTCAAAGATTTCTATATAATAAACTAACCAAAGCCCAAATTCGACAGGGTGGAGTGGGGCTTTTTGGCCGTCAAATGTCGGGTTTAGTCATATTTTTAGCCTTTTTGGCATCTACGGATATAGCCGTGATTGGGGTATTTTCTGAAGAGTTTGGACACATCAGATGAATTAGAGAGAGATTTTTTTTTTATTTTAACAATCAATTTATTTAAATATTAGTTAACATTTATCCAAATTTACACACACATAAAAAAAAATTAAAAAAAAATAAAATAAAGGTAAAATAAAAATTAAAAAATTACTTTAAACCTCTTGCAAAAACAATTTCTTCATCATCAACTGAACACAGAGCATTATTGCAACACCACTGCATTTCGAAAGCTTTTTTCGTGTTCATCAATTTATGAAAATTAAAATCAATAAGAATTCTTGATTTGACCATATTTTGAAAAACTAATACAACATCTTGTCCTGGCTTCTCTTCTATCTTATTTCTCCTAGTGATATAAACAGCATATTTTGCTTGTCCAACAATAAAATTAATGACATGACCTTTGTACTTTTGTTTTGAACTGTAAAAGAAACCCAAAATATATTCTTGCTTTGAAAAACAAATATTAAAAGAATCTAAAAAAACACTTAATAAATCAAAAAGCGGGTTAAGTCGATTACATTCCATAAAACAATGAAAAATAGTCTCTTGTTCGAAACAAAAAGGACATTTATCACTTACAGTGGGGTTTAAAATAGACACAAAGGCATTTACAGCAATAGCTCCATGTAAAATCCTCCATTGCAAATCACCAAGTTTTTTTTTTTTTTAATGGTGGTTTGTAAAGTGCTCGCCAAGGTTTAGTTTCAGAGTTGATTCCTAATTTCTTTCTCCATACTGTATCTGTTTTAATACTTAAATTACGCCGATGGATAGCTTTCACAATACATTTATATAATGTTTTCCCTTCAACTGTACAAAAATCAATATACTCATTAATTCCACTTTTTAACAAGGGGCTATTAAGACAAGACTCCTCTATTACAGGGCAAATTTCAAGATCTGGAAAAAGATCTTTACTATCAGGGATTGAAGTCCCTGCACCAAACTCTTCTAAAAGTGTCTTCTCTTCAACAGTTAAAATTTTAGTTAGTTTGTCAAGAAACTTCTTTGCAAAACATACTGATCTAACTCCTAAAAGGATAGAGACTTTATCAGCTCTCAGTAAATTATATCCTGATTCATTTATAATGTTTTTTAGCTTAAAAAGCTTTTTATTACATAGTATATCTGTTAGACCATGAACATCTTTTCCTGAAGCATCAAATCTAGCTCCAAATACAACTGGTTCTTCCAACAACCAATAAAGAGAAGTTGCTGGTTCCATCCACCGCTGTTTAAAGAGACCCCACACTTTAAACAAGTTTTGATAAAATGGAGGAATTCCAGTAAAATTCAATCTTTAATGATCCATTAAACAAAGTTAAATCTATGTCCATATTGTCCACTCTTCTCAAGATGCTTAAAGCCAGTGGTCTCCATTCAAGAGAATAAGGTCCCATTAAAAGTTTCTGTAAATATTGGAGACGGAAAGTGGCTCTTCTGCTTGCGAGATTAACCAGACCTTGACCTCCTTCTTCTTTGGGCAAAAACAGAATGCTTTGAGGAGTCCAATGATACTTGTCCCAAAAAAAGTTCACCAGTTCTCTTTGAATATTTACAAGGAGTCCATTTGGAGGGTCCACACAAGCAAGTTTACGACATAATGAAGATGCCACAAGATTATTAATTATAAGAATACGTCCTCTATAAGATATCTGAGGGAGCAACCATTTCCATTTATTCAATCAACCTTTTATTTTCTCAATTAGACCTTCACAATTTTTCCTAAAGAAATTTTTATTTCCTAGATAGACACCAAGGTATTTTAAACCTCCTCTTTTCCAAATCAATCCTCCAGGTAAAGCAGGAAGATCTCCACTCCAATTTCCCACTAGCAGAGCTTCACTTTTCCTCCAGTTGACTTTAGCAGAGGAAACACATTTAAAATCATTCACATTTTTTTCTAACTTAATAACATCCTCCTTTCCATTTGAAAAACAATAACATCATCAGAATAGGCGGAAAGATGTAAAGAATTATTACAACCAGGGAAAATCAGACCTTTTAAATGAGCTTGTAACTTTTGAAGTAAAGGTTCGATGGCAAGGGAATACAACATACCAGACATACTGTAGCACATCCCTGCCTAACTCCCCTCTCAACTTTAAACGGAGCACACAAACCACCATTAATCATAAGAACACTCTCAATGTTACAATACACAGCCTTAATCATGGATATAAAAGAATGGTTAAAACCAAAAGCCTCCAAGTTTTCCATAAAAACAAATGTTCAACTCTGTCGAAAGCTTTCTCTTGATCAAGAGAAATTAGACCAGAGTTAATTCCCAGGAGTTTAGAAGCATCCAAAACATCTCTAATTAAAGCAATATTATCAAAAATAGACCTGTTGGGAATACAATAAGACTGGTCTGAATGTAACAATTTGCTTAAAACTTTACTAAGTCTTGTAGCCAAACTTTTATATAAAAGTTTGTATTCTGAACATAAGAGCGAAACAGGGCGCCAGTTTCCGATACACTGAAGATCACCTTTTTTAGGTAACAGTGTGAAGACTGCTCTTCTGCAGCTTAGAGGCAACAGCCCTCTTTCCTGTCAGCAGATCTTCTCCTATGACGGGCCATAGAGCCTTGTAAAACTCAACAGGTAGCCCGTCAATTCCCTGAGATTTACCATTTTCCAAGCTCATCATGGCAGCATAAAGCTCTTGTAATGACAACGTCTGTTGTAGTTCATTATTGGACTCTCCATCCACCTTTGGCAGTCCTTCAAGGAAACTCTCAGCATCTGCACACCATTCCCTCAAGGTTCAAGGTTCAAGGTAACTTTATTATCCCAGAGGGGCAATTTAGATTGCAGCCAGCAGTCACAGTAAAACAATCAAACAACAACAATGAAACAACAACAATGAACATAACCACCAAAGAACATACTTTAAATATGAATTTACAGAGTATTGTTAACAATGGTGATGACAGTCGGGATAAATGACCTTTTTAATCTGTTTGTTCTGCATCGCGGCAAACTGTATCTGCGCCCTGATGGCAGCAGCATAAATTCATCCCAAAAGGGATGACTATGGTCAGTGAGAATGGCTCTCGCTTTCTTCAGGGATCTGACCCTATACAGGTCATGTAGGTCATTTAAGGGTGTGCCAACAATTTTGCTGCATATCTTTACAATACCTTGCATGCGATTTTTCTGTTTAATAGACAGTGACATGTGCCAACAGATAAAAGAAAAAGTGAGAACTGATTCAATAAAACAGGAATAAAACATTTCCATAAAAACAGTGTCAACATTAAAACTGCGAAGCTTACGAAGAAAGTGTATACGCTGATGTGCTTTTTTACACACAGCATCAACATGGGACTCAAAGCACAGTTTACTGTCAATTACATTCCCAAGACATTTATACTGCTGCACTAGTTCAACTGGCTGGTTGTCCATCAAAACAGGGGAAATAACAGTGTGATTTCTTCTAAAGTCGATGCACATTTCTTTCGTTTTTTCCACATTGATGTTTAAAAAGGAGGATTTGCACCAATCCATAAAATCCTGCACTACAGGACCGTGCCCGATCTATAGGCAAACTGAAAAGGGTCTAACTTATCCTGTACAGTGTCCAAAAGTGCATCCTTCACTAGCCTTTCAAAAGCTTTCATGACAAGAGATGTAAGTGCTACTGGCCTAAAGTCATTGAGGGTCTTAGGAGTTTGAATCTTAGGCACAGGAACAATTATTGAGTCATTCCAAATACAGGGGACCCTATACAGCTGTAGGGACAACTGGACTTTTCCTTTCTTTTACACCACGAAAGAGTTTCAAGACCATGAATTTATCAATGGGCACAGTATTATTCACCGAATTTAAATCAACATTTTTAAAAACAGACATCTCCTCACTAAAATCATGGACATTAAAACGATTATAAAATCTGTTCAGTTCATTGGAAAAGTCCAGGTCTGTTTTTCCATTCTGAGTAATGCAAAGCGTTTTGGACTGCAACCCCATTATAGTTTTCACGCCCTCCCATGCAGGACGTGAATTTCCAGTACAAGTTTTCTACTTTGTCTTTATATACGCGCTTGGCAAGCTTGAGTTCCCTCTTCAACTGTTTAGATAGTACCCTGTGCTGTACCATATCCCCCTGATTAAAACTAATGTTCCTCTGATTAATTATGCTTTTTACTGATTTAGAGACCCAGGGTTTGTTATTAGGATAAATGAGGATGGATTTTTGGGAGATGATCATTTCCTCACAAAAGGATATATAGGCAGACACAGTTTCTGTCAGTTCATCTAAATCCTGACAAGCATTTTTAAACACATCCCAATCAGTGTCAGTGAAACAGTCCTGAAGACAATGAACGGAATTTTCTGTCCATACTGGAACCATTCTTCGTTCCGTCTTGTGCACTCTTCAGGACCGATTTATACATCGGGACTAAATAAACAACATTATGGTCAGATGTTCCAAGAGGAGCTCTAGGAAGAGATTTATAAGCCCCCTTAACCGTTCCAAAACAAAGGTCCTGACATTTTGAGTGACGAGTCGGACAAGTGACATACTGATAAAAATTACAGAGAGATTTCCCTGGTTATCAAAGATAAAAATCACCCATAATTAGGATCGGTGTGTCCGGCGCAATCCCCTGTAGCCGCTGCACAGATCTGGTCATGGCTTGGGTGGCCCTGTCCACGTTAGCTTTCGGGTGAATATAAACAAGAGTCACAAATAATTGGGGGAATTCCCTTGGAAGATAAAAGGGACGTAAGAGAGGAGTTCAATGTCCGCCGTACACAGTGACTCTCTGACGACTACTGTACTGCACCAGTTATTGTTTACGTACAGACACAATCCCCTTCCAAGTGACTTACCGGTCACTGCAGGATCTCTGTTCAAGCGATAGGGAACTCTGAAGCCATCGATCTCCAGATCGGACTGTAAGTCGTGCTCCTTAAGCCATATTTATGTGAAGGCGAGAAGACAGGCACCGCTGTACTCCGCCAGGAACTTGGCGTTTGCCTGAAGCTCGACAACTTTATTCCGGAGTGACTGGACATTAGCGAGGATGACTGTAGGAAGGGGAATCCGCCTATATCCCTGTCTCCTGAGCCTCGGGCGTACACCGCCACGTCTCCCTCTTTTCCTTGCTGTCGGCCTAGTCCAATGCGCCTTGTTCCTGTTCACTGTGTAAGGGTCCGGCAACCGGAGGATCTCTGCAGGGATAACTGCGGAAGAGTCCACGGTGCCTACACTGGTGCTGTGCAAGAACAAAAGGAATTCCCGACTATACTGGAGAGGTTCTCCATACACGAGAAGTCCACATAAAAAGTGACATGACAGCGTCAACAGAAAAAGGAGGCCTGTCAAATTCAGGTGAGTCATGTTGCCTACTGTTCAAATTGCAGATCAATCCAAAAACGATAACGTAGACAGACAGTACAGGTTAATGGACTACACACCACTCTCACACACTGCTGCTGCATGTCGCCATTACCAGCGCCATTTTGTCACCCTGCCTCCAGAGGTCAGAGAACTAATATAGGAAGACACAAAGACTTTAGATTTATAAAGGTCTGAAAAAACTCTACAGCACAGCTACGTATGTCAGCAGGCTCTGTTAGTTCGTGTCCTGTAGCTGAGTGTAAAGTATGCATCATTTTACTTTGACCTTTTTTCATTTCCAAATTAAATTTTTTTTTTGAGGGAATGTCCATTTGTGTCACAGTTTGCGCCGCCGGCACGAGCAGAAAAAAAAAAACAAAGGTTTTCTATTATCTATCATTTCACTGTGTGGAGAATTGGCAAATTTGCGCCCTCTGCAGCTGCAGGCGCCTCTGCTTGCTGAGAAGATGCCGTGCACAGAAGCTGTTTGTTTGAGAAGGGGGAAGGGGGAAGGGGAAAGGGGAAGGCAGGAGGAGGGGGCACGGAGGCGCGGGCGCGGATGACAGTTCACCTCTGGGTCTCTCCCAAATGGAATGGACGGGGGGGGGGGGGGGAGGTTGACGGGACGGGGGATCCATATAGTTATCTAAGTCAGTCACACCTCGATTTTCTTCCAAATAACGCACATTTCATTCATACTATTATAAATACAGGCCTCTATATTTCCTGCACAGTTTTGTTTTTCTGAATGGTCTGAATGGCTAATAAAAATAGGTAATACAAAACGATTACTTGGTCACCCAGGTGACTTGGTTTAGTCTTGACTTCTGGTCGTGACTCGTCGTGAGTGACAGTTGGTATGGGGGGGATCAGGGGAAATCTGTTGATTGTCGATGTCAAGCGCCAAATAAGAGATGGACAAGAAGGTCAAAGCCATCAGGTGCCCAATTTAGAAACGAGCGAAAGATAAACGCATGCAACTATGTTTTCTCTGTATGATTACGGTATCCATGTCATGAATGAAGGGGCAATATTAATTGGTGGGTATAATTATTTGTTAGCCTTTTTGCTATGATTCTTGCTATGCTTAACAATAATTCGGTTTTAACTCAAACACGATATCTAATTTCACCATAATATTGTGCTTTGCAACAAAACTGTTACAAGTTCAGTTATTACACTACAAAAAATGCTTTTCTTACTTAGTATTTTTGTCTTGTTTCCAGTCCAAATATCAAACATTTCTTAAATAAAGATGCATAACGTTATTTTACTAAAGTAGTAAAATGACATATTGGCAGCCAGCATTGGCTGGTTGGCGCTCGAAGGGGGTCTGGGTGTAATTCAATGTAGAACCGCCACTGCTTCACACACTTCATTGAAACACTGCACAGAACTAAACTGTGATCAGAAAACCCCACTGGAATAATTTTACAAAATTTAAAAAGATTACTTTAATGTTGAAGACTATAAATTCTATCAAGTCGTGCCAAGGAGATAGTATGTTCAGTACTATGAGCTCAAGTATACTGTCTAACATCTTGATTCATATTTCTCCATACATCACATAAATCATGAGTTTCAATTAGTTGTATAAGTGTTTTCTGAGAAGCAGCATGTGGCTCTATATGATTCCTATCTAACTTATCATTAGCAGTACAATTAAAATCTCCACCTAAAAATAACATATCTTCTGGATTTAAATCTTTCAAGACAGCATCCACCTTATCAAAGAAAATAACTCTTTCTAATCCCTTTGTAGGTGCATATAAATTCAAAAGCACCATAGTGACTTTCTCAAATTTAATTTTGACCTTTAAAAAACGACCACTTATTACTTCTTCAACTTCACAAGACAGAGGTAAAAAAAAATTTTTGAAAACAAAACGGCAACACCTCCACTAATAGAGGATTTGTGACTCAGGACAATCTGTCCATCCCATTCTCTTCTCCAATCAGTCTCATTTTTAAAATCACTGTGTGTCTCTTGTAAAAACAGAATATCTGTTTGCTTTTGCATAATAAACTCAAATAACATCATTCTTTTAAGACCATCTCTGGCACCATTTAAGTTTAAAGATCCGATTTTAAAAATTGTCATTTTTGTTTTAGAGATCAGAAAAAAAAGAATGAGAAGAGCTGCCAAAAAAAACTATTTTTGGCAGAATTTTAGAAGTTGACAGCCTCATCATCTTTAGATTTTTTTTTTTATTTTAAGTTTGTTCACAAGTTTTCTAAGACGGTAAATCTCCACATCTTGAAAGGCTCCCTCTTTCATTAAATACCTTGCATCATTGATGAATTGTTTACAATCAGGGAAAAAGCTTTCAACTTGCACTCCTTTCAATCCCTTTGTTTCTTGCAGAAATTTACTAATGTCATCAGCTTTATACAAACAAACCAAGTTTTCACTTTGAGAACTTATGGACAGATTTGAACCCTGAGACACGTTTGAATCAGAGGAATCCCAATCACTGTCTGAACCCACATTCTCATTAACAACCTCATCTTTCTTTACTTGTTTAAAAGCTTTTCCACAGCTTTTCTTCTTCCTTTTCAAAATCAACATCGTCTTCCACATCCATTTCATCAGCCTCTGTTACACAAACGCTTTCAGAATGTTCAGCCTGCTCATCGGACATCGAGGGAACATCACTTTTACTAGGCTCGGTAACAATCTCAAGTGTATCAGGGTTATTCTCGACAGCCACAACTGCGATCGGCTCGGGCTCAATCTCACCGGCTTCGACTACAGACATACCGGCAGTGTCGGTGTCGCTCATGATCTCAACTGGAGGAACAACAGAAAACCCTAATCCCGTGCTTGTACTCGCACCTGCACTGTCCTTTTTGCTAGGACAATCACAAACTAGATGTCCGATCCTACCACAACTAAAACATTTGATTAGTGTCAGATGTTGCAAACACTGTGTAATCGAACCCATCAATTTTGAACTTAAAAACCAGATCGATCTCATCAACTCCATTTTTCAGAACCATGAAAACTTGTCTTCTGAATGAGACTAGATGCTTCACTAAAGGTGACTTGCACCCGAGAGGAATTTTCTTTATAGGGGAAACCAGTTTTCCATATCGAGATAACTCTTGCGCCAGTATTTCATCTTTAATAAACGGAGGTACGTTGGACAATATGATCTTTTTTGACGGGGTACTCGAAGGTAAACCGTCACGAGTGCACCATTCAACACAACGCCACTTTGAATAACGTCATTTGCCTTTTCAACTGTCTTAAAAAAAATAACAATTGCACTGTTCATTCGCGATGCCGAGACAATTTGATCATGTCCCACAATCTCTCCCACCGCTAAACAACACTGCTCCACATTAATTCTAGACTCAACCTTCACTCCATGGCGGCAGGTTAAGTCTTTAAAACTCATTGTGTTTTGACTCGTCATGCCTCCCAGCACAACGCTGGTTGCAGACGTAAACACCTTCAAATTTTAAATGCACGAACAATTTCAACACATAAAAACAAACATACACAAAAAAAGATAGAAGATAGAAAAGTTTTTTTAGCACACAGCCACAACACGCACTCTCCCTCGCCACGCTCCGTTCACTCCCAGCATGCACTCCGCGAGAGAGACAGAGAGAGAGAGAGAGGAAGAGGAAGAGAAATAATGGAGGAGCTCTGAAAATGTGCTGCTGTTTTTCTAACGTCATTTTAGCTCACTTTAAATGCTATAGGCCATGTTTATCTTTTATTTGTGTTACGGAAATGCTTTAAAACTAAACTGGATAGATTGTTTCTGTGCGTGTTAAATGTAATTTAGTCTTCATCATGTCACTGTAAAGCATAGAGTTTCTCTGTGTCGACCCGTGGAGTTCGAGCTGGTGTATCGAGCTTCTCCAGTTTCATCATGGAAGTTTATTAAGACGCGAAACACACAAGAGCTTCCATCAGGACTGAAGGTTGGTCTAGTGTTAGTGGTGAGAATGTGTGTGTTTGCGTGTGTGTGCTAATGTACAGTCTGCTCTCAAATGGAGTGTAAGTGTAACAGTGTAAGTGACACGCAAACAGGGGGCGTGGTCAACATTTCAGGAGTGAAGGGGAAGAAGTTCAGGTGTAATAGCAGTATTTTATGACCTTTATGTGAAATTTATGTTTAAAACAATAAAAAAGAAAGAAAGAAATGTAGGATCTTATCATGGATTTTATACAATGTAAAAAAGTGCCACTCTTTCACCTCTTACCTGTGAAGTGCTGCTTATGAACATGTGGCTTTGGGTTAAAGCTGCATTTTTCTTGGTTAATCTATTGACATTACAGTAAAAAATAAAAATAAAAAATACATAAGACCATTTATGCAAGACAACCTTCTAAATGAAGACCTCAGAACTTGAATGCATAGTCACGATCGTTTCAGTTTTTGAACTTTTGAGTGAATTGTATATTGTTAAAATGGCAGGGTTAATGCTTTCTTCAAGCACTGGGATTACAGTATTATCCTAAACTACATAACATTTGATGTTAATACAGCAGCCTGCTGTGAGTCAGCCATTTTATTTATACAATGAAAATGTTCAGTACTTCTATTAGTATTTAGGGGAAATATTGTACAAGTAAACCATTGTTGTAACATGTAAGTCACACAACGCTGCCTGAACCACACAGATGCAGTGGCTGCAAATGCATGAACATCTGAATTCAACATTAACAATCTTTATTACAATTTGATAACACATCTGTGAAAATAAAAGGCGTTGCAAATATACACTAAAAAAAAAAAGTGCACGTTAATATTTTTAACTGCCTCCAAAGCTTGCTCATTATACATCAATACAAAAGGTATAAACCATTATGAGCAGCGGAATTAAATGAACGAGAACAAATTACAGTATGAAATAGCTTCATTTATAACTAAGCAAATACAGTATTTAATTCATAATAGCTTTGAAAACATGACAGTGTTTGTTACTGTTAGACCAAACTGAGATCCAGCCCTGAAGTGTATTTCTATAGTTAAAGGAAATCAGGTTTCAGTTTAAGAAAGTCATGGGTTTGTTTCCTGATGTGTGTTTCTGTTTGTTTATTTATAAAGCACAATTAAAGCAGCAGAGCGTTGACCAATGTGCTGTACAATCATATTTATTATATAAATTATAAAAATAGCAGCATAACAGAAAATTGTATGCATATTTGGACTGAGTTGTCGCTGCATTTACACTGTTCTGACCAGCAGGGGTCGCCAGCTTGTGCCGTTTTAAGGGCTTCAAAGCAGTGAATCATTTTGCAAAGCAACTGGTTCAATTGATCCAAAGTTTCGAAAAGCTTAATTTCTCCCATCACTAGACATGTGTCGGATTGTTTCAAAGCCTCAACACAATACGGCACATTTGCTTCAACTGTTTCAGTGTTCCACGAAGCCTCGCCAGACATGGTCTTATTAGGGAGATGAGAGAGTCTGAATGTCTTACCATTGGAGAAAGCGTAACGGCTAACTTGGATCATGTGACACACCCCAGCCTATCATGTAAGGGCAGTGACGTCAGTGCACGCAGTTCATAGTTTTATGACAATCAGTTACAGCTTATGTTAATCAGTTTCTTGTGGATTATTAGCTTGTTGTTCTTGTGAATAAATGTTCTATATTTGCTGTTATGTCGCTAGTAAAGGTATAGGACTGCAATGTTTGTGGAATGTGCTTTACTGTGGAAAGAATTGTGGATAAAAAAATACAATTAAGATTACACTAAAAACGTATTCGTAATTTTTTTTTTTTTTACCATCATTCATTAAAAAACTTATCTTTTTTATTTTATGTCATAGCCAGTTGAGTAGAAGAGGCTTGGTCAAACTAAACTGTATTAGTTGGTTAAATCACGCAGGCTGTAACGGACAGATCTTTATCGACAGGAAATCCAAACATTCGCCTATCATCCATAAACCTCAAATATGGCTTATCGCTTGAAACATGCAAGTGGTAACTTTACAAGTCCGCTCACAGCAGGAAACATTATCAATAAGTTATTCAAATGTTTATACAGTCTCCTCCTGTTTCTTCAAGACAGTATTATATATGTAAGGGATAATGTAGAGCGAGGCGGTTGTTATAGCGAATACAACCCCGACAGGCTGATCAGGTCGCGTCGGGGTCAACCGCCTCACTCTACATTATCCCGCTTATTACATGGCTACCTCCCAAATAAATCAATAATTTGACACAAAATATTGTTTTAAAAAGTAGTTTATTGATTTTAAAACGATTGTATTGCTTCCGCTGAAGAAAATTGTCTATTCCGTCTCTACGGTTAGAATCCTGCGTCCATAGCAACGCTCTGTTTTTCATGGCAACGGTGTGTTATCCTTAGCAGCGGTCTGTTATCAAGAAATAACAGACCGCATTCTACATTAGAATTCAACCAAGCCATGTAATAAGTAAGGGATAATGTATAGAGAGGCGGTTGTTATAGCGAATAACAAGCCCGACAGGCTGAATGAGACCCCGACGCGAAGCGGAGGGGTCTTGACAGCCTGAAGGGCTTGTTATTCGCTATAACGACCGCCTCTCTATACATTATCCCGCTTATTACATGGCTACCTACAAAATAAATAAATAATTTGACACGAATTATTGATTTAAAAAGGAGTTTATTGATTTAAAAACGATTGTATTGCTTCCGCCAAAGAAAATAGTCCGTTCCGCGTCCATAGCAACGCGCTGTTTTTCATGGCAACGGTCTGTTATACTCCGCAGCGGTCTGTTATAAAGAAATAACAGACCGCATTCTACATTGGAATTCAGCCAAGCCATGTAATAAAAGCTATTAAAGGCTCATTATTATGATTTATTGCTTATTAATATAAACGCGCGATTAGTTGACTAATCGCTTAATGTCCCCCTGTAGTCAATAACTATATCCCTTAAAGGAATGGTTCACTTTAAAATGAAAATTCTGTCATCATATACTCACCCTCATGTTGTTTCAAAGCTGTATGAATTTCTTTCTTCTGCTGCACACAAAGGAAGATATTTAGAAGAATATCAATAACCAGACAGTTTCTGGGTCCCATTGACTTCCATAGTAGGAAAAAAATATACTATGGAAGTCAATGGGACCCAGAAACTGTATGGTTACTGACATTCTTCTAAATATCTTCCTTTGTGTTGACAACATGAGGGTGAGTATATGATGACAGAATTTTCATTTTAAAGTGAACTATTCCTTTAAAACTCATCTATGATCACCAAAATCACATATTTTGTGAAACACCAGCGATTTCAAACTGTGTTGTTGAGACTGTCTTTGGTTCATTGCAGTTTACTCAGCAATGATGTTGACTTATGAATTTGTACATGGTTTGTCTTAAAGCATATTAAAAACACCACCTATAAACAATATTAAAAGCTGGATTTTCACCACAGGGGGACTTTAAATTAACGACTACTAGTCGGCTAGAAAAATCTTTAGTCGAGTGCAACTCTAGTTATGACACAGAATGGTGTTGAGGTATTTCACAGCAGGGGCTCATCATGCTATCCAGCCAAACTGAACCCTTTAGCTGTTCAAATAATAAAAATTGCTCAAAACACAAAAGAACAATTCAGAATAGAAAATAATGGCAAACAAATTACTTCACTACAGAGTTTTTCAGTTTTGAAGTTGTTGTAGACCTGGCAGACAAGACTGATACTAATCTCTAATGCCAGGGCTATAAATGTTTATAAACACAGTCTCACAAAACTCAAAATTCGAATATTTTGCAAATAGTTGTATTATGTGATAAACAGGTATATGCAAACAGATAATGTGTTCACTTGTGTTTTCTCACAGCAACAATGTCATCATTAATGCACCCCCACCGGCGAAACAGCATGGATGAACCTCTCACTATGACGTAAGAATGTTCTTATTCATTTACTCACTTAAATAAAAATGTGATTTTTCACTATATTGGTGTTGACTCGTCAGTCTTTGATGGCAGGAGAAAACCACAAGAGAAATAGTCTCAGGTTATGTAACCCGGTTCCTCGAGAGGGGAGCGAGATGCTGCGTCATGGTGTTGATGCTGTGGGAATGCTTCTGTGTGAGCCAGTGTCTGAAGCCTACCCAACAAAGCTATGTAAAAGCACAGACAATTGTTGAGCAATTGTTGAGCACAGACTGGGCTTTGGGACAACCCAATCCATGTCCAAACAGTAGAACCTGATAAATGTGTGCAGAGAGGACCAGCCCTCCACTGTACATACATACATACATGTTTCGGTGCAAAATAACTCTGACATCACCTGGAGCAAAGTCTAAGCAGGAGGCTACTCACAGGACCTGAGTGAAACCAATGCTAAAGTCACTTTGAGAGTCAGCATTTTTTTCTGAGACCGAGGGCTCACATAGGGCTTCTGTTCAAGCTTCTAGGACCAATGATAGGTCACAGGAGGGAACTCACAACCGGCAGATAGGCCTCTGTTTAGAGTAGTGGTTCTCAACGGGGGCGGTACCGCCCCCCAGGGGGCGTTCAGAGAACAACGGGGGGCGTTGGAAGCAAGATTTTTGAAAGGGGGGCGTTCAGGTGTAAATGGGGGGCGTTTACGAGTTTAAATATATAACGCAAATTTTTGTTCATTTACTTTTATTAATTTTAAGCATTTAGTCATTTATTTGTAATAAACACTTTAAGTGGGCAATTTAAAAAGTGTTAGAACTATGTGTTAAATTATGTTGTAAAACATATGCGCAGAGTGTGATATCATATTGTGTGTGCACGCGCGTCTATGGTGTGCGTGAAAGAATACGTCAGCAGCGCTAAAAAAACAAAAAAACATTCGTCCGCAGCCGCTCTACTCCTGACCGCAAGTCCACCGTCAGTGTTGTAGGTAGGCACTAGGCAGTTTTTGGTGTTCATTTCTATTGCATTACGACTGAAAGCAGTATCAATAATGTCAAAAGTATGATGTGCAGTCAAGTTCGGTTGTATGCTGTTTAAATGAGTGTTCTCACCGATACGCTTGCTTGTTGTGATTCGCGGAGTTTTGATGAGTTGTATTTTGACGACTTGCCTAACATTCTAAAATCTTCCAGTTTAATGCGACATGTAGCCTAAGCTATGTATCTTTCTTTTGCAACGACTCTATTATTTATCCAGTCATAGACCAGCGCTCAAGCACTGCCTGCCTAGAATCCAGCGCTGACAAGAATCAGCATTCACAAGCTCAAAAATGTGTTTCGCGCTGACAGCAATCCGGTGGTGCCTAGAATCCAGCGCTGACTAGAATCACGCAGAGGAGGTATGGAAAGTTGACAAGCCATTAAAAAGTATTGACTTAAGAAACACTTATATTTTTTCAAATATTTTCAATAAATAATGTTCCCATTCACTCCGGCGACGAATTTTAAAATGAATGAAACTAAATTCTATTTATAAAGGGAAAACTTTGACATTTTTAGGCATGAACTAATTCCAATCCCTAATGCCAAAATGTGTTCTTTGTTCACCAAGTAATTTACTGGTCAGGCATTATTGTTAACTCGCAAAACAGTACGGACAAAATGACAATTTGATGGGTAATTTAAATATATTCTGCAATCACATTTTGGTAATTTATTAATTCCGCCGTCACATCTGAGCGCGAAACGCTGCTTGGGTAGTTTCAAGATATACAAATAATGAATAATACAATAATAATTTAATTGTTCATTCATATGTGTTTATTCTTGTTAGAAGATTTTTTTTTTATTGATTATGAACACAAATTAATCACGACAAACCAAATTAATTGTAACTGTATTAATTATAGGCCTACCATTGATGAAAACAAGCTGATACCAAGGTATTTTAGGCCTACAATTCTAACATAATTTTTCATGAAAAATCATGATTGTATTATTTTATTTATTTTTCGAAAGTAAAGTTAATGTAAGCAGCTTCTTGCAATACTCTCCTAAATGCATAATAAAACCTAAGTGCAAACGTTACCGCTTTAATGACCGTCCTTTATTTTTCAGTGCATTTGTTTTACAATATATGGCTATACTGTCATGGGATTAATATTATAACTATTATTATGTAGTAGTGTAATGTAGACAGACACAACTGAAAGAGGTTTGAATTTTTCTTTGTTTAATTTGCACACTCAATATGGGTTGGAGCTTTTAATTCTGAACTCTCAAAGTGCACCAGATTGATGAATTTAACATTAAAATGCACAAAATTTTCTTACGGGGGGCATGCCCCCGAACCCCCCTAGAAGGCCCGAGGTCCACCCACCACAGATTTACCAAACATCCTGTGAGAAACACTGGGATTGCTATGCCAATGTATTTTATAGCTTTTTTTTTGGGATTAATCAATGTGGGGTATAGTTCAATTGTATTAATAATTTTGCACTTATTTCATCTGTTAAACTCTGACTTATTCCTACTCGCTTAGTTTGGGGGTGGGGGGCGTTCAGGGACCTGGATATTGGATAGGGGGCACTGGCCCAAAAAAGGTTGAGAACCACTGATATAGGGTATTAAATGGGAGTTTGTTAGCTTTCTTTGAGATATTTCTCCCCGGTGACCAAGGTACCGGAGGCTATTCTAAAAATTCCTCAGGCTCTTCATCCTTCGTTGCATGTACGGTGTAAGCAAGAGAGCCTCTTAGGCTTCCAGAGATTATCCACTAAAAAGGTGTTAGGAGTTAAGTGTTCTGCCTGTCATTAATCAGGCATATCTACTTGGACCTTAATATCGAGGTTGCTGATGCGACCTTCCCTTTGTACACCAAACAAGAAAGAATACAATTCTTAGCACAGTTGGATCTTTCACTCTCCCTTGCTTTAGTGCTCTTGAGTGTGCCAGATGCTTCACACCCAGGGCGTTTGTTCTCTGTGGGGGCTAGCTGGTACTCGTTCCCCGTAGCGTTGTATTCGACGCAGCGGGAGTTCCCCGTAACGAAGGGGAACGTCTCGGGTTACTGGATGTAACCCTGGTTCCCCGAGAGAGGGGAACGAGACGCTGCGTCCCCTCTCCCCACCTTCGGGGCGCCCTGAGAACAGCTGCTTTGAACCTTTTTCGAAGCTGTCATTTCCTTGTTCCTGTGACCCTTATATAGCGTCCGGGTCACCGTCACATGCAACGTCATGACGCACGATGACGCACACCAATCCAGATTGGAATAGTTGTATAGTGACTTCAGATAACGCATGCCGAAGGCATTCCCCGTAGCGTTGTATTCGACGCAGCGTCTCGTTCCCCTCTCTCGGGGAACCAGGGTTACATCCAGTAACCCGAGACGTTATTTCACAGGTATTTCCTGCATTATTATGATCAAATACCTTCATTGTAAAAAAATCATAAAAAAAGGGTCAAATGACTGGCAGCTACAGCTGCCAAACAAAAACCCTAAAATTAAAGTCAAATATGCTAATTTAAATAAAGTGTAAAAAACTTTTAAATAAATTTGATGTCACCATGATTGAGATCAGTGTCTGCTTTAGTTGGGCTCATGACCCGTGAGTTTTTAACTTTAGGTTTCTCTGGCTGCTTTAACTGTGTATTTGATACACTTTTGTTATAGCAAAAAATGCTGGAGAAAATATCAGATGATCTCGATCATTCTTTGATGATGTTATAGTCATTATATGATGATTAGATTCACTGATATCACAGTCAAATTTTTTAATGTGTTAGCATAGAATACATAATATGTAGATAGAATGTAAATTCATACAAAGTCTACAGTAATGTCATAATTTTTCATGTAACCTTGGAAATATTGTGGCATCCCTATTATAACGATCAGAAATTCAAAAAAATATATATTACACAAAAAACGTTTTGAGCTGGTTAATTATTATTTTAAAGGTCCCATGACATGAAATTTTCACTTTCTGAGGTTTTTTAACATTAATATGAGTTCCCCTAGCCTGTATATGGTCCCCAAGTTTCTAGAAATTTCAATCGGTGTAAATCGAGCTTTTGCTATCTTTCTCTGCCTTTGAGAAAATGGAGGCTCAATCGCGCTGATCTTGAATCTCCTCCTTGTGACGTTACAAGGAGGAATGTTACCTCCCCTGTCTCTGCTTTGCCCGCCCAGAGAATATTTTCCGCCCATGAGAAAATACGATAGGAAGTAGGAACGCGCGCGCGCGATTTTAGTTTGTCCACAAGAGATATCATGGCTTTTGAGCGAGCGAAGCATAACAATTGCTCAATAATTGGATGTACAAATGAACACCGAAGGGTTAATACAGAGCTGGGCTTGCTGAACGTCTGAAACTAAAGTCTGGATCACTCTCTTTGGCTCAGCTACACACCTCGGAACAGTAAGTCAACTAATGATATATAAGTGTGTTGCTTTACTGTTTATGGTTGCCTAGAGACTGTTACACGTAGAATGTGGCTGTCACATTAGCTATGCAGCTATGCAGTTTATGTGTGTGAATACACACACTGTAACGCGAGTGTTGTACACTTCTTTGTTATTTGGATAACCGTTTTCCTGTTGGTTATACGGCGCGCGCGATATCCGCATTTCAAGATCGCAGAGCTTGATGATGTAATTGTAATAAGATAAATTACAGATGTTACAGATCTCTCATGAAAAGGCAACAGTAGGTTAGCGTTAGCTACATGATAATAACTGTAAACCATCCGAATAAAGTACCGTATCCAGACATAATATTTTAAACTAACCATTCGGAAACGTCCTGCTGGAGCCGCTGAGTTGTTGCTTCTCCATCCGGATCAGATTCTGGGTCAAACTGAAATGCTTGAACGACTGCGTGTCTTCGTGCCATTGCTATATCCAACGTAAACATGCACGGACCGGTACCGTTGCGCAAGATGGTCAAGGCCACACCCACCCTCCACCTTGCGCCGCCTTTCTCCTCCTCATTAGCATTTAAAGCTACAGACACCGAAACGGCCTGTCTGAAGGAAGCTCATTCTGGGACTGGCTTGTAGTGGCTATAATTCTGCACCGAGGCTGAATTTTTGAAAAGAGATTTCAGATACAGTACTAGGGACCACTAAGGCCTATATTAAAGCCTACAAAAAGTAGCATGTCATGGGACCTTTAAGTAGTATAGAGACATCAAGAATCAACATATGAATCTCAACAATGGTGACAACCAACAAAGCCTTTGTGTGACTTTATAGTAATTCAGATTTTTTTTCATTGTCACCATTGTTGCGATTCATAGGCTGATTCTTGATGTCTGAGTGAGTCTATATGATCCTGTCAAAACATTTTCTTTATAGTGACTTCATAAAATCTGAGTATCGCAGCACTGCAGGATCTTCTATAGCAGTTTTGTCGCGCAAAATGAAGAACTTAAATTTAACAACTTAATCAGATATTTCACTTCAGGTCGTATTAAATTAGGATATTTTACTTTATTTTTACGGTTTTTGTTTGGCAGCCGTAGCTGACAGTCAATGACTGTTTTTTTTACAATTTTATTTTTTACAGTGTATTTGTGCTAATGGTCCACGGTAATGAAGCGGGGGCACAGACTCACACATTTCCTACTTATTTCCTGACATTTTTTACAGACTGATTCCTTTCTAATGATTTCACACACACAACACACACTCTCAACAAACATGCGGGTTCTGAAGACAAGGAAGCTGATGACATGCATTTCAGGCATCTATTTATGGTCTCTGTAATGTGCCACACTACATCACCACGTCCATGTGTTTGGCTAATTAAATTGGTGTGTTTAGACACATGCTTCAGACACTGGTTCATGCAGAAGTGTTCCCATGGAGTCGACGCAATAGCGCAGCATCGAAGTTCCTCTTTGAAGGATAACTCAACCGCCTCATCGCAGAGAAATAAACAAGAATTATATCTTTGCTTAAAATAATAATTCAAACAAATGTATTTGTTCAGGACTAAAACACCACTGCCAGTCATAAACTATCACAATCCTGTCACTGCAGATCATCAGTCCCTCCACAGGCAATGTAAATAAATAACATATTGAGACTATCACATGTTGATGCCATGTTAAATCTCTCTATTTTCAGATCACATCATGATGCCACACTGATGAACCCAGGTCCTCCAGCGCTTTACCAACTAAAAACTGAAAGAAAATATATTCATGGGACTAATAGAAAGGTCAGACGATGGACATATGGAAAAAAAGACAGAAACAAGCAGAACAAAGTCATAATGATGGTGGGAGAAACCGGCACTGGGAAAACCACCATGATCAACACCATGATCAACTACTTACTGGGAGTGAAGTTTGAGGATGAAAAGTGGTATGAAATCACAGATGAAGATGATGAAGATATAGATGAAACACAATCCCAGACACGCGAGATCACTGTTTATGAGGTGTTTGTTGAAGAAAACCCAACATCTCTGACCATCATTGACACTCCAGGATACGGACACACTGAGGGATTCGAGAAAGATGAAGAGATTGCTGAGTATCTGACCAGATTATTTTCAGATGAGGATGATGGGATTCATTACATTGATGCAGTGTGTTTTGTGATGAAGGCACTGAATAATCGAATCTCTGACAGAGAGCTTTACATATTTCACTCAGTTCTGTCTCTGTTTGGTAGAGATATAGAGAACAACATAGTGTTTCTACTCACACACTCAGATGGACGACCTCCAACAGATGCTCTAAAACTCATTAAGAAAGCAGAAATACCCTGCAGAAGAGATGTGAAACAACTACCTGTTCACTTCTTATTCAATAACCAGCAGAAAGAAAAAAGAGACAAACAATATGAGGAAATACTCAGATCATCATGGGAAATGGGAGAGCAAAGCATGAACGACCTCCTCAAACTCCTAGAAGAAAAGAACAGAAAAAGTGTTGAGATGACATTAGATGTTCTGAAAGAGCGAAGACGACTTGAAGCCTGTGTCTCGAATCTGAGACAGCGAATCTCTGAGGAGGAGTCAAAAATGAAAGAGCTGACTGAGATTCAGGAAGCTGTCAAAGAGAACAGAGACAAGATTGAGAAATGTGAAAAATTTCAGTTTACAGTCACAACAGCTGTCAAAGAAAAAGTCTCCACTGTAAATGAATGGTGGTGGAACAGCTACGTAACCTGCTGCTCCGTCTGTGAGGAAAACTGTCATGAGAACTGCTGGATTGCAAAAGATCCCTCATGGTGTGAAGTCATGAAAAACAGCCACTGCCCTGTGTGTACTGGGAAGTGTCATCACAGCGTACATGTCAGAGAAAATAAAAAATATGTGATAGAAACAAAGACAGACACTATGAGATTTATTGAGCTTAAAAAGGAGTATGAACGCACTGGTAAAAAGCCTAAAACCAGATTTGATAAAAAAATATTTGGAAATATTACAAAAGAACATAAAAGACACATGCAAGAGTTTGAGAATAAGAGAAAAATAGAAGAAAAACAGAAGAGCGATCTGGAGAAGATTCAAAATGAAACATCCAGACTGCTGCATGAAGCTTATATGACCATCATGAGTCTGTCTAAGATCGCATTAAAAGCAGACAGCGCTTTCACTCTTCAACATCTGGATTTCCTGATTCCCAGACTGAAGGAGGAGGGAAAAGATGAATGGATGAAGAACCTGGAGGATCTGAGGAAAGCTGGAGAAGAGCAGAAAAACAAGGGGGCTGTACATTATGTGATGAATTTCACTGGGCAAAAATTGAAGAAATTTGACAATCGTGTAACTGGTAAAAATGAATAAATGATAATTCAATAACAAAATTACCATTATGACTGAATATATTATATTTCTAATTTTAACTTTCAAAAATCAATTTGGTGTAACATAAAGAATCCAGAATCCTAAGAATGCATTACAATGAAACTGACAAATTAATATAATTTATATGGGCAACTATATATTGTTTACATATGCGGAAATTACACTGACAGACAACAGCAGCACTCACCTGAAATAATAGCAGCATCAGTATAAATGTTTTCATATCGATTTACTTTCTTGATCCGCTTGAACATAACTGGGTACAAAGCATATTGTTATTTGAAACAATGTTAATTCTATGGGTTTTTTATATACTGTATAGTTACATTTTGGAATGATCTGATTCAAAGAGATAATGTATTCACTTGTGTTTTTTATTGCAGCAGTAATGGCATCGTCCACTCATCACCACCAGCGCAAGAGCTTGGATGAACCTCCTGAAATGATGTGAGAAAACATTGCATTAATTCAGAAGATTGCCATAATTGGGTGTTCAAAATACAATATTAAAATATATACTGAAATGATTTAATATATGTAGAATAAAGAACTATAAATTATCAACAAAGTCTTCTATATATCAATTAATATGATTACCATTAATTAAAAATGTGTATTCCAAATTGTACTATAAATATAAAGTCTTGATATTTCTTTTCTCTAGAGCTGGAGTTATTCATCTCAAAGATGAATTTATCGAACTCTATGAGAGAGATTATCCTCAACTCCAGCAGTGCACAGAGAGACTGCAGAGTATTTCTGAGACATTTGAGAAGGGTTACAGACGTGCTACTCAAGGATCCAGAGATGCAGGATGGTGTGGAATAGCTGGAGGTGCTGCCATGGTTGTAGGATTACTGGCTCTGTTTGATTTAGGGACTTCTTTTCCTGCTGTCGCTATTGCTGTCATAGGAGCTTTGAATCTCATAGGCACTGGAATTACAAGCATAACATGCAGCTCTGAGAAAAAGCTGCAGATGACACAATTAACACAAGACGTTGAAACTGAACTGAATGAATTTCAGGATAGAATCACCCCTATGGCTGAAAAGATGACAGACATTCAGAAGCGTACTGAGAAAATACTGAAAGAGCAAGATGCCATACAGATAGAAGACATTGCTGAATTGACTAGGCAGATGTCTGAAACTATACATTTGATTGCATTAGTAACAGCAGATGTTGGCAGGTTTAGTCTTGTGCTTGACATGTTCTCAGTTTGTAAAAATAGCAGTGTGCTCAATGACATGAACAAACTTGCAGAAACAGCTGTACCTGAACAAATAGATGAAAGTGAGATGACATCAAAGGCTGGGAAACTCATTGTTGAAATGAGGAAATTAATGAATCAGCTACAGAACATCCTTGATAAACTTGAGAAAACAAAAGACAAAATAGTAATTTATTAGGATACAAGTTACAACCTGACAAAACAAATCAATATGAACAGCTGAGACACAAGCTGTTACCCAATCCAGCCGACAGAGGACAACAGCCTGGCTAGTGACCAACATTTAGATGGCGTGTCATTTAGAGGGTTTTTTCACTAAAGAAAATGTATATAATTGACATGCAGAGAGTTTATGTTCACATTCCTTTTTCTATGCATAATTGATCAAAGTTATTTTGTGAATGTACTATAGTATGTACTATACTTTGTATTTGTACTATATGTATTATATGTACTATAGTATGTACTATACTTTGTATTTGTACTATGTATTATATGTACTATAGTATGTACTATACTTTGTATTTGTACTATATGTATTATATGTACTATAGTATGTACTATACTTTGTATTTATGAAACATGCATTTTGTGAAATAAGCGAAGAGTATAAAGCATATTTGCTTTATACTCTTCGCTTCTTTCACAAAATGCATGTTCCATAAATACAAAGATGTATTTTATGTTGTACAAACAAAATGTATGTGATTACAGTGCACTGTAAAAATATAGGGTAACACTTTATTTTACAGTGCCCTTGATACAGAGCAATTACTTAATTAGGTACTTAGTAATAGACGTTGTAATAACATGTAACAAAATGTACTTAACATGTAACTAAGTTATGGAACAGCCTATACTTACAGATTGTAATTACACACATGTAATAGGCAGCTACTGTTACACATGTGTAACAAGCCGAGTCTGTTACATACGTGTTACGGACTTGTACACTGTAATTATGTAAGAAAGTACTTAGTATAACACAATGTAACAACAAGTACTTAAATATGTTAGGCTACCAAGGTCTGCAGTTACACATGGTAAATGTGTATGTTCTGTAGCATTACTTGTATGTAACATAAAATAAAGTGTATCAAGATTGTACTTAAGTGCACTTCCTGTGTATCTACAAATGTTATCCATCTGAATTAACCCACTAGTTCATAGCTTAAATACATGCATTAGCTTCCTAATTACATTGCAATTACAAAATATTACACAGGTATAAGCTACGTAAAATAAAGTGTATCAAGAATGTACTTAAGTGTACTTTGTGTATACATACCTTATCCATCTCTGCCTTACTTTGATTTAACTCACTAGTTCACAGCTTAAATGCATGCAGTAGCTTCTTAATTACATTGCAATTACATTGCAATTACACAGGTATGAGCTACGTAAAATAAAGTGCATCAAAAATGTACTTAAGTGTACTTTTTGTATACATACCTTATCCATCTCTGCCTTACTTTGATTTTACTCACTAGTTCATAGCTTAAATGCATGCAGTAGTTTCCTAATTACATTGTAATTACATAATATTACACAGGGATGAGCTACGTAAAATAAAGTGTATCAAGAATGTACTTAAGTGTACTTTGTGTATACATACCTTATCCATCTCTGCCTTACTTTGATTTAACTTACTAGTTCACAGCTTATTTGCATGCAGTAGTTTCCTAATTACATAATATTACACAGGTATAAGCTACGTAAAATAAAGTGTATCAAGAATGTACTTATGTGTATTTTGTGTATACATACCTTATCTTTCTCTGCCTTAGTTTGATTTAACTTACTAGTTCACAGCTTAAATGCATGCAGTAGTTTCCTAATTGCATTGTAATTACATTGCAATTACACAGGTATAAGCTACGTAAAATAAAGTGTATCAAGAATGTACTTAAGTGTATTTTGTGTATACATACCTTATCCATCTCTGCCTTAGTTTGATTTAACTTACTAGTTCACAGCTTAAATGCATGCAGTAGTTTCCTAATTGCATTGTAATTACATTGCAATTACACAGGTATAAGCTACGTAAAATAAAGTGTATCAAGAATGTACTTAAGTGTATTTTGTGTATACATACCTTATCCATCTCTGCCTTAGTTTGATTTAACTTACTAGTTCACAGCTTAAATGCATGCAGTAGTTTCCTAATTACATTGTAATTACATTGCAATTACACAGGTATAAGCTACGTAAAATAAAGTGTATCAAGAATGTACTGAAGTGTACTTTGTGTATACATACCGTAAAACTTCAAATAATAGCCGAGTCCCAAATAGACGCCTGTCTCTTTTAAACGCCTGGTGTGACGACAGGTTTGGGTAAATAAAGGCCGGTCTCAAATAGAGGCCTGGTCTGTTTTTTAGTATCGGGTTGTATTTGATCTTCTAAAACCAGTCAGATCGTCTGTTCTATGTTTTGATTAGATTTCACGTGACAGACGCAACCGTTCATGAACGACTCATCACTATTCGCGCGCGCGTGTGTGTGAGGGAAAAAGAGGAGATACTATATTTCATTAACTTCGGGATGTTATCCTTAGGTATGTGGCCTGACAGTAGCTTCTGATGGAAGTGAGGATCACCTTATCCATTGTTTCAAAGAGGGAGAGCCGTGCGCATCTGGGCGGGAGCAAGGCAGGCAGAGTTAGCGGAGGTTGGAGAGGGAGAAGTGGAGGAGAGCGACGTGGAGGAGGAATTCGCCAATGAACTTGTAATTGAGGATGATGATAGTGATGAATAGAGTAATTTTCTATCACATGATTGCAGTTGTTTTACAGGGTAGCCTTCATTCTTTCTTGTTGATGTGTTTCGGGCAACAAGTTCATATGCTCGATGTATTTTAGCGGTAACTTGTGTTCTGCCCATTGCTGTCACATCGTCTCGTTTTTTTATTTATTTATTTATTTTTTAATTTTTTTTATGCTGCCAATAGCCAAAGACATTTCTTACATTAAATGTTTTTGTTAAACACATTCGAATTAATTATAAATAAAACATAATATAATGTGTTGACCTCCTACTGTCATGCTTGAACATCTCAACACTAAATTAAAGGCCTGTCTCTTATAGACACCTGTCTCAAATACAAGCCGGTGCAGTTCGGCGATTTGGGTAAATAGAAGCCCGGGCTATTATTTGAAGTTTTACGGTACCTTATCCATCTCTGCCTTAGTTTGATTTAACTCACTAGTTCGCAGCTTAAATGCATGCAGTAGCTTCCTAATTACATTGTAATTACATAATATTACACAGGTATAAGCTACGTAAAATAAAGTGTATCAAGAATGTACTTAAGTGTACTTCATGTGTATCTATAAACCTTATCCAACTCGGCTTGTTACACATGTGTAACAGTAGCTGCCTATTACATGTGTGTAATTACAATCTGTAAGTATAGGCTGTTCCATAACTTAGTTACATGTTAAGTACATTTTGTTACATGTTATTACAACGTCTATTACTAAGTACCTAATTAAGTAATTACTCTGTATCAAGGGCACCATAAAATAAAGTGTTACCCGTTAGGGTAGTGCTCAGCTGCTGGTGCATTGATCGAAAATGAAGCTGTCTAAACCCTCTGGTATAGAGGTAAGTCTAATCATCTCAGCAGGGCCGGCTCTAGCCCTTTTGTTGCCATAGGCGAGATTGAGTTTTGCGGCCCCTGTTTTGCCTTGCCCTGTTAATTGATAAGTATTTATTAAACTATACAAACAAAAATGCTCTTATAGTCACTCCATTACTTCAACTAGCAAATTATGACTTAAATTATACACTCTAATAAACTGCACATACAAAAATGCTACAAAGAATGTTCAAGGATATTTAACAAATTATGACTCAATGGATGAACAAACAAAAATGCTCTTATAGTCACTCTAACATGCAAATTATGACTTGATGGATCAACTGTAATACATTTTTCATACACAAATGCTACAAAGAATGTTCAAGGATATTTACCAAACTGGATTAACTCCATCTAGTGCAAAAACACTATTAAACACCTGTAAGGACACTTAAGCAAATTATGACCCATAAACTGGATTGACTATACCCTCTACAATTACCCTGTGCTATTACAGATACTGTACGTAACACTACAAAATTGTAGCTCTATCCCTATCTCAAATAATAAAAGATAAACAGTTGTTTCTGGCATTTCTATCCACCTTAAAAAGTGACACAGCATTAAAATTTGACTCGTCTGGACTTCCTAGTGGCAAATTCGTTGATGGTATCATCAAATGATATTTTACTTGAGACCTCTTGGTTGATGCTCATCAGTGCAAGCCCATTGAGGCGTTCTTGACTCATCGTTGACCTCAGGTAGGTCTTAAGTCATTTTAATTTAGAGAAGCTTTTAGCAGAAGCTACTGTCACAGGTAGTGTGACAGCAATTCTTAGGGCCACCCACATATTTAGAAAAACTTCTTCAAGTTTCTTCTCCTTCAAGTAATTCAGAATTTCCATTGTTGTCATGCCAGCTTTTGGCAACACTGGGAAATTTTTCAACTCAAGTGCCAGTTCCCTCCCATCAACATCTTTATGGTCACCGTGGCTCAGAGTGTTGCTGAGGGTTACGCACTCCTTTGCAAGTTCTTCCTCTGGCAAATTAGGAAAGTTCACCAACACTCCAAACTTGTCCTCAACATCATCCAAGAGCTTGAAGCGTTCTTGCAGTGATGTAACTGACACATCAACAATGACATTGAAAAAGGAAATTTCCAATTTCTTTAGCGTATTTCCCTCTGGCTCATCAGGGGATTCAAAAGATAACTGTCTTTTGTTTTTTCTCAGCCTCTTCTGTTTTAGCACAGTGTCCACATCATAGACCGTAAAAAAATGTGGACGTAGTGTCCGTGACGTCACCCGTAGGTTTCTGAAGACCGTTTTTGAAGCCTAAAGTGGGCGTGGCCTACCGTTGCCATCTTGGCAGCGCGTCACTCCCGAATTTATTTATTTTTACAGTCAGACAATGAGCTGAGGTAATGTGATGGCTAACAGACAGCAGACAAACGGCTAATGATGACTAATGACCACAGCAGCGGGAATACACCTGTCACTCAAAAGTGGACACCCTTAATTATGCAGAAATTTAAGGCTTAATATAATTTAAACGGATGAGTTATAAAAAAATTCACCGCCCTCATAGGTGTCATGAAAGGCCAAAATTAGTAGTGCAGTAGCAGGGCATGTTGTGTTTGTTGTTCCTTCACCTAAAGGCAAATGCATACATGCAAAATTGATGTTAATGCTTTAATAGGGGTACACAATGTCAAGCAAAAATGCAATAACAAATTAGTACTCTTCATTTTATCCATATCCATCAAATGTTCTTATTTTGTTTGTGCTGCTTTCTGAGATCCGTCAATGATCTTATAAGTTTTAATACACCAGACGGTAAATTGTGGTCGAATAAACAGCAACCAAGGGTCTTTCTTGCTTCAGGCTGCGTGTCCCTGGTCTCGGTCGTCTGTGTTTCGCTGGTGCCTGAATGCTAGATGTGGCCCCTTCACCTGCAACAGCCAATTCAATTAAATTTGTGAAAATGACTAAAACTGTGGTTGAAATTAGTTTCATTGTGATGGAATGTTATTGTGAATTCCATGTGTTTTCATTATCTTGTAGTACATTTTGTCAGATGGTTGTAGGCTTGAATTAGTTATTCAAAGGACTAACTTCCTTCAGGCTGCGTGTCCCTGGTCTCGGTCATCTGTGTTTCGCTGGTGCCCTGAGTGCTTGATGCGGTCCTGGATGTCCCTTCACCTTCAACTTTTTCTATTGTACTTATGGATGTGGCTTGAATAAATGCTATTAAATAGACTCACCTGATGCAGGCTGTGTGTTTCTGGCCTGTGTGTCACTGGTCCCTGGAGAACTACTACTGGATGTCCCTAGTCCGGCAGCTGTATGTATTTAAACACACAGAGTTCATCCATGCTGTCCGTTACACAATTGCATTTGGTCATTGCAAACCGACCTACCACATAGTATCTGACCATGCCACTTGTTACATTGTAAATTGCAATTTCTACAACCACTAATCTATTAGGCTGCTACAAGGCTAAATAATACTACTGATTACAATTAGTAGTATTAATGTGACAAAAACAGCAACAATAGTACTAGTTGTACTTACAAAGTTCAGAGAGAGGCGAACATGAAGGAGCAGGCATCCTTTCTCCAGCAGGTGTCGGCCTTGGCATATATTGCCTGAGGTCATCTGAGGACATGGCCAAAAAAAAAAAAAAAAAAAAAAAAAAAAAAAAAAAATATATATATATATATATATATATATATATATATATATATATATATATATATATATGTGTGTGTATAAGAGAAGAAGCACCAACATGAACTTGTGAATCTGAAGGATCTGGAGAGATTCTGTATGGAGGAATGGTCTCTGATCTCTTGTCAGGTGTTCTCCAAACTCATCAGGCATTATAGAAGACTCAGATCTGTTATCTTGGCAAAAGGAGGTTGCAGAAAGTATTTAATAACAGGGTGCCAACAATTATGGCCAGCGTGTTTTGGAGAAAAACATTTATTTTATTATGTGACATACCATTTTAGAAAAGCCCCAATTCATTTTTCAGATGAAATATCCACCAGGTGGTGCCAAAAATATTTTTCACACACTGAAAACATCTGGTACATTTTGCATTGCCATATTTCCCATCCGACCAGATAAATAAATAATAGAGTAAAGTATAAGTAAATAATAAATAAATGTTTCCTTACAAAAAATAAAGTCTTGGATAGCAAGCCAGCTAAAAAATAAATATTTGTAATTGCTCTGGTTTTAAAAATGTCTTGGTTGATGGTTAATTGTTTAGTCTCGGAGTCAGTGGGAATTAAATTCATATATATATATATATATATATAGCATGAGCCAAATTCTTAAGACCCTAATGTCTTAAGATTTTCCCAAACTGATTAACTAATGAATCATTGCAATTTTTACATGATACTGCATTGTTATTTCTTAATACATTATTTTGTGGGGGGGGGTGAAATGCTCATTTTCACTCAATCTCCTGTTAATCTTGAGTACCTATAGAGTAGTATTGCATCCTTCATATCTCCAAAAAGTCTTTAGTTTTATTATATTTATAAAAGAAAGATAGGCTGTACCGAGTCTTTCCGGAAAAACCCGAGCGTCTGGAGGCGGGCCGTGTGGGCGAAGCCAGAGCCATAGAGAGAATCCGTCGATCTGGGCTTTGTTTATAAAACATTCATCGTCGAAATGCAGGGAACAAACAGTCTACACAACTACACAACAATCTGCATCCACTGTTCCTAACGCTGGGTTCTTTGGGAAGCTTTCCCTCACATCCAAAAACACACTTTGGAGACACTATGCAGCGCTGTCGATGGTTTCCTGTTGAAGCGCGTTGATGTGCGCGGTCTCGCTCTCCTCTGGTCGACGTGTGCGCGGGCGAGCTTTTCCGGGAGAAATGCTCATATAAGGAGTTCCACTCTGATCTACGTCATTAGATCCACGGTCGAAAAAAAACCAGCCGAAACTTGCACCAACCCGGAAGTAAGATTTTCGGCACAGAAATTCTCCGTTATTCGTCCAAAATATTTTTAAAAAACTTTGGCCATGTTAAGCATGAGAATCCATCTCTTTAACACTGTAAACAACTCTGAATACATGAAACACCATTGTACCCCCCCTTTAAATCTGTCAAGATCTCAGCAGAGGAGGATTAAACAACTCCACTAACAGCATTACCAGCTTCACTTATTACTAACCAGACTGACTTTATTTCTGTTAGACGTCTACAAAAGTTCTTATTGAGAATTAACCCTCTGGGGACCAAGCTGTTTTTGGGGTCCTTGAGATGTTCTGACATGCCTTGATATTTGTGCTTTTTTCAGTTATTTATAAACATGTTAATGGCAAAGGTGTAAATTCACTCTATATAGCACAAACAGGGCTACCATAATATGCGAGCAACGTGCATGTAGATGTTTGTATTTTTAAGAGAATAATGTTTATGCGTGGTTATTGGAAAAAAATAAAATGAAAGTTGCTGATTTAAGAACACAAAACACATAGTAAATATGTGTCCACAAGACTTTTGACTAATTGATGTTGTCCCTTTGAGTTCTAGCTTCAAAATTATATGAAAATCATCCTGCCTGATTGTTCACATGAAACACTACATTGATTTAAACATTGTAAAACAGTTTTTTTGTCAGAAGAGGTTTATGCGTGGGAGTGGTAATGGTCATCAATATTAATGAGATTCAGACCAGAGGTGTGACATAGACGCTCCCCCAAGTGTTAATGGGCCATCAGTGAGGCAGCCTGAACAAAGAATGAGGAGATTCAAATGTTTTGTTTTTCAATCTGTTTTATTGTAATTTTGTAAAAACAAAAGTAAAGGCAGGTATCTCACAGTAAATGCTTATGCCCCGTTGATGCGGGCTCTAAGCAAATCAAATGTGACCATATATTGCATATATGTGACCTTTTATATTAACATTACCAATCAATAATTGTTATGTTGTGCATGCATAACAACACATTTGTTGCAAAGCCACACAGGCACATATAGGCTACATTTGTATCATCACAAAGTATATAAACAAAATGTAACTAACATCTGTAAAATAGTAGGTAAATATGTACTTACTCTTTTTGATTTTTGTTGCTGCGTGTCCTCGTTGCAGTGGAAGGCGAGAGTGAACAAGCTACATTCCTTTTAAAAAAAGTTACAAAACATATGTAACATCAACCAATCTCCAAAAATAAATAATAAAGTCATACAGGCTCATATTATTAACACTAAGTATAAACAAAATTGAACTAACATCTGTAAAATAGTGGGTAAATATGTACTTACTCTTTCTGATTTTCTGATGTTGCTAAGCGCACTCCGAGTTGCAGGCGGAGGTAGTGATGAAGCTACATTCCTTTTAAAAAAGTTGAAGAATATTATTACATAAATATAACTATAGTAGCATTAGTCTATTATGAATTACTGATGTAAATAATTTTAGACGCGTGCAATAAGCCTATATGCGTGTCAATGGGCCATTACCGGAGAGGCACACCGCAAACATTAGCCTAACACATTTGTGCACTTCATTAACTGGGTATATTTACACATTTCAGCACATTTACACACATTTACAACTGATATTTGCGAGCATGCATCGTTAATGATAATGAGGCAGCATTTATATAGTCAAAATATAATCTAAACACCTACTTTCTAAAATAATTTCTAAATTCTATCTTTCATACATAATGATCTAAACATATCATTTAGGCTACACATACAAATACAAATTTCCTAACCAAGGGGTGTAGCATATGTACACGAAAAAACAAAACAAAACATTTTTAAAATTGAAATGGTACGAGATATTAAATTCATGGTATAGATATGCACTTTCATTAGATCGTGTTGAATAGGTAGATATAAAATGTCAGTACTCTGGATGGCAAGTCCACCCAGTATAATATGTAAGCTCATGTTTTGAATAGCTTGTCAATTAATGCAAGTAAGAATAAATACTTACTCATCCGAAATTCTATCCACGGCTGGATCAAGACGCTCTTCAAAATACAAACGGTCGTCATCAGAGTAGTCGCGCTCCTCTTCTGATGAAAATCTGGACTCTTCGTCGCTAGTATCCAGGACGAGCTGAAGGGCTTCCGCACCGGTGTACCGTGTCATCTTCCCAACGCGCAGGTGACGAAATGATGAAACTTGAAGCGTTTATTGCATTTGCTTGGGGGCGTTTACCTGTTTTGCATAGATGGCTTAGCACATTATCTTGTGAATAGCGCGCTCCGTGAGTAGGCGTGAACGAATTAAAGTCAATGAGCTCGTAATGAGCTCGACTGGAATCGCTCTCTTTTTATACAGATTACAGAAGCTGATAATATTTGTTTTTTATATAAATGACTTCATTTAACAGATGTGATCTCAAGCTTTATGCCCGTGGGTCTGTTTGCCTGTTTGACTGAATTTTCGCGGAGTTATAGATCATTTTCGAACGCGTTTCAAATGGGAGTTTACTGACAGAGAGAAGGCAGAAATCGCATCATGTTAAAGTTTCTTTATTTGTCAAAAAGCAAAACACTTTATTTTTATTGTGAGTATACAGAAAAAAAATAGAAACTGAACAGGATCAATTGATGTATAACACGAAAATTAAAGATCAAAATTAACAGAGCATTTTGTGTTTATTTTTCATTGCTAAAAAAAAAAACGAGCAAAACGCGCCGGCGCGTTTTTGGTCCCCAGAGGGTTAACAGAGGTTTAGATGTCGATGTTTGAAGTCAGTTGTCATTATGGTGATCAGTGTTTGCTTTAGTTGGGCTCTTGACCCTTGACTTTAACTTATTTCTCTTTCAGCATTTGTAAGTGTTTTCAGCAAACATTTATGAATTGCTCAAGAAAGAGAATGATAAAAATGCGGATTTACATGTATTTTTTATGATTATTAAACAACTGTTATATATAATCACACAGATAAGAATACACAGGTGTAAAATCTTAATTAATTAAATCTGTACTGTACCTCGGGCTGCAGGTTTTTATACAGGATCTGTTGATCATGAAGATACTTTAAAGCCATGCAGATCTTCACAGTCCAGTCCAGAATCTGTAAATCAGTAAAATATGAATTTACAAAGTGTATTATGGTTAAAGGACAACTTTTAATTTTGACAGCACGCGGTTAAAATTATTTGTAAAAGCATACATGATTTTGGAAGACACACACCTGTCTAAGGTCTAACATTAAGGCAAGGCAAGTTTATTTATATAGCACATTCAGCACAATGGTAATTTAAAGTGCTTTACATAGAAATAATTCAAATAATCAAAAGAAATAAGAATAATTAAAACAGTTTAGAATAAAAATAAAATAAAATACAGTACAAACAGTGGCACAGTGCTCATTCAGTAAATGCACAGCTAAACAGATGTGTTTTGAGTCTGGATTTGAAAGTGACTACAGTAGGAGCACATCTGATCTCCTCTGGAATCTGGTTCCAGCATAATAGCTAAAAGCGGACTCGCCATGCTTAGAGTGAACCCTTGGTATTTCTAGCTGATATGATCCTAGTGATCTGAGTGATCTGTTGGGTTTATATTCAGTGAGCATATCTGTAATATATTGAGGTCCTAGGAATGATTTATATACCAGTAATAACACTAAAATCAATCCTAAATTTAACTGGGAGCCAGTGTAAGGACTGGTGTGATGTGTTCATATGTTCTGTTTCTGCTCTGCGTTCTGTATGAGCTGCAACTGTCTTATGGTCTTAAGGCCCACGAGGAGTCCATTACAATTGTAAGAGCTTTCCATTAAGCCACTGTTGTACTGGTAATAGGAGTGAGCAAGTAATTAACGTGTATAAACTCCATAAACACAGATGTAAGATGCAATCAATGTGTTTTGTTTATTGTGCTCTAATTAATTAACATTGCTTCCAATTAGCTTATTGCAGTGTCTCATTATTTGTTGTTGAAAGTCCATACCTTGCAAATACTGCACACAAACATTGTCCATATTCTATATGTCCTTGAACATCACTCTCTATCAGTGAAGCATGGTTAAGCACCATTAAACTCAATCCAACACAATCTTATAAGCACGGTCAGCATGATATTCCTCGTAGAACATGGCTTAACACGGTCAAAAAACTGTGTGCTTCCCCAATACACTGTTGTCTAATTACCCATGTGCTCCTAATATGCCAATGTCAGAGCGCCCCCAATGGACAAATATATAACTGCATTAAAATGGCTCCTACAACAATAATCCACCCTGCTGGCGATGAAAGCATGAACAAGTTTCTCTAAGTCTTGACTGGAAACAAAGCATCTAATTCTTGCAGGATTTTTTCAGATGATAGTATGCTGATTTAGTTATTGCTTTGACATGACTACTGAAACTAATTTCTGACTGTAGTGTCACACCAAGATTCCTGACTTGATTTTTAGTTGTAAAAACAGAAAAAAAACAGGAAAATGCATAAACCAGAAATAACCAAGCTGTGACCAACACAACAAAATGTGAAAATATTAAGGGGTATGAATACTTTCTCAAGGCACTCTATGTTGTTTTACTGGTATGTGGGGAACTGGTAGCCCAGGTGTTCTCTGATGTACATCTCAGGAAGAACTTACGTTATATAGGGTTAGGTTGCTTTAAAAGATCCCATACTGTAGATCAGGGTTCACCAGTCTCGGTCCTGGAGGGCCGCTGTCCTGCAGAGTTTAGCTCCAACCCCAATTAAACACACCTGAACCAGCTAATCAAGGTCTCACTAGGCATACTAGAAACTTTCAAACAGGTGTGTTGGAGCTGGTTGGAGCTAAACTCTGCAGGACAGCGGCCCTCCAGGACCGAGATTGGTGAACCCTGCTGTAGATCATGGTTGCTCAGTCCTGCTCTTGGAGGAGTTTAGCTCCAACACATCTGCCTGGAAGTTTCTAGTAATCCTAATGACCTTTATTCGCTGGGTCAGATGGTTTAATTATAGGGTTAAAGTTAAACATTGTCCCTCCAGTTTAATAAACCATGCTAATGCTGTGATGGACATCTGCTCCTGTAGAGCCAGCGTCACATGCTGCGAACAGAACATGGAGAGGGTCAGTTTGATTCACTTCTTGTGAGAGAGTCGGTGTAATTCGCGCCACTGCTGAACATTAAGAGATTGTACAAATGTACACACACACACACACACACACACACATATATATATATATATATATATATATATTTTTTTTTTTTACACATTCATTTAAATGCTAATTTTATTATCGATTGTCAATTAATATAATAATTATTTTGACAGTAATTATTTGATTTATAATTCATATAATATAAAATATAGCATAATATATAATAAATTATTAGAGGCTTTATTGCAACAGATACATGTCACTTTACTCACAGCTGATTGGTCCAGTTTGGGTTTGGGATCTCTAACCCAGAACATAACTGGAGCGGGTTAGCAATGTAGAGTGCTAAATCACATGGCAATGAAGCCTGCTATAAACCAGTTCTGGTGAGCAGGACGAGGCTGAGGGTCATGGGAGAACGGCGTGAGGCCAGTGCCGTGATTAATGATGAGTGACACCTGCGCACCGGTCTCATATCTCTCACGGAGGAGCGACGACAGTGAAGGGCGAGAGGAACAGGCCTGGATTTGAAGAAGGAAGTTTGATTCTCCCTAAAAATAGACAGACACAATCAAGTCACCTTTATTTATATACTGTAGAGCTTTATACAGTGCAGATTGTTTCAAAGCAGACCAGAATTTATCTTTCTCTCCATTTAACCTAAACTCTCAATTATCATTATAATCAAACTTACCTGGTTATCGCTCTCAACCTTTTAATGACAAACTGATCTCCACCTTAATTTTTCACCAGGATCATCTGCTTCTGTTCGCTCACTAATGTATAGCCACTGTCTTTTAGAGCTGACTGATTGCTCCCTATATCTGAAAGTGTGATGTTTAATATATAAAACATACAAATACAAGGGTAAATACTTAAACAGATGCATTGTGATAAATGGAATAAAGGCAGTACCATTTAAAGAGTTTTGGTGAAACCGTTAGTTTTTATCAAAAGTTTAAGTTCTCTAAAATTATATTTTGAGATCATAATCATTCTGTTATCATAAATTGCCAGCAGCCGTATCACCTTGTAGCCCAAGACTGGTCTCCCACTGAAGCTAAGCAGGGCTGAGCCTGGTCAGTTCCTGTATGTGTGTGTGTGTGTGTGTGTGTGTGTGTGTGTGTGTGTGTGTGTGTCTGTGCGTGTATGTATGCGTGCGTACATGTGTGTGCGCGTGTGTGTTTGTGTGTGTGTGTGTGTCTGTGCATGTGGATTTGTATGTGTGTGTATGGGTGTGTGTCTGTGCGTGTGGATGTCAGTGTGTGTGCATGCTTGCGTTTGTTTGTATTCCTGCATGTGTGTGTGTGACAGTTAGGGTTGCCAACTTCAGAAAAGGAAAATGCGGGACAATCGTGGTTATTTATAGGAAAATGAGGGACACTCAAAATATTTGTACTGTATCACACAGTGTACGTCATTTCAGTGTCTGCAGTTAAGTTTGTGTTTAAAAGGTTATCAGTCATAAACACATTTGTATTGCTTAACCTATTTATGTATTTAATTCTAAAAATAATTTTAATGTCATACATGAAAAAAGTCACATTACAAACAAACCATAGTTCAAAATAACAGCATTTATCTAAAATAGAAAGCTTTTTAACAGTATACACTAGGCTTACAGTTCAAAAAGTTTGGGGTTAGTAAGATTATTTTTTGGGGAAAAAAATAAAGAAAGTAATTGCCTACTTTTATTCAGCAAGGATGCATTACATTAATCAAAAGTGACAGTTAAGATAATGTTACAAAAGCTTTCTATGTACTTTCTAAAAGCTTTAAATCATTAATAATAATCAGAAATGTTTTTTGAGCATATTATTCCCTCAGGTAGATTACATGTTTTCTTGCGTGGCTGGATGTTAGACTCATGAACAATAATCACGTTGTTTGCATTCGCCAAAATTGATTAGCCGAAATCAAAATGTGGACAGTGAAAGGAAATTACCGTTAGCGCGAGACGAGTCCGGCTTGAAGCGGAAGCGACCAGACGGCAGAGGATGTTTGCAAATCAAACAATGATTTGTCTCAAAACAGTGATAAAAAAAGCTGTGATTGGATGATGACAGGTGTCGGTGATCATTCTCAAGTGTCGTGGTCAGCACTGCTGCTGTTGCTGTTGTATCAGTCATTGGTTTATCAGCTTGTCAAAAAACGGGACACGGGAGGTCACGCACGGGACAAATAAATTAGGCCCAAAATACGGGACGTCCCGCCTAATTCGGGACAGTTGGCAACCTAGTGACAGTATCATCCTAAACCAGCAACCCTTCGCTCAACAGCACCATCTACAGGCCGATGAGTGTATAGTCACTAAATGTGCACATAAATGAATTTATTTTATACCCCCCCATGGATGAAATTCTACGAAACTTAGCATACCCCCAGAGGATGTCAAGTTAATCATACACATGAAATATGGTGCAGTTCTGAACATCTCAACTGAAGATAGGGGCGATTAAAGCAGAATAATATTGGATTTTCCTTTTTTATGGGAGGGGCGCAAATCACAAATGAGGGATTATGGGCTAGGTTGATGTGGGCCCTTAAGACCAACATACCATACAAATTTCTTCATCCTCGGTGCCACGGTTCAGGTAGTTATTTAGGAAAAACTGCATTTTTGGGGATTGGGGGGGGGGCCCAGTGCGGGGGGGGAGTGGCCCCCGGGGACCAAACGAAATTTTTCCGTAAAAGTCTAGTGGGGCTACATGCCCACCAAATTTCATGTTCCCCGGTGTTTCGGTGTCCCTGGTATCGTTGACGAAAAAATTCAGTAGATGACGGGAAAAAAAAAAAAAAACTTTGACAATCGATTATGGGCTAGGTTGATGTGGGCCCTTAAGACCAACATACCATAAACATTTCTTCATCCTCGGTGCCACGGTTCAGGTAGTTATTTAGGAAAAACTGCATTTTTTGGGTTTGGGGGGGCCCAGCGCGGGGGGGGAGTGGCCCCCGGGGACCAAACGAAATTTTTCCGTAAAAGTCTAGTGGGGCTACATGCCCACCAAATTTCATGTTCCCCGGTGTTTCGGTGTCCCTGGTATCGTTGACGAAAAAATTCAGTAGATGAAGGAAAAAAAAAAAAAAAAAACTTTGACAATCGATTATGGGCTAGGTTGATGTGGGCCCTTAAGACCAACATACCATAAACATTTCTTCATCCTCGGTGCCACGGTTCAGGTAGTTATTTAGGAAAAACTGCATTTTTTGGGTTTGGGGGGGCCCAGCGCGGGGGGGGAGTGGCCCCCGGGGACCAAACAAATTTTTTCCGTTAAAGTCTAGTGGGGCTACATGCCCACCAAATTTCATGTTCCCCGGTGTTTCGGTGTCCCTGGTATCGTTGACGAAAAAATTCAGTAGATGACGAAAAAAAAAAAAAAAAAAACTTTGACAATCCCTATATGACCGCTTTCGCTAGCTATGCTAGCGGCGGTCATAATAACTGGGAGCGAAAACCTGGGTGGCAATAAGTAGGGGTGAGTGGGGACAGTTGCAACATGGCTGTAAGACTGGAAAAACTGGAAGATAGGTCAACTCTCTGAGAAAACTAAGGAAATTAACATCTGAACTCTCTTGCTATTTTATCATGGCTGTAAGACTAAGTAGGGGAGAGTGGGGACAGTTGCAACATGTCTGTGAGACTGTCCCCACTCTCCCCTACTTAGTCGTACAACCATGTTGCAACCGTCCCCACTCACCCATACTTATTTATTGTCTAATATTTAATGAAACAAACAATGTCTATAAAGTCATGCAGCCAGTTAGATCAAACATGTGTGATACTTTTTAATGAACATTTGAGCATTGAGAACATTGTAAATGTCAGTGGTAGAGACCATGTAATTTTGAATCCATTTGAGTTACTCCATTTTAGATTTGCACTCATCCTGATATGTGTCACCCTTCTCTCTGTAGGTTTTGAAGAGTCTGACAGCACATCTCTGATTGAGACTGTATTAAGAGACAGTACAAATGCATCGCCTTTAGGGTGACTCTGACATCAGTGATGACAACATGGATCTTCCTCATGTAATGACATGTGAGTCAGTAAATTACATTATGAATTTTTGAGCCATGTTTTGCTCAGGCAGATCTTTTGATTTTGGCATGATAGAACCACACTTCAATCCTCAGTGAACCGAGATTATATAACGTTGTGAACTCAAACAGATGTGTAAGCTGTTTTGAAAATGTTTATTTTTTGCAATTCCTGCAGCCTCCAACATTTCTGAGATAAACATATTGAATATGAGTTTGATCAAATTACCTTTATAGTTAACCTGTACTGAAATACTTTTGGGTTTTATTAACAACAAACTATATTTTCTAACCATTTCCATTTCTGTTGACAAAACGTCCTTTAATACTACTACTAATAATAATACCTTTTATTTATAGGCGTTCAAGGCACTCAAGGGCACAGTACAACATAAAAGTAAATCTGTATTTTTCCCTTTAAAAAATCCTATATATTATACATAAAGATATTTTCTTTTCTCTTTTTCAGCTGAAAAGACCAAAAGGGCCTTTCAGACTCAGTCAGCCCATTATTGTTTGAGGAGAAGTTCACGGAGGAGATGGAAAGCTACGAAGGCAAATATTTGCAATTGTATGTATGTGTTGGTTTTAACTCTTAATCAAACATTTAATCAAGCATTTGTTGTTTCTTAAACCCTTTCTTACAAACCCCATAGCCCAATCAGTACGAACAAAGTCTCAAAGTATTAATAATTCACAAGATTGAACAAGATTTTAAGTTGTCAAATTCGTACGATACTCATACATATTTGTATACTCATACATAATATTTCTTTAAAAATATTACAAATTGGACCCTGTCTGTTCATGGTCCAATGATACATGATGTCTCTCCACACCTCATAACCTTCCTCTGTATGCAAGAGTCTCTTACATACTGACCCCTAACAGGAATGAATCAAACATACCAATTCCCAACAAATAACAAAGTGCCACACATAAATACAAATAGTGAGATCAATAAACACGCATGATGCTTATAACAAAACCCCTTAGCCCATAGACTCTTGTAAAAAAAACAAAGCTTTGCTACAGGCCAGTCTATAACACTGGTCTTACTTTGAAAACGCACAGAGCGAACAAGCCCCTTTTTATCAGGGAATGTTTCCAAAACTCTTCAGAGTGGCCAGGGGCCTTGAGTCGCTGTTGGATCCATAATGGACACAGTGTCTCCAGGCTTGAGGCTATTCTTAGTTTTATTCCATTTCTGCCTCTCCTGCAGCGAAGGTAGGTATTCTCTCACCCATCTCTTCCAAAAGAGATCTGAAATGTCTTGGACCTGTCTCCACTTTCTTTTTATGCACAAATCATGTACATCAAACAATCCAGGAGATAATGTCAGTTTTCCTTTCAGCAACATGATATGATTAGGGTCAGAGCTTCAAGATCCATTGGATCATCAGACAATTTGGTGACTGGTCGATAATTCAAGATGGTCTTAGCTTCACACAAGACTGTATGTAAACCATCGTCATCAAGCATCTGCTGTTGGAGAACTGCAGTGAGGATTTTCCTCAACATGCTGTTGACCTGCTCCCAAACCACACCATAATGGGACCCAGCAGGAGGATTGAAAGCCCTTCTGCCATAAAACTCCATGATTGTTAGCCTGATTCAATGATGAAAGTGCCTCCCTACGTTCTTTCTTTGCCCCCATGAAATTTGAACCATTATCTGATAGAAGATGCTCCACTTGCCATCTTCTTCTGATAAATTGGTGCAGAGCATTAATACAGGCATCGGTGTCAAGAGAAGTAGCCAATTCAAGGTGAACTGCCCTGTTGGCCAAGCAGGCAAAGATGACACCATAACACTTCGCTGTGCCTTTTCCTTTCTTCACCACTATTGGTCCAAAATAGTCAACACTCATATTGGTAAATGGGGGATGGTCTGGCAGAATCCTCTCGTTGGGCAGGTCGGCCATCTTCTGCCCCATCATCCGGCCATTATATCTTTTACAGAAACAACATTTTGCTATTATCTTTCTCACAGCTGAGGTGGCACCTGTCAACCAATACCTCCTTCTTAATGTAGACAACATGTGGTTACGCCCACTATAGCCAAGCTGTTGATGTAAATCCTTCAGTATGAGGGTAGCCACATGCTGATCTTTAGTGAGGAGTAGTGCATATTTTGTGTCTTCTGGCAAAGAGCCTCGTGTCAGCCGCCCTCCGACTCTCAAAAGCCCATCATCCAACAACGGGTTTGCTAACTCCTTTCCAGAAGACAAAGCAGCGATCTCCTCAGGGAATCTTTGCTGTTGGCAGTAGCAGATTATAGCCAGCTCAGCTTCCATAAGATCTTCTGCTGACAAGGTTTGTCCTCCTGTTGCACCTTTAACCATCCGACTCTCTTGCACCAAGGCACTCTGCTGGTTGGCATCAGCAATATCTGACTCCACCCTCTTGCGAGTTCTTCTCAACAATAATATCCTCTTCAACCTAAGCAACCAGGCAACTGCTACTTGAAGTTTCCTCCAATCTGAAAAGTAAGCCATCATTTTTATCTGTTTTGCCACAGATAAATTGTTAGGAAGACTTCAAGGTAAAATGATTGTCCTGAAGCTTGGCAGAACTCTCTGCAATCTCCAGAAACCTAATATCCTCTCTTGACAATCCTTGCTCTTCTGCAGCTTTTTCAGTGAAGTCATGGTTGAATTGTTTAAACAACATCTCCTCCAATCTACACACAGAATTCCTGTTAACCACTGCAGAACAGTCTTCAGCCTCAAAGCTGCCTGCATGCAAAGGACCATTGATGACCCAACCTAATGTCGTTCTCATAGCATAAGGGCCATCCCCATGGTTGTTAATGACTTCCCAAGGCTCCAACATCTTAGGGAGCGTTGTTTCCAATCAACAAATCAACGTTAGCCATTATGCGGGAAACTTTAACCTTTGCCAGGTAAGGCCACTTATACAAATCTAATGTTGTCAGAACTTACAGGCATTTGTTTCTGTGTGAGCGTTTGTGGAAGCTGATAGATGTTACCATCAATAGCAGACACTTCCAAACCTGAGAGTGTGAATGCTGAAACAACTTTTTCATGTCCCATAGTTTGTAACAGAAACTGATTTCCTCTACCAGAAAGATTAAGCCGCTGCATAAGACTTTCAGTACAAAAAGTCGCAGAACTGCCAGGATCCAGGAATGCATACATTTGGATTAGCTGATCTCCTTTACTTTACTTGAACTGGTAAAATAGGAAGCAGACAGCAACCTTTTCCGCCCCCTGTATGACCACACGTTTCAGCAGATCTTAAGAATTTGCATGCCTCCGCCTCCTCTTAATTGGCCGTATATCTGTCAACATGAAGCACAATGGGATGGTGCTGATTACATATCCTACAAGTCAACCGCTTGCCACAATTACGACTCATGTGCCCAGCACTTAAACAGCCAAAGCAAAGCTCTTTCTCCATCTTTTCCCTTTGCTTCTTCCTTTTTAATTGTTGACAGTACTCCAATACATGATGCTTAGCACACCACACACATAATGGAATCACTTTAGAATTGTTTGGTTGCAATTCTGTCCTCATATTCTTACTGTGCGTTCACACCGGACGCGAATAGCGCGTCAAATTCGCGCCTGCCGCGTCTGGTTATACGCTTGACCACTTTGTGTGCAACAAGAGCGAAATTGACGCGCGTAAAATCAAAAGTTTGAATCGAAATTTACGCGCGTCAGAGGCGAAAGTTTCTAAACCTGTTGGTGGCCATCTTTTTTTAGATGTTTATCGAGCATTAGCATTAGCATTAATCGAGAGAGTCAACGTTCGTATATGCTCTGGAGAGCAGAAACAGCAGCGTAGGGGACATCGTCGCTGTACTCGGGTCCACCAAACCCTCCGGAGGGTTTCAGGAGTTTCACAATTTGCTCCAGGAGGTAGGTTTGGTGGACTGACGAGCCCGCGCTACACAGCCCGGCGCGAGGTTCACCCTCGCCCGCACCCACCTAATCTGTCATTTATTTTTGTTTTGATAATAAATGGAGCCAGCCTCCAAAAGTGAAACCTGTCCTGTGATTTTTTTTTTTAAAGATTTTATACACTAAATTGTGTTGGTTGTCTTTACATTAGATTAATAAAGTTTCATATAATCTAGATAGATAAGAATAGATATGGAATAAATAGCATTCAATAAAAAATGAGTATTTATCATATTGAAATCGAGTTTTTATGTGAAAGATTTGCTTTGTTGTGCATTTTAGTCATATTACAAAATAATTTATTGAGGCCAAACATAAAATAACATTATAAACTGTCAGTTCACCACGTAATGCAGCAACCAGGCTCCTGATTGGTTAACGCGGCGCGAATTGATGCAGAAGTTCAGATTTTTCAACTCAGGCGGCAGACGCGAATTCGCGTCAAACGCGTGAATGCACAAAAAGCACTAATAAAATCATTCGGGCGTAACGCGCTTAACGCGCCAAGACGCTCAATTCGCGCGAACTTGACGCGCGAATGAAGCGAATTCGCGTCTACCGCGGCGCGCTAAACGCCTCATTCGCGCCGCAGGAATTTTTTACGCTCGGAACGCGTCTTTGCATTGACTTAACATTGAAATCACTCGCGCCTGACGCGCTATTCGCGTCCGGTGTGAACGCACCATTAGAGCAGGGGTGCCCAACCCTGCTCCTACCGATCGACTGTCCTGCACAGTTCATCTCCAACCCTAATCAAACACACCTGCCTTTAATTTTCAAGTGATCCTGAAGACCTTAATTTGTTGATTCAGGTGTGTTTGATTAGGGTTGGAGATAAACTGTGCAGGACAGTCAATCGGCAGGAGCAGGGTTGGGCACCCCTGTCTTAGAGGTTTCCCCAGATTCCACTGGTACAACGTTAGTGGCGAAGATGTTTCCTTTGACTCTACCTTCTAGACATAGCCTTGGTCGATTAACAGGTCTCGTGATAGTTGGCAAATCCCTAATATCACCAAACAAGGGATCCATTAGGATGCCAACCTGTCTTTCAATAAATTCCACAAGATCTTTGAACAAAGCTCTATACATTGAGTAGTTTCCAGAATGTTATGTGCAACAGTTATCCACCGCTCTCTGAGCTTGAAAGGCAATTTACACATAATAGCTCTCATATTGTTGGCATACTGTATCTAACTCCTGAAGGTATTGCAATTCCTCAGTGACGTTGCAACAACCATGCAGAAAAAGGGCATTCGATTGCAAAGCATTGACATCTTCCCCTTTTACTGAGGGCCAAGGCAAGACTCTTTCCAAATAAGCAGTGGCAATCTTGTACTTATTGCCCAAATGTTCCTGCAATAGCGGTTGTGCCTTAGCATAGCCAAGATCAGGGGTCATGTGTAAGCAACTACGTACTAACTCTTTTGGCTCCCCCCTAGTGAACTGTTCCATGTATAAGCAATCACTATAGCTTGCCTTCTCATCCACTCCCTTTTCAAATGCTTTGATAAACAATACATACTGAAAAGGGTCTCCATCAAATAAATGTATTTCTTTTGCTGGTAAAGATGAACAACGTTGCTGTTGGATAAGAGCTGATGTTATTTAATTTTGCTTTTGCAGTATAGTGCCAATGTCACAATAGTGACTCTCCATTTGTGGCCGAAAAATCATTTCAGATGCATGTTGTCGACTTTGAACTGATGTGGGTCGAGAAATCATTTCATATGCACGTTGTCCATGTTGAACTGATGTGGGTCGAGAAATCATTTGAGATGCACATTGCCCATGTTGAACTGATGTGGGTTGAGAAATCATTTCAGATGCAGTTGTCCAGCCAACAAGTTCAAACTCATCTGCCTTGGATTTAATACAGTTGCAGATGCTTTCCCCTCTTCCTTTTCCAAATGAGACGTCACACCATAATAGTAAACGCAATTCTAAAAGCATTTCTTTCAGTTCCAGTTGCTCATTTTTCCTCTTAATCATATGCTCTTGCTCCTCCACGTCCTGTCTTTCCTTTAAAGCTGCTAAAGTCCTTAAATCAAAGCAAGCTAATTGAATAAGTCCTTTGTTTCAGGTGAGGAAGGAACATCTGGTGCCCAAAGAAGACAGAAAGGTGCACGAGTCCATTGGTATGTCTAGCATTGAAACAGTGCTTTAATATGTAGTACATAATTTGATGTTGATCTCTCAAAGGACTATTAAGTTCTTAAAAAGTTCTTAAAAATGGCACCTTCTGTTTTTCTTCGATAAAAGCAGACCAGTGTGATAAAAAGCATTCAGTTAATGTTCTGGGTAGCTTTGGAAGATAATGAGTTGTGGCATGTATTACGAATCAAATAGTAAATGTTCTTTGAATAATTTGAATAATGTGATATATCTGGTTAGTTATTTGGCTTAAACAAGGCCTTATACTACACAGGCCAAAAACATTGCATTTGTGCTTTAAGATGGATAGCAAGAGAAGGCACAAACTTCAGAAGATTCTAGAGGAAAAGACTAATGTGCAGCCATGGAGGAATACAAGAGGGAAAAACTCCAGTCTCTAGTCTCTGAGAAGTATGCATGGCCATGGGTGCTTTATGAGCATGGTATGTCCTGTGCCTCTGTACCCATTTCTTAATTTTTGCCATGAAATTTGTATTGCAGTATTTTAACAATTTTACATTGTACAGGTTATCGGAACAAGCCATCGCAGTGGACAGAGCAGATTCAGAAGCGGACCGCGACCAGCTGATTCGGAAAGGGTTACCGCTTGGCTGAGCTTGAGCGCTGTCGAGGCTCAGGCTCTGGCTTGGGCTGAGCGGTCGAGGACACGGCTGGCCAGCCCAGCTGATGACTCGGCACTGTGCAGGCAAGTGGCTCGCTGCATGCCAGCTGATCCAGCCATCTCCCCTATCCAGTGAACATGAAAGAACAAATTTCTGAGGTGGCGTTGTTGCAAGTGCCATGCCAACAGTGTGGCTCGTGCAGGGCACCTCTGCACGTCGCAGATGAGCACACTGAGTGTCAGTGGTAAAAAGAGTACTGAAAAATCATACTCAAGTAAAAGTACTATTACTTGCCAAAAAATGTAGAGCTAGTAGAGCAAAAGTACCTGTCCTAAATACTACTCAAAGTATGAGTAAAAAGTAGCCCTTTTAAAAGTACTCAAGAGTGGTGAGTAGTAAGTATTATGCTATGAATGGTATTCCACCTTATACCCTTCAAATTAAAAATGTAGCTTACAATGTCGCTCCCTTTTATGGATGTTTCCCCAGTAAGAACATATATATATATATATATATATATATATATATATATGGCACTCAGCCATGTAATATTTGAGAAAGCAACCAATAATCAGGTAACATTTATGACAACCATTCTGTAGAGGTTTTCTTGCAGGTTAATTAAAAAAAGTTAGTGATTCATAGTTTGGCGAGGCTGACCTCTGTTGATGGTTAGAAAAACTATTCTACTTTATTCTACTTTTGCATAGTTTTTTATGTATATTTTGCATATTATATGCAAAGGATATATTTTTTATGAATATTTGCATTTAGAACTAATATTTCATCAGAATGTTTATATTAGAAGCTGCACTCCGTATGGTTTTAAAATGGCACTCTACTTGAGGTGGGGGGAGCTGACTGCACTGCCTCTGGGTGTGTTTTAAGGACTGCCTGTCCCCTTCGGAGCTCTATTTAAGCAGCAGACTGACCAAACACATCGCACTTTTCCAGCTTTGACCAGGCGAGCTGCTCTTGAGAAGAATTTCAGACTGCAGTCATTCATGTAAGTATACTTTCACTCAAGGGCACTTGACTTAAGATGTAGCTAGCTAACAGTTTCTAATACTTTGCATGAGATTATCCAACCCAATTTTCTCCCACTGCGTATCTATAGCACGGGTTCATGTTTTCAATTGCCATGCTATTTACGCAAAATTTACCCATTGACTTTAAAGGATTAGTTCACGTCCAAAAAATTTTTCACTCACCCCGATGTCAACCAAGATATCCATGTCTTTCTTTCTTCAGTCAAAAAGAAATTAAGGTTTTTGAGGAAAACATTTTTCTGCACAGAATGGACTTCACTGGCAAAGAAGGTTCAAATGTCCGTCTCAATGCAGCTTCAAAGTCTCTACACGATCCCAGTCAAGAAATAAGGGTCTTATCTAGCGAAGCGATCGGTCATTTTCTAAAAAAAATAAATGTGTATATACTTTTTAACCACAAATGCCCATCTTGTACTATCTCTGCGATGCGCCACGTATTACGTCATCACGTTGGAAAAGTAAAAAAAAAAAAAAAAAAAAAAAATTCCAAATATGTTTCGGTTTAAAATGTTATGGGTAGGTTTAGGGAAAGGTTTTGGGGTTATATTTACGGAAATAATTATCAATCTGGATCTGGGCATTTCCCCTGATGAGGCAAGGGAGGCGGTGCCACCTCAAACAATTGAATGAGAAAAAATCCATATTATAAATATAATTCAAAACAAATATTACCAAATGTGACATTAAAAAGTGTATAAATCACTAGTTTTTCTAAAGTAACACTGTCCAACAGTGACACCAGCAAGAAAAGTTACAGAGGGAGTCCTTTCAGCCTCGCACCTGTTGATTTTATATTGTAACGCTCGAATCTCGCGTTTGCAGAGGTAGCGTGCAGATTACAAGACCGTATGAATAAATATTTAAACAGTATTATCTAGTGATTATGGCTGCATTTAATTCTAAGAAATTAAAATGATGGAATAGACTATTATCTTACTTTAAGAAGTTAGAGGTTACATTAGTATAGAGTACGTTTAATAACAGTAGTTTTTGTGAACGTGCTTTTCCACCATCAGACCAAACACCATTGCTGAATTATGCTGTATCGATCCAGGTTTTTTAATTTCTGAAAAACATTGGTCTGGATATCCCAGCAAGGTAGCTACTCAATCCTGCTGGTGGAATATGGCGGGACAGAAGGTCCAAAAATAAGACTAATGACTTGTCGTTAAGTTAAATTGCTTCTGTACTACCAATGTGTAAAAAATCCTAAATTAACTTGTCAGATCTTAACTTAAGACTTAAGATAGAAAGTTTCTGTAATATGCCCCCTGGACTAGAGTTATAGTTAGTGATTCATAGTTTGGTGAGGCTGACCTCTGTTGATAGTGACCAAACTTTATTCTTTATTCTTTCTAGAGACAAACCAAGCCGTTGGGTTACATTTTTAAATTCTTTTTTTAAAATTTTTTTTTATGTGGGTTCATCCACATTTGAACCAAATTTGAGTTAAAACAACCCTGCATTTTTTAGAGTGTATAAGTTTCCCCCAAACCTTTAATTTAATACCCCCAAATAGACTTTAGTCTTTTTTTTTTTTTTTTTTTTTTACTTTTTTTTCATGCACCTTACTTTATGATGCAATCATCAAAAAGATAAAACTGAACTTGTTTAAATAAATGAATATTTCCAGCCTATAGACGATTATTCAAAAATATCTGGTTTCAGTCAATGATTGAATACTGTAGTGTAGACATTAATGGGTGCTTAATATAACAAATAATAATATTATAATATTTAATATAACATTAAAAAAAAAGGAAATCAGTCTGATGATTCCTCTGGCAGAAAGTGAGGGAGAGCGAATATTTTCATCAGAACATGAGCCGACAGGAGTGAAGAAAGTGAACAGCCTGACTGATATACAAAATGGTAAGCAAGTGCTGCTTTGTTTAAGGTTGGTATATTTGCAGTCCGGTTTTCTGCTTCCATTTTTGAAAGATAGACTATTGATACCTACTGATATAGACCGTTATTTCCTTGCACGCAGGCGCAGAACACACATGCTAGTTGGAAGTCGCTTTTAGTCCTTTTGGTGTGTTCAACAGCAGCTTTTTTGCCAAGACACAGCCAACAAAAGGCGACAACAACTTTTGTTAGCTTTCGTCACCGCTGGTTCAGCAAAACTAAAGTTTAGCAAGTAAAAGCATAATAAGAATACTAAGAGCCTAATAATTCTACTTGCTATAAAAAAAAAAGAAAAGAAATTGAACTGGATATTGTGTATCAGATGCATGTAAAAGTTGATTTCTGCCTGAAGATTACGCCAAATAAAAGCATGAACTCGTGTTATAGATACGCTGTACCACAGGACTACACAACAATAGCCACTTTTCCACCATTGGCCAAACTGTTCTCTGTGCTTAATTTCTCCATTCCGTGACAATCCGGCCCAGCCGGTATGGATATGGTTTCAATTTCCATGTGGGATTGATACCAGCACTCTTTGCAATGTAATTCAAATGTGTCAGTCATTGCCTTTATAACACATGAGTTTTACAGACATATGAGATACAAATATAGTGACTGCGTTATGGAGGATGATAGAATATTTCTGTTAGTAACTTGTTTACTACGCTCAAATAGCGCACTTGACCAGCAACAGAGAGCCAGACAACAGACAAGTAACCAATCCTGAGTGGCGATGTCACAACATGCATGGTTGGCCAACGGTGATGAGAATTCAGGTCCGAGAATGATTTGTAATCGTGCCAAACCAAGCTCAAGTGGAAATATAACATTAACCATTCCTTACCACTCTTAGATCCGTTTGGCCTGACAGTGGAAAAGCGGCTAATGTTTCCCAACCCTGTTCCCAGAGGAATGCCAGAACTGCACATTTAGCATGTTTGCCTATTCAGACACACCTGATTCAAGTCAGCTTATTAGTAGATACTCTATAAGAAATGAATGGGTCAATTAAGAAAGGAATCCAGTGTGTACTGTTGCTGTGTCTACAGAAACTGGGTTGTGAAACACTGCAATAGTGTAAAGCTGATAATAATTCTGATCTGATATTATTTTCAGATAGATTAATTCAAAGATGTCCGACACAACAAATCTTTATATAATTGGTGGAGGCGGAGGTGGTCCATTCTCATTTACTGGTCAGAACAACGGTGCCAGTTTAGAGAAGATCGGAGTCTGGGTGGGAGGGTCGCAGGTGAAGGCTGTCAAGGTCTGGCTTTCAGATGGGAGAGTTGATCAATTTGGTAGACCAGACGGACCATATGATGAGTTCAAGTTCCAGCCTGGTGAGTATTTCTGCTCACTGTCCCTGTGGGGGAACGGAGCAGGAACACGTCTTGGAGCCATCAAATTTGAGACCAGTTGGGGGAACACATTTTTTGCAAAGATGACAAGCTGGGGTTTAAAAACAGAATACCCCATTGATGTCGGGTCTGGATATTGTTTGGGAGTTGTAGGAAGAGATGGTCACGACATTGACTGCATGGGATTCATGTTTCTCAAAGCAGTTGAATCAGCAGTTCTCACCGATGTCCACTATCCCACTCTCCACCAACTGATACCACAGGTGACAGTAGAAGAAATCAAATCCGTCACTTTCAGGAACAGCTCATCCGCCACACAAAAACAAAAAATTGAAAGCTCAAAGAAAGTGATCAAAACATCTTCATGGTCAATGAGTAAGACCACTACAGCAACATTTAATATGGAAGTGAAGGCTGGGATTCCATCGATTATAGAAGTTTCTGCAGGATTCAGTATCAGTGTTGCAACAGAAAGCACTTATGGTCAGGAGCACACAGATGAGAGAACCGAAACTCTGTGTACCGATATAGAAGTCCCACCAGGGAAGATGGTGGATGTTGACGTCACCATTGGCAGAGCCACTTTTGACATGCCCTACACTGGCACAGTGAAGATGACCTGCAGGAACGGCAGTGTGTTTGAGTACAGAACCAAGGGCACATACAAAGGCATCACTTACACTGATATCAAAGTGGATACCAAGGACTCTGATCTGTGATGTCAAGACAGATTGCACATGTAATGCACAAGTTCTTTGATTACTTCTAATTCTGTCAATCATGTATTTTTGGGGTGGTGTTCGGGGATATATATATATATATATATATATATATATATATATATATATATATATATATATATATATACACAAATACAATATTTGTTGTCTTCAAGTAACATTAATACACCAATAATACCAACACACAAATATTCATATAGATAGTTAGTGTAATCACTTTAAAATAATCTCTAGAACCTGATTGTGTAATAATTTTTAAAATGACATTTAATCATAAAAAAAATACAATTCATTAAATAATCCCTGTCTGCAAGCATTGTTCCCTTGTCTCTCACTATCCTCCATTGGGCGGACATTTGGGCCACATGAGCAAAACCGATCCTTATACACCAGACCTGAAAAGTGACAAAAAGTGGTTAAATCATATAGTTGTAACTTTAATGTGCTATTTCTGTTTGATTTGACCCCTTAACCCTTGTGTGGTGTTCATATTTTTGTTACTCAGCCAGTGTTCGTGGGTCTGGTGGACCCACTGCATTTTTGGGTTTTTAATTCAACACAATCAAAAATGTTATGTTAAAATACTCAACAGATGTTTACTTCATCCCAATTACAAGCAATATAAACAGCATATATGGTCAATATTTTCTCTTTACCTTTGTTAGATCACATTTAAGAATTGCAACCTCGTGTGGGAATGGCAGGAGTAGAAGCACAAAACTCACTCTTGCACTCTTTCACACTTACACACAATCTCTCTCTCACACGCACGCACACACACACTCATGCAGACACATACACACACCCACAACACACACACAGACACACACAAAACACACACCCACACACACACTCACACACATACACACATACACACATGCGCATACACACACACACACTCACTTGGATATGTGGTGTACGGTCACTCTCCATAGGCATAATGGTTTTTCTAATATACAAACTGTATAATCTGTCCCCCTACACTAACCCTACCACTAAACCTACCTATCACAGAAAACTTTTGGCTTTTTTTGAATTTCAAAAAACACCATTTAGTATGTTTTAGTATGAGGACACAGATGTCGTCATAAACCATGTTTACGTTGTAATACCCATGTCATTATACACATTTGTGTCCTCATAAACCATATACAAGAACATACACACACTAACGTCAGCAGGCCCTGACAGGAGGAGGACAGAGTAAAGGAACACAGGACCTACAATTTCCACACTTTTATTAGCCCCGGGTCCAGTGGACCCGAACATCCTGTGTGTAATATAAATGTGTAGGGGGGGGGGGTGTGCAGTGTGTTTTCATTGAAAATGTGTTCTGATATATATTCCTCACAGAAAATGAGCCAAGGCCAATGAGTTGTATCATTTTTCTTTTGATAAAAAATGAAAACGGGTCCAACAGACCCGAACACCATACAAGGGTTAAAGTAACTTAGTGATATAAAACCAAATTTTTGAAACCAAGCAATTCTGGTTCTCCAGTTGTTGTTTACAGTCCTGTATTTGTTGAATACTTAATAATAATTGAATATAGTAATATGAAAAAGGAAATTAAAGCAGTAACACTGACATGGTTTGTGACCTTCTGATCACTGAATTTGAGTTATTCTACACTGTAAAAACTAGAGGAGACTCAAATATCCTGTCAGATACTCAAGGAACTTAAAAATGTAATTTAAGTGCCTCAAAGCTCTTTCTCCTATAGTAGGGTTACTGGAGGAGCATTGACAATATTTGAGGTTCTTGCTGGAACTTATGGGATCCTTTAAGCACTTTGTATTTAGTTCAGAGGTTCTGGAGTCACCTTTTCATTACTATGAGACCTCGAAGTGCTTTGGGGGAAAATAGAGGAACTTGAATGTGATAAAAGGGTTATTGGAAGATCTTTTAACATTTAAGTGGTTCCTGGAGGATCTCTTATGTTAAAGCCAGCATCTGGAGGAACCCAATGGTTCAGTGAGGCCAGAATGATAGTATTATTATCCTATTATTACTTAAGTTCAATCCTGTAAAAGTAAAAGAAAAATACACAGGCTACTATTAAAAATGTACTTGAGTGTGTTTTTAGTAGGCCTTCAATACAAATATAACCTACTTTAATGCATTTTAATGCATTTTAATACATTTAACAGTAGCCTACGTCTTTTTCACCTGGGTAGCTTACATTTATTTAGTATAGGCCTATTTTATTGATTAATTTAAACCTTAAACAACAACAACAACACTAAATAATAATAATATTAATAATACAAATTCATTAATTATTATTGAATAAATAATAGTAATAAAATAAAAAATTTTACTTCTTCATAAATTATTATTATTTGAAGAAGAACCAGGAGGATAAAGGTTTTATTCTGTCACGAAACTGCTGCTATTCCTCTGCTGTCGTCACTTCAGTGATGCTCGCGCTGCTCGCGCGCGAATCAAAGCTCAGCTGATCGTCATCGAGTTTGAAAATAACGGCTCCCCTCATCAAAGCTTCCGCCGTTTGTTCGGCTCTCCATTACAAGGTTTGTAAACTCGCCAAAGAAATATAAATACTCACTATATATTCAAACACACATATATATAAACTAAATTTATTACATTACTACGTTTTTACAGTGTTTACCCCTCGTTTATTGTACAGTATCTGGTATGAAGGTTTTAGCCGCGATGCTAACTACGTTGATCTAATGAACAAATGGAAATTATTGACTTATTGTCTTAGATTGATTTAAAGTTAGTCATTCAATTCAACATATTCTGTACAACTGTGTCTTCAAATTGCTGATATAGCCTAACTAATTTATTTCGTCATTGGCGTTTGTTATGAGTAACAAAAGCAGGTTAATACAGTTTGGTCTGTTTTTGTTTAGCCTAACTTTACTTACTACAGGTGCCCTCATTCTCTCACATACCATTTTGAATCCATTTAGTGGTCAATAAATATTATGTTGTGAATAATCAGCTTTGTTATTTTGTTTCCCCAGAATAACCAGTACAATGTTTCAGTGGCAACATTGAATTACAGTAAGTACCTGCACCACATGCAAGTACTTTATTACTATGAACTCTGTGTGCAATTGTATTGTTTGACTGTGTACTTGTTTTTTAATCAGTTATTCTCTGAAAATCTTCTTCCCTCATGCTCTCAAATCTCATGCATGTTACATTCATGTAATATCACAGGTTTGGAGCCAATAATGCTATGCATTTTTTACCTTAACTCTGTTCAAATGGAAAATGTTTTCTGCTTGTTGTGACATAAGGAATACTGTTTCCGGGTCGAAGCCTCTACTTTTACTTCCTTTATCTTTTATTCTAGATATTGAGAATACTCAACAACCATTTATGGGAACTGTTGATTCAAGTCACACATTTAAGCTTTTCAAAAGCCATAGTGTACATTACAGTCTCCAGTCTAACGACATCCCAGACTTCAACATTTTATGATTCAAAATAGCTGAATATCTAACCATCTGAGATTTCGGTATAGAGATAAAGGTTAGGATCATAATTTTCAGGAATATTACAGAACAATGAGTGCATATTAGCACTGTTGTTTGTTTTTGGCATCTGAGAGAGCTTTTGGACTTGGAAACAGTTGCGTCAGACTTAAGCGAACTGAAACACGTTTTAAAATTAAGTGAAGATGGACATTTTTAATTAGTCAATTTTATTTTTTTTATATTGATTTATTACATGGAACATGTGTTTTCCATGCATTTTGTTGAGATGTCTTTTCTTGTGTAGCCTATTGTATACACATGGTTGATTATTCATGTTACTTATGTATTATACAATTTATTTAGTGTGTATTCGTTGATATTAATCTATTACTAGCTTTTTTCCCCAAGTGCATTGAAGTGTATGTATTAAAATTGATCTAAAATATGTAATAAACAATTCTTATTTTGTATTTGGTTCAGTTTGTTTCAAATAAATATTCAAATAAAAAATAAAATAAAACATGGGGGTGGTGTGGCGCAATGGATAAGACACATGCCTTTGGTGTGAGAGACCTGGGTTCGAATCCACTGTGAGACACCAATGTGTCCCTGAGCAAGACACTTAACCCCTAGTTGCTCCAGAGGCGTGCGACCTCTGACATATATAGCAATTGTAAGTCGCTTTGGATAAAAGCGTCAGCTAAATGAATATAAATTAAAAATTAAAAAAATAGAAATTTGGTTCCTGGAGGCACCCACAGTGGTTCCACACAGTGCTTCATATAAGAGTTCCTCAGAGAACCGGCCCTTTTTAAAGGGTGCCTAGAGGATCTACAGACGGTTCCGCCGGTGTGGCAAAGTGAAGAACCCCAAAAGGTTCGTCCAGGCACCTTTAATTTTTACAGTGTATATTTAACTGTAATTTTATTGGGTGTTCAGGGGAACTATACATTCAACATGTTTTTAAGAGACAAATGGTGTGTTCACACTGGGCCATTTTATAGCCTGTAGATCATTTACATGTGTGGAACCAAATTATGCGTACTAAATAATTAAACTTTAGAGCTGTGTAACTATGCTACCAGTTTTTTTATTATTATTATTGCTGCTTAGATTTCCAAATACCTGCAGTACTTCAGCTAAATGTTTTATGTTTATAACAACATAAATGAGGCTCCTGAAGTGGAAATTCACCTTCTGTGTTCTATACTCTTCAATGTGTTTCTGTTGTTTCATACGGATCATATGAATATAATGCTTGGAACTGTAAGTAAAATAGACATCTGAAGATGTTTTGTTCTGACAGTTCTTACAGTGATGCTTCAAACCAAACTGAACAACCTCCTTCTATTGTGAACAGTGAGTCAGTTAACTAAATTACAGTGAATTAAACAAAGTGTTGTATAATCATATGAGAACAGACTTATATTTTAGCATTCCTTCTTCTTGTAGAGGCAACAGATGAAGAGACAAAAAGAGTGTGTGCACACCCCACACATTCCAATGGACAGATTCAATTTGTCATTAAGGAAAACGCATACAGTTGTATAATATGAAACATTAAAATAGGCCTAAACGTGTGTGTGTGTGTGTGTGTGTGTGTGTGTGTGTGTGTGTGTCTTTTTTTACACCCGTTCACTAATTAGTTGTTAATAACCTGAAAACAATAAGGTCTTCTTGCTTGGTCAATAAAATACCAAGGTTATGTATTTTTGGTATTTTATTTAACAAGAGTTTTGATCTTAATGGAAATAACATGATAAAGGCAACACAAATAAAAAATGAAAGACTCCTGCAAATGATGGAGATAAAATATAGAATTCAACCAGGATTAACACGAGTAAACGCATCAATGTTCATGGATGCAATATTTTCTGTTAAAACCACCAAGTACCCCAAAATATTACAGATATTCATTTATCATTATAGAACTTACAGATTGGACAGGAAGGGCTTGCCTTTTACATAAATACTAAAACAGTTTGATACTATGATTATATGAAGTTAATTTTTGCAGATTTACAAAAAATAATTTTCATTGATTCATCTCTTGTCCTCTCTGCATTTGTTCATTGCCCGCCAAAGACACGTTCCAGTTTCAGTTTTGCCAGACCGGCTTTCAGATAACTCAGAGCGTCTTTAGTCGCTTCTTCAGCTTCAGCGGTTCTCCTCATTTCCTCCAGCTCTCGGACCCAGTCTTTTTTCCCAGCCTCCCTCACTCTGGGGATGAAGAAGTCCAGATGCTGAAGAGTGAAGGCCGAGTCTGGCTTTAATGCGATCTTAGACAGATGCTTGATGTTCATGTAAGCATTGAACAGCAGAAATGTCTTTTTGTCCTCAATCTCCTTCAGATCTTTGTCAAGATGATCCATTATAACCGAAAACCTCTTAGTTTGTTCTTGAACTTTTTCATATTTCTTATTAAATTCGTCAAATTCCATCACAATGTTTGAGGTGCTGATGATGTATTTCTTGTTTTCTTTGACGTGTTTGCTGTGGTGACACTTCCCTGTGCACACGGTACAGTAACCGTTTTTCATGACTTCACATTTACTGGGATTCGAAACCCACCAGCAGTCAAACTCATGGCAGTTTTCCTCACAGACGGTGCAGGTCGTCGCCTTCCTGCTCTTCCATGAAGCGCTTTCGATGAGAACCTTCTCTTTGACAGTCTTTTTGACCCTAATGCTAAAGTTTGAACGCCTGTCAATCTTTTCTTTATTTTGTCTCATTGCCTCCTGGATCTGAAGTTTTTCAGACTTCTTTGATTCTTTCTCTTGAATTTGCAGCTGTAAGTTGCAGATAAATGCTTCAAATCGAATGCGTTCTATCAGGACATTTGAAGTCAACTCTAAACTTTTTCTGTTCTTTTCATCCAGTGACTGAATAAATTTATTTGTCTCTTCCATGCTGTCCTCCCAGGCGTCTCTTTGAGCACGAAGGTAACGTCTCTCACTGTGACGGGCGTCAGCCTGCCGGTTGTTGAATAAGAAATGAACAGGTTGACCGCTGTGGTCTCGTCTGCAGGGGATTTTACCTTTATTAATGGCGCTGAGGACGTTTTTGGGTGGCAGACCATCAGAGTGTGTGATTAGAAACACAATGTTGTTCACAATGTCTTTTCCAAATAAAGAAAGAACTGAACTGATAATGTAATGCTGTCTGTCTGAGAGACGATTCTTAGACGCTTGAATCACAAAACACACAGCATCAATATAACGAACCCCATCATTACTCTGAAACAGTGTGGATAAATTCTCAGCAACTTCCAGATCCTTTTCCAGTCCTCTAGTGTCTCCGTATCCTGGAGTATCAATGATGGTGAGAGATATGGGACTCTCTTCAGGACAGACCTCATACATGGTGATTTCAGAGGTTTGTGATTCTGATTGGTCTCTGGCTTCTTCTTCTGTGATTTCATACCATATTTCATCCTCAAACTTCACTCCCAGTAAGTAGTTGACCATGGTGTTGATGATGGTCGTCTTCCCAGCGCCGGTCTCTCCAACCAGCAGAACGATTTTGTTTCGTTTACTCGTATCTTTGTTCCCATAAGTCCATTTTCTGACTTTTCCATAATCATCAAGCACTTTTCTCACTGTGTTTAGACGAAATCGTTTTGGAGGGCCACAATGAATCAAAGTTGATCTGCGTTGTGAAAGCTGTCTGTAAAATATGGAGGTAAATGCTTCTCTGAATATTAATGTAGCAAAAAAATAGACAGATATATTAGTAGCAATAGTAGTAGTAGCAAGTAGTAGCACTAGTAGCAATACATACAAAGATATGTTGTGTTACATGCATTTTCAATACTGTATGAACATATTCATTTAAATATAGCTGCAAGCAACAATTATCGGGGCCAAGCGCAAGAAGACGACAAGCCATGCCAACATGGCTGAAAGTGTCAGATCAACTGCAACAATGAGCAGTTAAAGCCATTTAAAGAGGATTTTGGGCAAATGGCTGAAAAATCATACAGTACCTTATTAGATGATTTAATGGATTATCACTTTCGACCAATAGATGGCGCAGTTACTAAATCGATGTGATGTGGCCAGAGTAAGTGACAATGACACACACAAAGTTTGGTGTCAATATGTCAAGGCATTGCAGAGATAAAGCCAGAATAGTCATTTTGGCATCATGCCTTAACTTTGCTGCTGTGCTATACAAAAACGGTTTTGTCTATCGACACAAAATCCATAACTTTTAGTCGGCACAGTCTAGAGATGATACGATTCAATATTGGTGAAAATTGGACAAACAGTCTAGGAGGAGTTTGAAAAAGTAGGTATTGAATGAAAATCAAGATGGCGGACAGGAAGTTCGGCCAAATAAGGTAAACGTAATATCTATGTTCTTGAAGTGACCCAAGGAATCTATTAAGACCAGTGGCGTTTCAATAGCCAGATTTATTAAAAAGTTATTCGCATTTTTTTTTTTAAATTTTGTTATAACTTTTTTACCATAAGGTGGAGCTGCCCTGAAACTTTTTGAGTACCTTCAAGGCATGGTGCCAATGACTCATACTGTGTTTCGTAACGATACGGTAATGTGTTCATAAAGCATAGCATTTTATGTCACAGTACTTTATTGAAGTCAATGGGAATTTCATGTTTTGTTCTATTATAGCACCACCAAGAGGCTCAGTCCCACCATTTTTTTACGTGTCCTCAGAGTGAGCCCATACATGTGTGTGTCAATTTTGGTGAAAATATCTCAATTCGCTTCGGAGTTATAGACATTTATATGAAAAAACACGTAAAAATGCTCAGGCTCATTCAGGGCATCGTGCTGATGACCCATACCAAGTTTCGTAACAATCCGTTCATGCGTTCTTAAAATACAGCATTTTAGCACATAATTCAAAATGGCCAACAGCCAAAATGGCCGATATGGTAAAATTGGATATCAGTCGACTCGGCATGTTGCCCTGAATCTAACGAGACCAATTTTATTTCATTTGATTTTTGGACAAACTGTTCTTCATATCTCCGGACCAGTAGGTGGTGCTGCGCCGAAACACAGCATGTAGCCTCAGGGCATGCTTATGATGACATGTACCAAGTTTGGTCTGAATTCGATAAAGCCTTACGTCTGTTTTCGCAAGCGCTACGTAAAATTTGTTCGTGGTTTTATCGAAAACGGTTTGATGAATCAACTTGAATTCCATAACTTTTTGTCGCCATGGTCTGGAGATGATCTGGTTACATTTCCGTGAAAATCGGAGCAACGGCCTAGGAGGAATTTGAAAAAATAGTTTTTTTTTCGGAAAATTCAAAATGGCGGAAATATTTCCATTACGGAAAATGTCATAGGCTGCAGTCGAATCGGCGTGAGCCAAGGAATCATATGAAAAATATTTTGTTTCTAGCCCTTATGGTTCAAAAGTTATTAGCACTTTTGGTGGCACTAGAGGGAATGAGTTGGAGACTCCAAATTTGCTATGTTGATAGTTCAGACTGTCCTCTATCAGTGTGCTAAATTTCATAACTTTCCCGCAAGCAGTTCTATGGGCTGCCATAGACTCCAATAGTGGAAGAAGAAGAACGGGAACAGATACAATAGGTGCCTACGCACCTTCGGGGCTTGGCCACTAACAACAATAATTTAGGAATATTTTGTAAAAAAAATATATTTAGGATTTTATTTTATCCATATTCAGATGATATTTGAAAAAAAAAAGTTAAGGCTAATTAGGGAGTGCCACACCCACACATTTTGTGAAAGTGCGAGGCACCAGATACAGTCCGAATGGAAATACAGTAAACTGGTAAGCCACTCCTTCGAACATGAACCTCAAGAATGCAGGGCTATCAGGATATGAAAGTAGCCTATGCATCTTTCAGATGCATATTTGTGTGTGTGTGTGTGTGTGTGTGTGTGTGTGTGTGTGTGTGTGTGTGAATTTTTATTTTGTTTTTCAATTTATGGTATCGTTGATTGTTGATGCATATTTTCTATGTATTTACTTTTAGAAACCTTTGGAATGACCGATATGTTCTAGCATTGGTGAAAATATTTTTTTTTAATGGATGTTGATATAATGTGCTTTAATTTGGCCCTACTGTGGTGCTCCTTCTGCAAATCTGCAGTATCGTAAAAGCTTGGCTTCCCCATTCACAATTGCTGTTTCTGTGTCTTTTTTATTGATGTAAAACCATATCTTTATGACCACAACACACAGGTACGCACGCCAACATTGCCTCAGCACCAGGGGCCTCATGTACAAAGACTTGCGTTGAATTCATACTAAAACATTGCGTACGGACAAAGCTGTAAATGTGCGTATGCACAATAAAAAAAACAGATGTATGAATCTCTGCGTACGAAGGATCCCACGCACATTCTCTTTGTACATCCCAGTTAACGTAAAATTGAGCACACATGCACGCGCACAACGCCCCACCCAGTCTCCTCCCTTAATTAAATTAATTTAAATATGGTAATGAGTCCACTTTGGCAAAAGAAAGCAGTAAGAAGATGGCTAAAGCAAGCGGCAAGAAACGAAACTTTACAGAAAGTGAATTGGAGGTGCTACCATCAGAGGTAGAAACGAGAAAAAATATTTGATTTGGAACTTTGTCATCCGGAATTAATAACAAAAGGAGTGGGAGAGTTTGGCTGATGCCGTCAATGCGGTGGGATCTGAAAGTAGCACTGTAGAGTAGACTGAGTACAGTTGAGACACTTTTTGCGTTTTGATTTTTCACACAAAAATAGATACTGAAAAGAAGTGAATTTCCACATGACATTTCATTAGCTTGTAGACTAAGACATTATCAATCAATAATACCCACAAGTAGTTTATATTTTCCACAAGTAGCTCATAAAAATAAGGTGCTTTTTGTCTCAACTTTGTCTCAACTGTACCCATGTGTGGTACAGTTGAGACAGTGCATGGTACAGTTGAGACACCCATTTTTAATGATGTAAAGGTAACTAACCATTCATTGTAAATATAAAAAATAAAGACAAATAAAGAAAATAACAATTGGGCAACATTTTTCACAGAATAACGTTTGTGGTGATACCAGTTACGTTTAACAGTCACATAAGGATAATAAGCTATTCATTGTGGAGAGTGCATGGTGAAGTGAACGTCATATCTTAGAAAAAAAACCTTTCCCGAAATCTTCGGATCGGAGATGCGAATTTCCCACGATCAAAGAGGACACTAATACACACGTGCACAGCAAAAATCACAACTTGTGCTTGCTGCGAACGCAAGTTATTTAAGGTGTCTCAACTGTACACATGTCTCAACTGTACACAGTCTACCCTAAATGACCTTAAAAAGAAATGGTCTGATATAAAGGTGGACATTAAACCAAAGCTGTCATTGCCATAGACTATGGGTTGTATCAATTTGCATATGCTTTTATATGTTCTTACTTAATTGCATAATTTATAGAATATTCCCATAAGGCTCATGTGACAATATATGTAAATTATTTTATAAATGGCAAATTAATAGCAATGTTTCCCACAGGTGGTGGTGCGATAGACTTGTAAAACAATTCGTTGTGTAATGTTTGCAACTTCACTTCATTGCCTGTAAGAGTCGCCAACGGACAAAAACAATGAGAAATGTACGTACGCCAGACATGAAATTGGCGTGGAGGAACGCACATTCTCGCGTTAATTTCACTGTTAGTACATCCGACCGTGAGCGTGAAAGCTAGATTGATACATGAGGCCCCAGGTCATGTAAAACGAGCGCAGAAAATGTAAATGTGCCAAAGGAGCTTCTGTCTGCTTGCCATATTCATTCTTGCACATGGAGATTAAACCGAGAACATTTGTACATTTTCATTTGTACAGAGTTCAGTTTAGGAATTATAGAACTGTTGCGATTAATTTAGTTTGATAACTAAAAAATGTTTAACATTCAGTGTTTACTGAATACTGAAAGTTTTTGAAACAGACCTTACAGTCTAACAATTGCTGAAGAGTTGAAGAGAAAATATCCTGGATCTGCCACTGAGTATATGCTAACAATCAGGAGCACATCTCTCGCTTTCTCCAATTCATTCAAATTAATTTTATAACTCATTCTAACAGGTCAAGGCTGGGTTTCCCGAAACCTTCTTAACGCTACGTCGTTCTTAAGTTACACCTTGAGCTGTACTCTTAGCTGCACTCTTAGCTTTACCTTATCACTGTTGCAGGTCTATATGAATATAATTCTGAAGTTTTAATACACCCAGACAGTGTTCAATTAGGCTAATTCAAGTGTTTTCATGCAAAGAATAAAATTGTCATTACACTGATTGTTAATAGAATTTTAATTATATTATTATATATAATAAAAATTGTATATATTTATTTTAATTAAAGAGCGCTTTTAAAGGCCAGTGAAAGCATAGGCTACTGTCAGTTAAGTCCTATTCGGAAGCTAATATTGTTTTTCATGGGCTCGAAGTAAGTCGGTTATTTTAGTGCCGTCCGAATCCATAATATCAGTGTTTTTTCTCACCCAACCCGCGTAAAAATCCCTGGCCAAATTAGTACCTACTGTTTTTTGACAAACAGGTCTTACGTTAATTTAATTGCCGTCTGAATACACATCTCCGAGTTTACAAGAAGAGATTCAAAATCCACTGTTTAAATCATTTTTGATCACTGCCGAGCACCGTACATGACGTACACTTTTATTACTGCTGGAAAGTATTTACAAGAACAATATTTCATCACAGCTCCACCTCAGCGAACAAAAATGGGAAAGAGAAGAAAGCACATAAATAATTGAAATGGTTATTATGGCAGCAATATATGTTACAATTTTAAAATATGTAGGCAAGGCTATTATAGGCTATTATAGTTTGGGTTATTTTTTATAATATCCCATGAGTCCTAATAAATGCAATTTCAAATATTTCTGAAGTGCTTCTTTTATAAAGAACACCGCTTTCTCACAAAAACAGCCCCTGCACGAGAGAATAATTGATTCTCGAGCCATCGATATCAGCAGATTCAGCAGCATCGCCACGGACAGCTCCGGGTAACGTCGCACGTAAGAAGGTATATCTTAAGCAGCTTCCTAAGGTATAGTTCGGGGAGCACGCCTCGAAATGGTATACCTTCAGTTAAGTTATACCTTAAGAGTCTTCGTAGCGCGCAAAGAGACAACGTTATCGGGAAACTCGGCCCAAGAAATGTAATCAACAAGAACATCAAGAAATGTAATCTTACCACTCTACATCTGTGTCAGATTTAAAGCGAACTAAAGTTTAACTGAAAAGAATAAGCGTCTTTTTTAAACTTCCATTCAAATATTCTGCTGAAACATTTACAGATAGAACTTATCAATGCTGGCAAGTATAGCTGTGAATTTACATAATTTATCAAGAAAGCACATACATTTCTACTCACCCGAAATTCATGATAATCGCTGGATTGAATGTGTCAACCTCACAGAAGCCCTTCACTGTCACTTACAGTCTGCTTACAGCTAAACAATTAATTGCTTTATTTGTAAAACACTGTATTTATTATTATTTATTTATTATTAACTATTACTATATTTAATACACACCAGCATCTGTGTCAAGTGTCTGGTTGAGTAAAAAGCTTTGACGGAAATGCCGGTTTATTTAACAAGCCTAACTGGCTGAAGTCCCTCCCAACCAAATGTAATTTAATATCTGAACAGTCTGAATATAATGACAGGAACAACATCTTTCATGTGTGTATGTTGTCATAGATGCGTACGTCATAGTCATTTATTCACAGTAGTAAGAAAAATCTACATTTAAGTTTTTCTATAACAGGCAAGTAGCAGGTTTGCTTATGGATTAGTTTCTCCTGGTTATGATTAGTTAAAGCATTCATTTTTTTTAATGAGTATTAAATTTGTTTTTAGTATATATATATATATTTTTTTTTTAATAAATCAGAAAAACTGACCAAACCGAACTTGTATGCCAAGAGAGACTTTGAGGATACACTACAAATGTTGGATAAGCCTCAATTTCTAGAAAAACTTTCAACAAGTCGAGAGGTTATGAGTTATTATACAAAGATAATCAAAAATGACTGATTCACACCACTGTTCTGTGATGCTGGAAATTAGAGAAAGAAACATTGTAACCTAAATAAGAGATTAAACAGTAACAGAAAATAAGATGAAATGAGATAAATATATAGGAAGCAATATGAAAGAGATAAACAACATAAATGAAGTACAACACAGATATATGTTTGTTCTCTCAACCAATAATTACCCAACTGCATAAATGAAGAAATCCTGTTTACACTGAGCACAAACTATCCAGACCCTTATTTTATATTGACATCAGATAACTAAACAACTGCTACAGTATTGAATCATTGTTTTACCTGACCTGTAAGTGCAATATAATAACATAAGGATATTGCAATAAAAGCATTGAAATTATTTTATTCAATGGTAAATGCTTTAGGCCTAAGTCATGTCATGAAAAAAAAAAAAATGCAAAAGCACATGCAACAATGTTTAAGATAAACAAACTCAATTTAATCATTGTGTTTTGGAAAGAAAAACATAGTGTCACATAAAAACACCCATGATATTCCTGATGAAGACATGGAATAATGAAAGCAAAACAAAACGCAACTGAAATGCATCCAACTGCAAAAATAAAAGATCCCTGTTTACACTGACTACATCCTGGTCATAAGATTATCAAACAAAAGAGTTTGATTACACCACAAGATGTTCCTGTAACTCAAACAGTAGATCATGCTGGTAGAAATGCAAAGCCTGTGTGATCAGTTCATGATCTGATGAAATGTGTTCCTTCAGTGCAATGTAAGTCACCTTGGATTTAACAACTGCAAAATGTGTAAATGTAATTGAAATCATATATTTTTTTGTGAGAAATGAGAAGACATAAGTGCTGTTGAAACAATTTTATTCAACTTTACTCAACCACTGTGTTCGTGCATGAATTGTAAAAGTCTTTGGAAGAAATACAGATTTGAATTGTTCACATTATATACAACAAAAAAAACACTATATATGGGTGTGAAGCGTGAGCTTCATCACCAACAATTTGAAATGCATCACATGCTGTCATCAATGACACGGATTAGAGTTAATTAAATAAATTAAAGCTAATTAAATGACTGAAGAATTACCAAAATTAAAAATAAACATATTCAGTATTAGAGTAACAGTGTCTTGTATTATTTGAGTTCTATGTGGTTGTACTATTTCATGTTTAGTCTTGGATTAAAGTTATCTCCGTCATTGTGCGCTTGATTATAGCCACCATATCCTTGACAGAATACAAGACCTTTAACAGTTTATTTTTTTGCAATGGTTTTTTTTGTTTGTTTTTCCACCATCACCATGGAAATACCTGCTGTTGCCCTGCAATGTCTGGAGCAGAAGGACCGCTCCCCGAAGTCTCTCACAACAGGGATTTCTTGGAGTTGGCGTGCCTAACACACTATCCCGACCGCTTGCTGTGTGAGTTTTACATCTCCAGCCTCAGCAAACAGTCCCGGGCACACCTCCCGGGGAGCGGTTCTCGAGAAGATTTCACCGCATGTGTGGAGTGGGTGCTGGTAAACACCAACTCTGCATTCACCATCGACCGCCATTCCAAAGCCTCGTCTCAAGATGGCCGCCACCATTCCAGAGGTTTATCCCAAAATGGCCACCTCCATTTCAAAGCCTCATTCTAAGATGTAAGCCACCCTTCCAGAGTCCGTCGAGGCCGCCACCCTTCCAGAGTCTCGTCCCGTCAAGGCACACATCGCCCTCAGACAAGATGGCCGTGGCCACGCCCGATCCAGAGTCTTCAGTCAAGATGGCCACTACTGCGCCTGAGAATTTGCCGCCGGTCCCTAAGCCCTCTTCAGCCCATAAGCCAGCACCAGAGGCCGGCTAGTCCTGCCCTCCTGAGCTGCTGGCTCCGTCCTGCCCCCTGAGAATCATCACAAATTCCTATATGTATGCTAGGGCTGTGCAAGCATAACTTTATTATTTTTGCAAAAATGTGAGCCAACAATTATTAATTAAGATTACAGGCCTCCAATTCTCAGCTGAAAAATTGAGAAAACAATCCTTATTGGGTTTAGGTAACAATGTAATTAAGCCTTGACACATAGATGAGGGAAGCCTACAGGTTTCTATAGCCTCAATAAAAAACAATAAGAAGAATTCAGAAATGTTATCTTGAAATACCTTATAAAATTCACATGTAAGACCATCATTTCCCTGGAATTTATTATATTTTAACTTACTTTTTTTTTTGTTCTTTTTTAATTCTTCCAGGGATATACTGTATCTTGATCACAAATGTCCTTCTGGGTTTCATCAATAACTTGTGCCACTTTTCTATATACATTATATAAAAGAGAGGTAATATGAGCTCTGACTACTTTTTCTGCCCCTGTTAGTGGCTGTGTATAATTTATGATGTACTTTTACATTTATAGATATTATGTTTTCGTGATTGTTTGATATTCTGTATAAGTTTAGTTTTTGCCTGCCGCTATTTTGTATGTTCCTACTTTTATCTTGACGCGTTTCCACGAGCAATGCGTATTGGGGAACAGGAAATAGTGAGCTCATAGTGAACACTCAACATAAGTTTATGTTACCCATCAATCCTCCTTTTAAACTCTATCAAAAACATTGGCTAAGTGTATTTGAATCATCTATCTGTCAAGAAAATATTTCACTAGTTTGAACGTGATAATCAAAGATGTTTATGTTATTGCCAGTCAGCGCAGCGCACAATATTGATAATGCTTCTAACCTGAGTTAGTTTACACAAGCGTGTTCGGCTCTCAAGGGAGTTGAGTGCTCTCACCGTGATGTGTTTGTGACTGTTCTATGCGTGATTCTTGATTAGTTATGGAGTCTGGCGTTGGAGCAGAGCACATTTAGCTCCTGAGGGAGTTGGAGTCTAGAGAACGTCTCAGGTTACGTATGTAACCATGGTTCCCTGAGAGGGAACGAGACGCTGCGTCAAGCGCTGCGGGAACGCCCCTGTGTGATTGCGTCATGAAGCACTCGTGGAATCAGTCCAATGGCGTGACGGGACGTCATAGGCGGGTGACGTCATTGACCAGGAAACTATAAAGCACCCCCAGACCAAACAATGTCAGCTTCTGATAGGTCGAACAAGATGGTCACAGGCATGCCGGGAGTATGGCAAAGCGACACAGCGTCTCGTTCCCTCTCAGGGAACCATGGTTACATACGTAACCTGAGACGTTCCCTTTCCCTTTCCCAAGGGAACTCGCGCTGCGTCAAGCGCTGCGGGAACTGAATACCCACGTCGCCATAGTCCTCAAGTGCCTGAATATGTGAAATCGTAATGCACATTATACTAGAAACACCCGAGAACCCGGAGTTGAAGCCACATCCCAGGTTATAAAACCTTACAAAAGTGTGCGGAGAGGACCACCCTGCCGCATCACATACCTCTTGAAGTGAAACCCCTGACAATAGGGCCATAGAAGCAGCCATACTCCTAGTCGAGTGGGCTCGGACCTTTAGTGGTGAAGGATGACCGGCCGACTCATATGCAAGTGAGATAGCCTCGACTATCCACCTACTTAAAGTCTGCTTAGATGCGGGATTCCCTTTACTCGGGGACCCAAAACACACAAACAGTTGATCAGACTTGTGCCACAGGGCAGCTCTGTGGACATACGCATCTAAAGCCCTAACTGGGCAAAGTAAGTTTAATTTCTCCTGGTCCTGGTCTTGAAACGGAGGCGGAGAAAAGGCCTGCAGCATTATCGGACCCGCCACATTAGTGGGGACCTTAGGCACATAACCTTCTTTTGGAAACAGGAACGCTTTCACCATACCAGGCGCAAACTCAAGACACGAGGTAGCAACTGACAATGCTTGTAAATCCCCAATCCTTTTAAGAGAAGAGATAGATAGAAGAAACATAGTTTTTAATGTAAGAAACTTCTCTGGAACCTCTTCAATGGGCTCAAAGGGGGCCAGGGCTAGGCATTCTAATACAATGGCCAAATCCCAAGTCGGCAGCTTCGAGCGTGCCGCAGGCCTTAGCCTCAAAGTACCACGGAGGAAGCGAGTTACCCATGGGTGTCTCCCCACTGACGCACCCTCTAGAGGAACGTGATAGACAGATATAGCTGACACGTACTTTCAAGGTGGAGGGGGACAACCCCGAAGAGAATTTTTCTTGAAGAAAATCTAGCACTGAACCTACTGGGCAGTCAACTGGATTCACATACTGGTCTGTACACATGGCAACGAAAACTCTCCATTTTAGAGCATAGAGCCTCCTTGTGGAAGGAGCTCTGGATTGCAACATGGTCTCCACTACCTCAGTAGAAAGACCTGAGTCTATGAGCTGATCCCCCTCAGAGGCCAGGCCCACAGTCTCCACAGCTCCGGACGTGGGTGCAACACTGACCCCGCCGCCTGGGAGAGAAGGTCCCTCCTGACCGGAATTTCCCACGGAGGACCCTTGAGGAGGGACACAATGTCCGACAGCCACACTCGGCCCGGCCAGAACGGGGCTATCAATAAGAGCTGAACCCCGTCCCGGCGAACTCTCTCCAGAACGGTCACGTCTGTACCATGGCATCCAACCCCAAGGGGGCTGGGTGCGTCAGGGAATAATATAGGGGACAGTGCGTTGTCTCTCGAGACGCAAACAGATCCACCTGAGCTTGCCCGAATCGACTCCAAAGGAGCTCCACCACCTCTGGGTGGAGTCTCCATTCCCCCGGCACCACTCCCTGTCTCGACAGAGAGTCTGCCGTCTTGTTCATGTAACCCGGAATATACAGTGCTCGTACTGATAGCAACTTCCCCTGGGCCCAAACCAGAACTCGATGTGCCAGTTTCCAAAGTCGGCGAGATCGTAAACCCCCCTGGCGATTTATATAGGAGACCACCGCTGTGTTGTCCGTGCGAACCAACACATGGTGGCCCCTGAGGTCTGGGAGAAAGTGTCTGAGTGCCAGAAACACGGCAGATGATGGTCGCTCCACAGACCCTGAGCCGAGCGACCACTCATGGTCGCCCCCCAACCTGTGAGGGAATTCATCCGTCGTTAGCGTTAAGCGACGACAAGGAGCTCCCAACACCGGACCTTGGGACAAGAACCAAGGATCTTTCCACATAACTAAGGCACGTAGGCATCGCCGCGTGACCTTGATCATGCGAAACGGATTTCCCTTTCGGGGAAAACCCCCTGGTCTTGAGCCACCACTGTAAGGATCTCATGTACAGCAGGCCAAAAGGTAACACTTTATTTTACGGTGTCCTTGTTACATATGTTACATGTACTTACCGTAGTAATAACAGTAAATGATGCATAATTCCATGCAACTAACCCTCAACCAAATCCTAATCCTACCCTATTCCTATAGTAAGTACATGTAGTTACTTAATATTACTCTGTACTTAAATATATAATTACACTGTAACAAGGACACCTTAAAATACAGTGTAACCGGCCAAAAGGAATCACGTTGGACGCTGCTGCCATCAAACCCAAAATTCTCTGAAAATGTACTATAGTGCAGTGGTTCCCAAACTTTTTGAAAGCATGGCACCCTTTTGTAGTGTTTTTTTTTTTTTCCATGGCACCCTAACCCAATTAAACTAACCGAACATATGTACATACATATATACAATTATATCCAGATGAGCAAACAACAAATGAAGCATAAAAAGCAGCATGAATTTATTATGAATGCATCACAACAGACATAATATGAGGCGAAACAACCCCTTCAGATGAATCATCTGTCCATTTATAACTGGACACACGTCAACAGACTGATTTTAACCAATTAGGCTACTGTATGTGAGAATCATTGGAACAAAACAGATTTAAAGATACTTAACTCTTTAAATAATAATAAACAACTCCAAATATTTTTTTTTATTTAGTTCCTCGTTTGCTTTGTTCAAACCTGACCTTATAACTTATAACTTAAAAAATAAAATATATTTGCAGGGAACTGTCGCGGGCATTTTAATGGGATACATGTGCCTGCTTTTGCGAGCACAGCCTCTTGATACGGGGGTTGATTGAGGATAGTGCAACTCGTAGATCGTGCTCCACTGACAGACGCTGCCTTTTTTTGTTTTTCACGTATGCTAGGGATGAGAACGCTAGCTCGCACAAGTAAGAGGTTGAAAACGGCAACAGCACATTGACGACGCATTCTGAGATAGATGGGTATTCGTGTCCCACATGCAGCCAAAATTCATCTGAAGACATTTCTCCAAATTTTAATTTTAAAGTGCGATCCATAAGAAGTTCCGCCAGTTCTTCTTGCGATTTGATTGGCAACATCTTTGCCGATTCTGATGAGAGAGGGTTAAAGGGGTCACGGATCCAGTCAAAGTTTTCATTATCAGCGCCAGCGGGGAAGTAAACCTCAAACATTTCCTGTAGCGTCTTCAGATGTGCAGCTATAGATTTGAATAGAACTGGAGTCTTGCGAGTGGGGTCCTCTGCTGTTAAGGGAAACATGTCAATGTTTTTATTTTTCAGAATTTCTTGCCACAGCTTGAGTTTGGCCTTGAAACCGTTAAGTTTGTCTGTTGCTGTTAAAATGTTTTCTTTCGTTCCTTGCATCTTTGTGTTAAGCTCATTTAAGTGACTAAAAATGTCTGCGAGGTATGCAATCTTAGCCCACCACGAGTCGTCGTTGATCTGTTCTTTGTGGGGTATGTCGTGCTCAGTTGAAAACTGCCTGAGTTCATCTCGAAGCTCATAGACACGGGAAAGCACCTTACCCCGTGACAGCCAGCGCACCTCCGTATGCAGCAGCAGACTCTGATGCTCAGACCCCATTTCATTGCACAGTATGTTAAACAATCGGGACTTCAATGGTTGTGACTTAATGTAGTTTACAATTTTGACAGCTTGTTCTAATGCTACAGTCAGGTCTGGGGGCATTGCTTTTGCGACGAGTGCTTCGCGGTGCAGCATGCAGTGGGTAATCTGCACATCTGGGTTTTGGTTCTTCACCATAGTTACCAGTCCTTTTACTTTTCCAGTCATAGATGCAGCTCCATCTGTGCAAATACTATGACACATGCCCCAGTTTAGACCACATTCTTTCAAGTACGTATCGATGACAATAAACCTTTCTTCCCCTGTTGCATGACTTGTTAGTTCTTTGCAGAAAAAAAAATTCTCCATAATTAATTCCTCATCAGTATATCGCACACTGGCCAGGAGATGACAGTGTCCACTGCAGTCCGTAGAATCATCAATTTGGAGTGCAAATTTGCCACTTTTGTTTAGTTTTTCTGTTAGTTGTGTTTCTATATCAGCAGCCATGTCATCAATGCGACGTTTAATTGTGTTGTCAGATAATGGGATTTTGTCAATTTCTTTGACAGCGTCCTCACCTATCATTACCCCTACGATTTTTTTGCAGGCTGGCAAAATGAGTGATTCAGCAATGTTTCATTTCATTTTCATTTATTTATTTTTAGAGCACATGTTATGGGGCTTCTTTGATTTGGCGATTAGCTCTGCTACTAAGAAGCTTGCCTCCAGAGCTTTATCAGACACACGCACACATGACATCATTTGTTGGTTCTGTTTAACATTTTGTGCTTTTAGTCGCTTGAAGTATTCTATGTCTTTGCTGGTTAAACCGTGGTGTTTCGTGTCTAAATGTCTCTTCAGCTTACTCGGTACCATTGCTGCATTTGATAGCTTTTCCCTGCAGACGAGGCATTCAGGCGTGGGACAGCTAGCATCTCCGATCCATGTAAAACCGTAAGCCAGGTAGCTTTCAGAGTACTGTCTAATTTTATTTTTTTTGGGTGGTGGTGGTCCCAGGTTGATGTCCGTCTGTCTTCTGGGCTGTGACATTTCTGCTTTTCTTTTGTTTAAACTTATAAATTTATCCATATTTGCCTTGTCCTGTCAATCTGCGTGAAATATAGGCTAAAATTGAGCGCGCACCATTACAAAGGGCGGAGCGAGCGGGACGATTCTCTCCCGAGAACAGTCCAATTAGCGGTAAATAAACATTTCAACTTTAAATGTATGAAATAGCCTATATCAGTGTTTTTTCGCTTATTCATTTTTGTTTGGACATGCATATGTTGGTGTTTTGATATGATTTTAAAATATGCTGTAAACAGGGTTAGCCTATTATAGTTTTGCATTTTTCATTAGTTTTTATTTTTGTTTCGTTTTGACTTTTTGTTTTCAAATTCAGTTTAGTTTTAATTAGTTTTTAAAGTGGGTTTGCTAGTTTAGTTTATTTTTTGAAAATGCTTAGTTTTCGTTTAGTTTTTATTAGTTTTAGTGTTAGTTTTAGTCTTTTTTTGTAATTTGGGTTATTTGTCAGGGGCAAGATTCAAAAAGACATAATGACATAACATTATTTAATATTTGAATCACAGCTTATATAGTGTTTTGACATTGACAACCACAACCAAAAAGTGCATTTTACCTCAAACTTGCGACTAGTTAACTTTCTAAAGAAGGCGCAATCGCTTCTCGGGTCGACAATAACACACTGACAAAATTATATTCAGAATTTAAAATATTTTTAAAATATTTTACATCAGGACTTCTTCGCCGAGGCCTTCCTGGAGATAATAACAGCCCTCAGATCTGCTTTACCTCGGGAAGACCTTGGCTGAGCGCGCTGTCCCGGCCCCCAGTCTCTCTGTGGGGGAGCACGGGCAGCCACGCTCACCTTCTGCTGAGCTCTATAGGAGGAGGACATACTCGACTGGGGCTGCTCCCGCCCAGCAGCCCCAGAGACATAGACTTTTCGGGGAAGAAACTTTTGAAATGCAGCTGCCTGCTTTTTCGCTTCCTGAAATCGTTCGACGACCGAATTCACTGAGTCGCCAAACAGACCGGTAGAGGAGACAGGAGCATCTAACAAAAACTTTTTATCCCTTTCTTTAATGTCGGATAAGTTCAACCAGAGATGCCTCTCCGTGGCCACCATTGCTGCCATAGAGCGCCCGATAGATTTTGCCGCTTCCCTGGTGGCCCGAAGAGACAGATCAGCTGCCCTCCTGATCTCCGCTATCGTTTCTCTCCCCACTTCCTCACATTCATCATCTATATCTTTTAATAAATCAGCTTGATATGCCTGTAGGACCGCCATATTGTGTAAACTGGCGGCTGACCTGACCTGCTGCTGAGTATGCCCTACCCACTAAAACCGATGTCGTTCTTACTGGTTTAGTGGGCAGCTGCGGGGCTTTCAGCGATGATGCAGACTCAGGGGAGAGATAGCTAGCAAGCGTCTCTTCCACCTGAGGCATCGCCGCATAACCATGTTTTTTTAACCCTATTATATTTGAATACTCAGATGTCGCTGGGTTAAAAACTCTGAATGATGCCGGTCTAATCCATGACCTCGACACCTCAGTGTGGAGGTCAGGAAAGAACGGTAAGCCCCGCTTTGGAGGTTGAGATCTAGCTGGCAGAAATCGTTCATCTAGTTTACTTTTTGAATGACATAATTCCTGCTCACCGGCTGGCCAGTCCAGATTTAATCTAGCAACAGCATGTAACAACAATGACTTATGTTAGGGAATTAATTAGCTCAAATAAGCATTAATGTGAATATGCATATGTTGCTTACATGAATTAAATGATTCCCAAATAGGGAATAGGTCAAAACCTCGGTTTATATCAGAGATTACACAATTACTTGTAGTACTCACTGATATAGACGGGTAGAATATGTTCAATTAGGGGAAATTTTAGGTATAATTTGAAGAAGGTTCATTTATTGTACAAACTGTACGTCCAGCACACAGAATGTACAATTTCTGAACAGAAATCTAACGTCTTTAACACCGATAGATAACACTTTTCCTGTGGCCACAAAGAAAATAATTATCTTAGTGTTTTAGACCATTTGAGATTTCTTTCAATAGTAACATTGATCGTAGAGCTTTAAGAGGTAAAAATCTGCACTACTCAGGGACTCAGTATTGAAACAAACAGGCAAACTTAATTCAAATGATTTAACAAAGTTTATTCAAGCGAGCTACTGGTTACATATACTATCTTAAATCACACAGGAGTAAATATGCATAAACAAAACAATATACGATCGCAATAAGGAGATACAACAAAATAAAAGGTTAAGAGGAGGAAAAAGAGAGAGAGAGAGAGAGAGAGAGAGAATCAGCGAGAGACTAATAACAGTGAGAATAAGGATGATTGTAGGTGTGGGTGTCGATGTCCAGAAACACGTGGTGTGGTGTTTTCCTCAGGACGCGTGTGTGTAGTGCCACTTCTAGTTAGCACGTGGTAGTGTGTTTGGGTCGAAACACGTGGATAAGTGTATGTGCGTGTGTGAGTGGAGATGTTTGTGTGGAAGAGAGTATAAGTGTGAGTTTAGAGCAGAGGCAGAAACAGTTCAGTCATTTAACAACGAAACCCCAACATTCTCAGCAATACTTAGACAACTTAAACAGCATTTGTTTCAGATTGCAAATTAAGGTCTACGTTACGTCTGAGTTGTAGATCGGCCCTCTTTGTGTGGTCTCGTCTGTGTTGGACGGAAGCGGAGTCACGTGATTACAGCGTCTGGTTGTTATAGCGACTCGAAGCGAGTGAAACTCAGCAAAATGATCTTTAGCTTTAAGTTGGTTTCTTGGGTTGGTTGGAGAAGACTATCAAACTGAAGTAAAGTAGCTTTAAGAAAGTCAAACTTGGAACATAAATGAAATAAAAGTGAACGAGGCTTCCAAGGATGGAAGAAGGCGTGTCGTCTTTCTCTCTCTGGCGGAGTGCGATTTAGAGGAGGAAAACATGATATTTTAAAGGGGCCCAACTCACGCCCTCTCACGTATGTGAGCCAATGGTCCTTAACGGCGGGTCGGGTCCACCTCCTGACGTTTCGAGGGTCGATACGCCCCTTCCGACTAAGTATTGCAAGATAAATTCGTTCCTAACATTAATAACACTGGTATTAATAAGAGAATGCATCCTCTGATATTTTGTGTTAAAGATTCCACACCGTTGGGATTTATGGAGCACAACGATACCACGAATGGTAACTTTATGACATAGTCACCCGCGGATACATGATTTTTCGCGATTATAGTCACATCAAATGGATTACAAATCAATAAAGCTATATAGGCATAATATTTGGGATAAGGGATCATGCATACATCAAGAGAATACATTTTAAACATTTCACAAGATGATTTTGATTCACACGTGTAGGATCTGTGTGTGTTTCTGTGTGTGTGTGTTGGAACAGAGTCACTGAAAGTTCACCATGCTGCTGAACTTTTGCTCTTGGAGCCACGGGGTGATGGTTTATGTGTGTGTGCTGGCTTGGGTTGATTAGATTATCAGTTTAGCGCATCTGGTTGAACAGAGTCTGGTTGTTTTCTGACGTGTTAAATGAGTGTCTAAATGTAAATCAAGGTCCGAGAAAAGCCCTGGGGATTCTCTCGAGATTGCTCTTATTGGTCAGCGGATGTTCGCCGAGTCATAAACCAGAGGTCCTTGATGGTTCAGCAGAAAGGGATCTCTGTTTTCAGATAGGCAGTCAATGATTTACACCATTTGTTGGCGCCGTTCGGTCTGCGCGTCCTGCAAGGAAGACTCTTGAGACAATAGAGGTGTTTGTGGATTAGAATGCCAGTGATTTGATTAGGTCTCAGACCAAAGGGGGGTTTGATCACAGGGTAATTTCAGTAATTTAACATATAGAGAGAGGGCTGGTGATCTGACCATCTCCTTGGTGTTACAAGCACGAGTGATAACCTCCAAAAGCTCCTCTTGTGTGTGTGTGCTTGTGTGTGCAAAATCCTCATTTTCACCCAGGCTCACAACAACCAGTTCCTCGGAACTGGAGTGCTGTTGCATCTGCGCTTCAGCGCGAGCAGAAGAAACCGCAGCGCGTGCTTCTGACTCGCAAACTGAAGCGTCGGATTCAACGGTTAAAGGAAGAGACAGGGGATCACCCATCTCTAACCCCGCCGTTAAATCCATCTGTGAACCCCAGGACGAGCGTCTTCGCCGTGCCTTAGCAGCAGCGGGACCCGAGCCCTGGGGAACGCGAGCCGAAGCACCCTCCTCAAAAAGTGCTCGGCGGGACCGGAGAGTTCTCATTGCCAACCTCTCACAATGCACACAGCCAGCCCCCTCGAGAGCTGACTGGGCATGTTCCAGTCCCAAACACATCACACAAAGCTCGTGTGTATCCCCACCCGTGATAAAACGAGGGCAGGGAGTGACACACTGCTTAAATTGCTGCTTTCGTTCCATAATATATATATAGAGAGAGACAAACACACATCAAATAGACAGATACAATTTCACATAGAGCGCTTGTGAAGACACAGAAGCTGACATTGTTTGGTCTGGGGGTGCTTTATAGTTTCCTGGTCAATGACGTCACCCGCCTATGACGTCCCGTCACGCCATTGGACTGATTTCACGAGTGCTTCATGACGCAATCACGCAGGGGCGTTCCCGCAGCGCTTGACGCAGCGCGAGTTCCCTTGAAAGGGAACCCATTTTTCCTCGGGTTTGACTGAAGAGCAGAAGCCTGCCAGGGGAAAAGCAGGGTTAAGGGAAATTAAGTGGAACTTTAATCCCCCTGCTGGTTCGCACTTTGGAGGAATTTGGGAACACCTTATAAGATCCGCAAGGAAGATTTTAAATTCTATCTTGAAAGGTCAAAGTTTGGATGAGGAGGGTCCCCATACACAAAATAAATATATTTGAAATATATTTTCAGTATATGTGATGCGATCTGGGAAAACCCGTCGGATGTCGCGCTGGGCCGTTTTCAGTAAATTCCAAAATAGTTTGAATGTCATTTTTTTTGTCAATTTTTTTTTCCATTAAATTATTATTCTATAACATCTTTTCTCTTATCTCTGAAAATATCTTGGCAAAATTTCCTTGTTTAGTGCAGAAAAACAGCGATGTATAGTGTCAAGCTGAAAATACTCTCTTTCTCTAATGCATTCTATGCGACCATTTCTCTAACACCCGGCAGAGGTGAAAAAAATAAAAACAATCGCCGTATATCCCATATACCTGTCCGTCTCTTAACACTACAAAGATCGTTTACCTTTAAAATAAACCACATACATGTACAGTGAATGTGTATAGTGCGCATTTCGCGGCAATCCTGTTTAAACTATAACGTCACGCAGTTTTATAACAGTCGCGAGATGGACAAGAAGCGTCTCGACGGTGACAGTTAATTAAACCTGTTTTTCTCAAAATTCCGTTCCAGAAAATCATAGCGATCGGCCGACTTCAGATAAACATAACTTTTGCTACCAACAAGCTATGATAAAAATAAAAACAGATTTGGAAAGGGCTTGATACCAGCTTCCATATGATATCAAAACCTGTAATAGGTAAAATTTCACCATGTGGTGGGTTTTCCCAGATCGCATCACATATATTTTGGAATATATGCAAATATTTGAAATTGGCCCAATAAATATATTTCACACTTAACATCATATATTTTTGTTATATTTCAGAATATATTTCAGTGTATTTTTTTCTGTATGGGTCCCCAAAAGTGTCAAAATATATGTGGCACATATTCCAAATACATTGAAATATATTCTGAAATATAACTGAAAATATATGTGAAATATATTTATTGGGCCAGTTTCAAATATTTGCATATATTCCAAAATGTATACTGAAAATTTATTTCAAATATATTTCTTTTGTGTATGGGTCAACACACTCCTTTGTGAAGTTGAATTAATCCTTAATAATCGTCCAATATCCAGAGCATCTATCTATTTGGAAGTTCTTACTCCTAACCATCTCCTCCTCTTGAAAACACAGCTGACTTTACCACCTGGACTGTTTAAAAGGGATGATCTGTATTCATGATGACATTGGCGACAGGCCCAATACATGGCGGATCTATTTTGGAAGAGATGGATCGCTTCAGTCGATAAACCTGAATCCATGGCAAAATCGAGGGTCTATTATAGGCAGATGCCCCGCCCATTCTGGCGGGCTCTGCGCTCAGCATGGCGGGCTTCACACCGATTGGTTCGTGCAGTTATGCCGCTCTGCCATAGGTTTCTGGAGTGACCAGCCAATGGCGTGCAAGTAAGTCTCAGCACTATGCTGGCTGTGCAGTAGCAGTGTGTTATTATATAAAAGGGTTCAGTATTAGGAGAAAAAAGAGTTTTCCCCATAGCGTAAATGTACGCAATACTCGTTCCCTTATCTCAGGGAACCGAGGTTACGTTAGTAACCAAGTCGTTTCTCGGTCTACTCCTGGACTAAAACACAGGCTCTACTCTTCAGCACAATGGTGACCCACAAAACTAATTTTTATGGTAAACTACTGACAACAGTGTTGCTACAAAGTGTTGGGCAGTAGTGACGCTACTAGTTTAACTAAATTTCTAAGTAGCGTGGTGGCACTGTTTTTTTTTTTAATCAAATAGCTTTTCATTAGCGAAGCTCTTTTGTTGATTAAAGGTCCCATGACATGAAATTTTCACTTTCTGAGGTTTTTTAACATTAATATGAGTTCCCCTAGCCTGTATATGGTCCCCAAGTTTCTAGAAATTTTAATCGGTGTAAATCGAGCTTTTGCTATCTTTCTCTGCCTTTGAGAAAATGGACGCTCAACCGCGCTGATCTTGAATCTCCTCCTTATGACGTTATAAGGAGAAATGTTACCTCCCCTTTCTCTGCTTTGCCCGCCCAGAGAATATTTTCCGCCCATGAGAAAATGAGCTAGGAAGTAGGAACGCGCGCGCGCGCGCGATTTTAGTTTGTCCACGAGAGATATAATGGCTTTTGAGCGAGCGAAGCATAACAATTGCTCAATAATTGGATGTACAAATGAACACCGAAGGGTTAATACAGAGCTGGGCTTGCTGAACGTCTGAAACTAAAGTCTGGATCAGTACCAACTCTCTTTGGCTCAGCTAACGTTACACACCTCGGACAAGTAAGTCAACTAATGATACAAGTTGTTGCTTTACTGTTTATGGTTACCTAGCCTGTTACACGTAGAATGTGGCTGTAACATTAGCTATGCAGTTACTTGCGCTAATGTAAAGGTAGACAGCATCAAGTATGTGTGTGAATACACACACTGTAACGCGAGTCTTGTACACTTCTTTGTTATTTGGATAGCGTTTTCCTGTTGGTTATACGGCGTGCGCGATATCCGCATTTCAAGATCGCAGAGCTTGATGTAATTGTAATAAGATAAATTACAGACGTTACAGATCTCTCGTGAAAAGGCAACAGTAGGTTAGCGTTAGCTACATGATAATAACTAAACCATCCGAATAAAGTACCGTATCCAGACATAATATTTTAAACTAACCATTTGGAAACGTCCTGCTGGAGCCGCTGAGTTGCAACTTCTTCATCCGTTGCTTCTCCATCTGGATCAGATTCTGGGTAAAACTGAAATGCTTGAACGACTGCGTGTCTCCGTGCCATTGCAATATATCCAATGTAAACATGCATGGTCTACCGTTGCCGCAGATGGTCAAGGCCACACCCACCCTCCACCTTACGCCGCCTTTCTCCTCCTCATTAACATTTAAAGCTACAGACACCAAAATGGCCCGTCTGAAGAAAGCTCATTCTGGGACTGGCTTATAGTGGCTATAATTCTGCACCGAGACTGAATTTTTGGAAAGAGATTTCAGATACAGTACTAGGGACCACTAAGGCCTATATTAAAGCCTACAAAAAGTAGCATGTCATGGGACCTTTAAGTAGTGCGACCACACAAACTACATTTTCCCAAGCATTTCTAAAGCTCAACCTCAAATCTGAAATACAACTGCTAAGGATCACTGAACCTGGTAGTATGGGACGCCTCCATTCACGGACCTGTGCAGCATATTACATATTCATTATCATTTTTAATGTCCTTCAATATTTAATGCATGTTTGAATAGATTAATCAAATAGACAGCCACCATTTAAATGTTTAAATTATAAAAAATAATTGGACTAGAAATATAATTATGAACTTGTAAAATTAGTCGTATAACTTTATTTTTTTATATATAAAAAAAAACTTTATTGTGTATCAAGTGTTTGTATACAAATCAGTGAATTTTAACCTTCAATATTATAGAAGGTAAATATAATATCGACTGACTCCCATGTAGGCCTAGCATTAGTGGAAAGATTTTTTCGCTTGAGAAAATTTGCCATGTAGGCCTACTGTACCTGATATATATATATATATATATATATATATATATATATATATATATATATATATTTTGTTGTGAATTCCCTGCTGTTAGGAGGTCACGTCACAGCAAGCTGCTTCATGCAGAGACTGAGGGACTGTTTGCGCATGCGCCGTGTGTTCGGGGAAAACGCCTCGGTTACGACTGTAACCTCGGTTCCCTGAAGAGGGAACGAGCGTTGCGTCGAGAATGACGCTATGGGGAACGCTTTGCGTGATGACGTCTTGAAGCACATGTAAAATCAGTCCAATGGTGTGGCGGAACGTCAGAGGCGGGTGACGTCACGCACCAGGAAGCTATAAAAGCCGGCCCGAAACAGAAAATGAAAGCTTCGTAAAGTCTGAAGTCGTGCTGACAGGCATGAAGGAGATATGGCAAGGTGACGCAACGCTCGTTCCCTCTTCAGGGAACCGAGGTTACAGTCGTAACCGAGCCGTTCCCTTTCAAGGGAACTCGCGTTGCGTCGAGAATGACGCTATGGGGAACGTCTATACCAACGCCTCCATAGCTACAAATGTCTGTCCTGTGTGAAATCTGGAGAGCAGCACTAGGAAGACAAAACATGAGACCCTGGAGCAGAGTCTAGATACAAAGAGTAGAACCTGACGAAAGTGTGCGGTGAGGACCAACCTGCCGCATCACAGACGTCCTGTAAAGACACTCCTGATATAAGGGCCTTAGAGGCCGCCATACTCCTCGTAGAGTGCGACCGGACAGCCAAAGGAGAAGGCTGCCCAGCCGCCTCATAAGCAAGTGAGATAATAATAATAATAAATTTAATTTGTAATGCACTTTATATTTAAGAAAATCTCAAAGTGCTACATGATAAAAAATAAATAAATAAAAAGGATAAAAACAGAAAAAGGGAGTTCAATCAAAAGCTCTCTTAAAAAGGTGGGTTTTAAGGCCTCGTTTAAAAGCATCCAAAGTCTGTGGTGTCCTCAGGTAGTCAGGGAGAGCATTCCACAGACTAGGGGCAGCTGAGCAGAAAGCCCGATCTCCCATTGTACGAAGCTTGGTCCTGGGAGGTTTCAGGAGATACGCAGAGGCAGATCGGAGGGCACGTGTTGAGGTCTGTGGAGTAAGGAGTTATCTGAGGTAGGGGGGGGGGCTTCACCATGGATGCACTGGTAGGTAAGTAGAGAGACCTTGTACTCAAACCTGAGTGAGTCAGGAAGCCAGTGGAGTGATTTGAGGATGGGGGTGATGTGGTCATATTTGCGTACCCTCAGCAGGATCCTAGTGGCGCTGTTCTGGATGTTCTGTAGCTTCTGAAGGCTTTTTTCAGAGATCCCAGTAAGGAGCGCATTACAGTAATCCAGCCTGGAGGAGATAAAGGCGTGGACAAGCTTTTCAGCATCTGCAGAGGTGAGTATGGAACGAAGTTTGGCAATGTTCCTGAGGTGGAAGAAGGAGGTCTTGCAGAGATGTTTAATGTGAGGCTCAAATGTCAGATGGGAGTCCATTTTAACACCCAGGTTTGTGGCTGATGTTAAAAGTGGAATATTTTGGCCAGAGAAGGTGATGCTAGTAATGTCAGATGACCGAATCTGGTGTGGAGTGCCAACTAAGATGGCTTAAGTCTTCGTGCTGTTTAGCTGCAGAACGTTTTGTTTCATCCACGCCTCTACCTCCTCCAGGCAGGTGGTCAGAGTGGATGATGTCAAGGCGGAAGAGGAAGTAGGGTTTGTCCTGATGTATAGTTGAGTGTCATCAGCATAGCAATGGAATGAAATTCCGTGTCGGCTGATGACGTGGCCAAGGGGGAGCATGTAAAGAATGAACAGGGTGGGGCTGAGCACTGAACCTTGAGGGACACCACAGGTGACATTGTGTGACAGAGATTTAGTCTTTCCCAAGGCGACATGCTCAGTTCTCCCAGTAAGGTAGGATGAGAACCACTCAAGGGCAGAGTCAGAGACAGCGATAACAGAATTTAGCCGGTGGAGGAGGATGTTGTGGTCCACAGTGTCAAATGCTGCAGTCAAGTCCAGTAGGATGAGAAGAGATGGAGAGCCAGAGTCAGCAGTCATCAGCAGGTCATTTGTGACCCTGACCAGGGCTGTTTCTGTGCTGTGGCCAGGGCGGAAACCAGACTGAAACTTTTCGAATAGGTTGTTTTGTTTTAGATGGTCCTGGAGCTGCGCGGCAACTACTTTTTCCATCACCTTAGAGAGAAATGGAAGGTTGGAGATAGGCCTGTAGTTGGCGAAGACTTCTGGGTCTAGGGTGGGTTTTTTGAGAACTGGCCTGATGACAGCAGTTTTCAGTGTTGATGGGACAAAGCCAGCCCGGAGGGTGTGGTTAATGACCTTTGTGATAAGGGGACTTATGGCATGGAGGTTGGATTTTACAAGAGCTGTGGGGAAGGGGTCCAGGGCACAGGTGGATGGTTTCATCTTTTTAATAATGTCCTCAACCTCTCGCTGTGAGATGGCCAAAAAACAACAGAGATGTTGGGAAATCTCGGGCTGTGGTTCAATAGTCGGGGCAGGCAGTGTGGAGAAACTAGATAGCAGGGAGCGAATGGTGTCTACTTTTTTTCTGAAAAAAGTAATGAAATTGTTACACCTCTCCTCTGTTGCTTCTGAATGAAAATGAGTTTGCGGTTTGAGGATGCCATGTATGGTAGAGAAAAGTTTCTTGGAGTTTCCAGGGCTGTTGTTGATAATGTTGGAAAAGAACAGTGAACGTGTATTTCTCAAGGACCTTGCATAGGACCTCTGATGTTCTCTGTAGGCCTGCTTATGAACATTGAGTTCTGAGGTCTTGAGACGACGCTCAAGGACACGCCCAGCTGTTTTCAATTGCCGGAGTTCATTTGTGTACCAGGGGGCTGAGCGTAAGAAGCTTACAGTTTTAGTTTTGACAGGGGCGTGGAGATCTAGGAGACTGCTTAGAGATTTGTTGTAGAAGTCAGCTGACTCAGTGGCTGAAGAGAAGTCGGCAGAGGAGAGATGTTGGAGGTCGATGGTCAAATCATACACCAGAAGGTTGCTAATAGGGGCGGAGTTCGAAATGACCAGATCCAGTATGTGCCCCCTGGAGTGTGTGGGGACATCGACATGTTGTTGGAGGTTGAGGCAATCTAGTACTTGCAGAAACTCAGCTGTAAAGTGGCAGGAGGGGTTGTCTACATGAATATTAATATCCCCAAGTATAGTAATGTTGGTAGAGGTGGTGCAGAGTGTTGTGAGAAGGTCACGTATCTCTGGGATGAAAGCTGAGTTTGGTTTGGGGGGCCGGTAGATCAGAAGTATTGCCATGGGGAAGGGAGGTTGACATTTAAATGCAAGGCATTCAAATGAGGACAATGTAGGCAGGGGGAGGGGGGACAGCTCCAAGTTTTGTTTGTGTATGACAGCTAGGCCGCCACCCCGACCAGTGCTGCGTGCTCTCTCCAGGTAGCTGTAACCGGGGGGGGGGGGGCAGGCTTCATTTAGCGCTGAGTAAACCCCTGGCTGGTGCCATGTTTCTGTCAGACACATTAAGTCTAATCCCTTTTCCATGATGTGGTCTTGTATGAAAGCTGCTTTATTTGTAAGGGATTGTGTATTGAAAAGTTCTATTTTGAGTGTTGATGCTGTAGTGGATCTTTGTAGAGGCCGTAGTACACCAGGATCCACTCCACGTTTTCTGTCCAACTTAATGTGGAGAGATCTCGCGATGTTTTCCGTGCTGCTCAGCTGAGCGTTCTGAGAGCTCGCGATGTTTCCAGTGTTGTTAGCACCGAGAGCGGCACTGCTCTGATGACGCAGTAGACGTGCACCAGTGGTCCAGAAGGAGGGAATGTTTGAAGCAGAATTGCCAGGCTGGTGGTAAACAAACTTTCGACGGGAACTTCTGTGGATGTATCGTGGACGGCGCTGAAGTCCAAGTTCTTTGATGGCTGCAATAGGCGTTGAAATGAAGCGGTTGTTGAGAGTTAGCAGCTGTGAGATAGAATACTCGAGCTTCATGCCGGTCGCCGAAAGTGTTTGCCTGGAGCTAGTCGCTAACCAAACACAGAGATGGAAGACTGACAGACTGTGGAAGACTGTCAAGCACAGAGAGAAGATGGTGCATATCATTGCAACGCGGTGCAATGTAGTAGCAACGCTGGAACGACAGACAAGTCCGGTTGTTCACCACTGACAGCGGGAGTGGACCATCAATCCGTTGAGGTTGGAGAAGATGTCAGTAGGTAAGTAAAGCTTTCAATTTCGTATGAATCCGTGCAAAACTCAAGAGAAAACGAGGAAAACGGCGGAGAAGCGGCGACACAACAAACGCCAGCGTCCTCTCCCCGATCAATAGATAGCCTCAACCACCCACTTGCTCATCCTTTGCTTAGACACTGGGCCTCCCTTGTTAGGGGACCCAAAGCATACAAACAATTGATCACTTTTACGCCACAGGGCAGCTCTGTGGACATAAGCGTCTAACGCCCGAACTGGGCAAAGCAAATTATTAGCCTCCTGGTCCACATTCTGAAAGGGAGGAGGACAAAAGGCCTGCAGAACAATAGGTCTAGCCACATTAGTGGGGACCTTGGGGATATAACCCGGTCTTGGATGTAGAAAGGCTTAACCATACCCGGAGCAAACTCTAAGCATGACGGAGCAACCGACAATGCTTGCAGATCCCCTATTCTCTTGAGAGAAGAAATAGCAAGAAGGAAAAGAGCTTTCAGAGTTAAAAACTTCTCAGGAAGTTTCTCTGGGCTCAAAGGGGGCCAGGGAAAGGCCTTGCAGAGCAATGGACAAATCCCATGGTGGCACCCTAGAGCGAACTGCAGGCCTCAGCCTCCAAGTGCCACGAAGGAAACGAGATACCAAAGGGTCTTTCCCCACAGACATTCCACCCAAAGGAATGTGGTAAGCACCTATGGCCGCCACATAAACCTTTAAAGTGGACGGGGTCAGACCTGCCGTGAACCGGTCCTGCAGGAACTCCAGCACTGTACCAACTGGGTAGTTAACTGGGTCCAACCGAAGGTCACTACACCAAGAAGTTAAAGTTTCCTCGTGGAGGGAGCTCTGGACTGTAGAATGGTCTCAACAACCTCAGTTGAGAGACCCGACTCTATGAGCTGGGCCGCCTCAGAGGCCAAGCCCACAGGTTCTACAGTTCTGGTCGGGGGTGAAATATAGAGCCCCCTGCTTGAGACAGAAGGTCCCTCCTGACAGGTAACTCCAGAGGAGGCCCGTTGAGGAGGGACACAAGGTCGGGAAATCATACTCTGCCCGGCCACCGCGGGGCTATAAGAAGCAGGCAAACCCGATCCCTGCGAACTCTCTCCAGAACTCCCGGGAGCAGAGCAACTGGGGGAAAGGCGTACAGACGTAGCCTCGGCCACGCCTGTACCATAGCATCCAGTCCCAGAGGAGCTGGATGCGTGAGGGAGAACCAAAGTGGACAGTGAGACGTCTCTCGAGACGCAAACAGATCCACTTGAACTTGGCCAAACTCCCTCCATATCAGCTCCACCACCTCGGGGTGGAGCCTCCATTCCCCCGGGCCTCGGCCCCTGTCTCGACAGAGCGTCTGCTCCTATATTCTGGACCCCGGGGATGTAAGCTGCCCTGAGAGACAACAGCTTCCCCTGGGACCACAAGAGGAAATGGCGTGCCAGATTGCACAATGGGCGCGAGCGCAAACCCCCTTGGTGATTGATATAGGCGACTACCGACGTGTTGTCCGTATGTACTAGCACATGGTGTCCCCTGAGATCTGTGATGAAGCTCCTCAGAGCCCGGAAGACAGCTAACATCTCTAGGCGATTGATATGCCAGGAACGATGATGGTCTTCCCACAGACCTTGAGATGAGCGACCCTCCAGGATCGCTCCCCAACCCGTGAGGGAAGCATCCGTCGTTAGCAGTTTGCGACGACAAGGAGCTCCCAACACTGGGCCCTGGGACAGGAACCAAGGTTTCTTCCACATAACCAGGGCACGTAGGCATCGCCGCGTGACCTTGATTGAGCGAAATGGGTTGCCCCTCGGGGAAAACCCCCTGGTCCTGAGCCACCACTGCAGGGGCCTCATGTGCAGTAGTCCAAAAGGTATCACGTTGGAAGCTGCTGCCATGAGACCCAACAGTCTCTGGAACTGTTTGACAGTGAGTAGCTGGCCTAGCTTTACACTTTTCACAGCTGCAAGGATGGACTCTATACGTGGCGGTGACAGGCGCGCCTGCATCGACACAGAATCCCAAACCACGCCTAAGAAAGTGGTCCTCTGGAGTGGAGAAAGCACACTCTTCTTGGCGTTCAGCCGTAACCCCAACTCTTTCATATGGGCGAGAACAACATCTCGATGTTGAACCGCCATCTGATGCGACTGAGCTAAAATCAACCAATCGTCGATGTAGTTCATGATGCGAATACCCTGAAAGCGCAGGGGCGCCAGAGCTGCATCCACGCATTTGGTGAAAGTGCGGGGTGATAAAGCCAGGCCGAATGGAAGAACTCGATATTGGTATGCTTTGCCCCCGAAAGCAAACCTCAGGAACTTCCAATGGCACGGACGGATGGAAATATGGAAATATGCGTCCTTGAGGTCTATCGTGACAAACCAGTCCTCGGACCTGATCTGTGGCATGATTTGTCTCAATGTTAACATTTTGAACTTGAGCTGCATGACTGACTCGTTCAGAACTCGAAGATCTAAAATGGGACGCAATCCCCCGTCTTTTTTTGGAACTATGAAGTACCGGCTGTAAAACCCGGTTTCCCTGTTGGAGGGAGGTACATATTCTATGGCCCCTTTCTCTAACAGAGTGTTTACTTCCTGTTCCATAACCAGAACCTGCTCGGGGCCCACCACTGTGGGCAGGACCCCCATAAACCGAGGTGGGCGTTTCTTGAATTGTATCTGATACCCTTTTTCCACGGTCTGCAGGACCCAACAAGAAACATTTGACAGTAGCTTCCACGCTGTCAAAGATTCTACTAGAGGTACCAGCCTCTCGAGACTGGTTTCTGGATTTTGTTGTTGTTGAGTAGTCCATTCGTCGCCCTGTAACGGCACACCGGCAGGGAGCGACTGAACAAACTGCTCTAACACCCTCCTCGGAGGGGGCGGGCATCCCGAGGCCACTACGTTTCCGGGTGGTCCTTGAGATATGTGCTCGCGGGAGACCGCTGCGCCCTGTAACACCGGAGGCGGCAGGGTTGGCAGAACGGTCCCCTGAGGGCACCGAAGAGAGACGGGCACCGTAAAAAGAGGTGTTGACCGCTCTGCTTCGGGGGGGACTACCCTCATTTGTCCTGAGCCCTCGGACGTCAGGACTTCTTCCCAGCAGCCTTCTTGGCAGTAATAACGGTCCGCAGATCCGTTTTACCCCTCGAAGACTGCTGGGTTTGAGCGCGCCCTCCGTGTCCCCGAGGTTTTTGTGGGGGAGCACGGGAGGAAACGCTCTGTTTCTGAGTGGCACGGTGCTCAGCGCTCTTTTTAGAGGAGTGAGGCTGCTCCCGCTCAGCAGCCTCATAGAAAGAACGGCGGGGGAGAAGTTTCTGAAGTGCAGCTGACTGTTTAGAAGCTTCTTGAGATTTAGCTACCGCACTATTGACTGCATCTCCAAATAAACCCACAGTAGAAACTGGTGCATCAAAAAGAACATGCTTTTCTTTGTCCTTTATATCACTTAAATTGAGCCACAGATGCCTCTCAGTGGCCACCAGGGCTGCCATAGAGCGGCCGATGGATTTGGCCGTCTCCTTGGTGGCCCTGAGAGACAGATCTGTGGCTCTACGTAATTCGGACACAGTATCGGGACCAATCCCCCCGCCCTCCTCTAAATCACCCAACAATTCGGCCTGGTACGCTTGCATAAGCGACATCGTATGCAGACACGCTGCAGCTTGACCAGCGGCGGCATACGATTTATGAACCAGGGAGGAAGTAAATCTAACTGGCTTGGAGGGTAATGCGGGAGCCTTCAGGGAAGATGCCGTTGCTGGAGAGAGACAGCTCGCAAGCGTCTCCTCCACCTTCGGCATCTCCCCATAACCATACTCTTTATAATTGTGTATGTTTGAATAGTGTGATGTTTGTGGACTGTACACTCTGTAAGATATGGGTTTCCCCCACGATCTCGACACCTCAGTGTGGAGATCGGGGAAAAACGGAAGGCTTCTACGCTGAGGCTGTGCACGAGATGGCAGGAAACGTTCGTCGAGCTTGCTTTTCGAGCGAACGCCCTGCCTATCTTCTGGCCACTCAACAGATAATCTCTCAACTGCTCTTGTAACCACGTCGAGTAATTCCTCAAATGCATGAGACTGAGGTGGCGAATCCTCAGCCTCAGCATCAATACTCACAACGTCCAACTCCTCAGAGCTGGACAATTGCAGTACTGGTGCCTCCATCGGGGGGGAAGAAACCGCAGCGCGTGCTTCCACACCCTGATGAGAGGCACTGGATCTATCAGAAAGAGGCTGAGATAAGGCAGAGCCCGTCTCAACATCCACTGATAGATCCATTTGCGAACCCCAGGTCTGAGATCGACGCCGTGCCTCGGCAGCGGCGGGACCAGAGCCCTGGGGAACGCGATCCTGGTTAAATAAAGCCAGGCGGGATCTGAGCGTACGCATAGGAAGCGCGTCGCAATGCACACAGTCACCACCCTCGAGTGCTGACTGGGCATGCTCTTCACCCAAACAAACAACACAAAGAGTGTGAGTATCACCTCCCGTTAAATAACGCGGGCAGGGATGGACACACACTCTAAACTGCTGCTGCTTACTCGCCATACTGAATATATATATATATATATGATATAGACAGACAACACCAAATAACAAGGACAGATTCAACACAGAGCGCAACTGAAGACTCAGAAAGCTTTCGTTTTCTGTTTCGGGCCGGCTTTTATAGCTTCCTGGTGCGTGACGTCACCCGCCTCTGACGTTCCGCCACACCATTGGACTGATTTTACATGTGCTTCAAGACGTCATCACGCAAAGCGTTCCCCATAGCGTCATTCTCGACGCAACGCGAGTTCCCTTGAAAGGGAACTTCCTGTGTAGTCAATAGTTTGCCTTCCACCGACAGTCCGTGGTCTTCATTATTACTTTGTACAACAGTGTGCTTCGGTGATGATGTAAGTTACATGATGAGTAGATGTTGTTTATATATTTGGATGTGGCGTGATCTATTAATATTACCGGGGTAATATGTTTATTTGTTAACTTCCTATTTAGCATGTGTTGCTGAGCCCCTTGAAACAGACGGCCTGACATGTAGTTAATTACCCCACATTTTATTTCCTTATTCTACTGTTTATTTAGCTGTGTAGCTTTGTTTATTGAGGCCGTTATTATCTTGACGTTAATGTGTCAAATTACAGATCGGTAGTTGACAGGGCTTTCTCAGTTTAGCTTGGTCACGTGACCTACCTATAGCTCGAAGCTGTGGTGTTGTTTAATGATCCTACACTGACCCTTAGTGGCGATTTGCAGTATTACACACTGTTCATATCTGTTGTAATTCATGTTATTTTATCATTATTTACCATTGATGCCACTGACCTTTAATTAGTATTAATATTGTTTTACTGTTGTTATTTTCTGCAGGCATCACAAACCACACATACACATATTACAGTACCCTGTAGAGTTGTAAAAGGACCAATAAATTCATCTAAAGGAAAGAAGTTTCTGCGTCTTCTCTGACTGGAGGATTAGCCAGTACATACAGCCAGCATTTCATCACCGCAGCTGTTCCGTTACATATACATATATATATATATATATATATATATATATATATATATATATATATACACACACACACTAAATAATCTATATTGAATCGGATTCTAATCGAATCGCAAGCTTGTGAATCAAAATCGTTTTGAATTGTGACATTTGTGTGAATACCCAGCCCTAATAGTTACATGGTTTTATATGATTTTGCCAAATTGGTTTGGAACAGTGGTTGAATAAACAATTGAGCTGAACAATTATACCTTCTAATCTGTCTGACTGACAGTTTTATTGATCAATGAGATAGCATTGGCATTTTCTAATTTCTCAAGTCTTACAGAGCTTACTTGCTCTTGAGCGACATCTGGTGGTCAATGAACGGCAAAGGAGCAAATACAATGTCAGATGAATGGAGAATAAACAGCATAACAGACATGACAAATCTGAAATTCACTTACATAATGATGCATTGACTAAATGATGAAAATAACCATCCATATTTCCATCCACAAATTCACCATTAATGAAAATTAAGTGAAAATAAAGAATCATTTGATTCCATATTTGACCCATATTTGACCCAACTCTCAAGTGAGTTTGATTCACAATCACTTTCCATAAAAAAATAATAAATTATTTAACTCCAAAAGTTACCTCCACAAGAAAAATACTTATTAATGAATAAGAATAATGTTGAATAGACTTACTTTTTAGATATACCTGTAGCCTTATCTAATGGTGATTGTTTATTGTTCATAAAATAAGAAAGAGACTGACTTAAACTTGGCAAAACCAGCGCTGCATCCCTGAATTAGTTGTTGGTGAAATTACAGTTGAGGCAGTAAACTGACAAATGTAGCGGTGGTCAAGGCCAAGAGCAGGCAGGACAGGTTGTGAACAGATAATACTTATTTCTTCCAAACAAAAAGGAACAAAAATAATACACAGGGAAGATATAACAAAGGTCATCTTTAAAGTCCAACTGAAATCAAAATTGACCCTATTTACTTTGTTAGCGCATATTACTAGTCTTGTGGTGAAAAATTAATCAGTGCAAGTTAATACACAGAAAAAAAATTGTTTGCCGTCGTAATCTTTAATCAAAGTCTGAAAAGTTACTTCCGGTCTGGAATGGCGTTCCTTCTCTGATGATGTGGATTTGACGGCTTGGGTTGGGAAACGCTTAACCACTCCCCTCAAACCGTTAGTCTGCTATGAACGAGAGATGGAGAGGAGGAGCGCTAGAGTAAAACCCTGCCCTCTGTTCAATATTCCTTTTCACTTGGAAATACGTCACAACACTGGAGAAAAGTCGTTTGCAACTTCCAGTTCACGCAAAGAGATGTTAACTGAAACTAACAAAATTAAACAGGCCTAAAAATAAATAAATCTCCCCTGTTAACAAAGTAACAACAAAACAAAACCACTAAGGTCAGCAGCTCAAATGTTACTGGTGCTGGACCACTCTGACTAACTGCTTCTTCAGCAGACTAGACACTACAGTTCATTTGAAGAATTAATAGATTTAACAGATTATATCCTTATATATAGTCCAGTCTGGTGCAAAAAGTTGATAAGTTTGTTGTCTCATAGTCCTTAGTACAAGTAATGATTTTAATAAATAACTTGAAATTCCAACTACCGACAGCTCTGAGTACATAACAGTCCATTAGTGCATGGCGCACAGTTTCTACTTCTCCACATATGCATCTGCCATCTGGATGTTTTCCAACCATTGCCAGCCCATAATTCAATGCACAGTGCCAAATCTAAGTCTAGCTATAACCACACTATCCCTCCTTCCTAAACCTATATTTATTGAATGTTTCACTGTTGAGTGAATAGAAACATAATGACTGCCTTTATTTCCCTTTTCCCATTCTGTTTACCATAATTTCATTAGTTCTTGCTGATAAATATACTTAAACTCAACCCTTCCATACCTTACTTCCAATTCTACTTCATTTCTATGTACATCGTTTTTTTGCCATTTCATCAGCCTCTTCATTCCCCTGAATTCCTATATGTTCTGGTGTCCAAAGAAATCGCCTCAGTTACGACTGTAACCTCAGTTCCCTGAAGAGGGAATGAGACGCTGCAGCGATTGACACTAATGGAACACTTCACGTGATGACGTCTTGAAGCACATGTAAAATCAGTCCAAGTCCAATGGTGGTTCTGAACGTCAGAGACGAGAGCTGTCATGAACCAGGAAGCTATAAAGTCTGCCCAAAACAGAGCCGCACTAGCTTCGTAAAAGTCTTCGCTGACAGGCACGTAGGACATATGGCAAGGTGACGCAGTGTCTCGTTCCCTCTTCAGAGAACAGAGGTTACAGTCATAACCGAGGAGTTCTCTTTCAAGGGAACTCGCGATGCGCCGATTGATGCTAAGGGAACGTCTATACTAGCACAAGGACAAGCAGCACTAGGACAAGCAGCACTAAGACAAGAGCACATGGGACCCTGATGTAGAGTCCAAGTTCAAAAAGCAGTAACTTACAAATGTGTGTGGTGAGGACGACCCTGCCGCACCACAAACATTTTGGAGAGCAACTCCTGTCATAAGGGCCTTAGAGGCCGCCATACTCCTAGTAGAATAGGAACGGATAGCCATAAGAGAAGCATGTCCAACTAATTCATAAGCAAGTGAGATAGCTTTGAACAACCACTTGCTCATTCTCTACTTAGATGCAGGGGACCCTTTGTTAGGGGGCCTATGTTTTGTAAAACTTACAAACAACTGTTCAGATTTATGTCATCGGGCAGACTGGCCATAGCAGATTATTATTTTCCTGGTCCGAGTTCTGGAAGGGAGGAGGACAAAAGGCCTGCAGCATAATAGATCTGGCCACATAATTGGGGACCTTTGGAACATAGCCTGGTCTAGGATGAAGGAACTCTTTAACCATGCCAGGTGCACATTCCAAGCATGAGGGTGCCACCGACAGTGCTTGCAAATCTCCCACCCTTTCAAGCGAAGTGACAGCGAGGAGGAACAAAGCTTTTAATGTCAAGAATTTGGCCAGAACCTCCTCCAGTGGCTCGAAGGGAGCCAGGGAAAGGCCCTGAAGGACAATGGCCAGATCCCATGCCAGCACCCCATGCCAGCACCTTGGTACGAGCTGCAGGCCTCAGCCTCAGAGTACCATGGAGGAAATGAGATACCAATGTGTCTTTATCCAAAGACATTACATACAAAAGCATACAAACGTAATCTCGGCCACGTCTGTACCATCAAATCCAGACTGCATGCGTGAGGGAGAACCAAAGTGGACAGTGAGATGTCTCTCGAGACGCAAACAGATCCACTTGTGCCTGGCCAAAGACCCAGCATATCTGCTCCACCACCTCGGGGTGGAGCCTCCATTACCCGGGCCTCAGCCACTGTTTCAACAGGATGTCTCCTCCTATATTCTGGGCCCCAGGGATGTAAGCCACTCTGAGTGACAGTAGCTTCCACTGGGACCACAGGAGGATTTGGACGCAAGTGCAAACCCCCTTTTTTTAAATTGACGACCACTGATGTGTTGTCTGTGCGGACAAGCACATGGTGGCCCCTGAGATCTGCAAGGAAATTCTTTAGAGAAAGAAATACTGGCAACATCTCCAGACGATTGATGTGCCATGAGAGATGGTGGTCCCTCCACAGACCTTGAGTCGAGCGTCCTTCCAGAATCGCTCCGCAGCCTGTGAGAGAGGCATCTGTCGTTAACATCTTGCGACAACAAGAAGCTCCCAGCACGGGACCCTGGGACAGGAACCAAGGTTTCTTCCACATAACCAGGGCACCTAAGCATTGCCGCGTAACCCTGATCATGTGAAAGGGGTTGCCCCTCTGGGAAACCCCACCACTGCAGGGGTCTCATGTACAACAGTCCAAAAGGTATCATGTTGGACGCTGCTGCCATTAAACCCAACAGTTTCTGAAACTGTTTGACAGTAAGTGATTGGCCTAGATTTATTCTTTTCACAGCCAAAAGGATGGACTCTATGCATGCTGGTGACAGGCGCGCCTGCATCGACATTGAGTCCCAAACCACGCCTAGAAAAGTGGTCCTCTGTAGTGGAGAAAGCACACTCTTCAGTGGACGTTCAGTGGACTTTTCCCTCGACAGACGCACGTCGGTAAATTAGGGAATGAACTTGCGCTCCCGGGGGGCGGTTCAGCAAAAAGAGGAGGCATGTTCTGACGCAAACGTTCCCTGGTGCTATTTTGCAGTTCCAGAAAACAATTCCACCACAGACCAGGAAAAACATAGTTTAAGCAGACAGTGCACTAATACTCTAATGAGAGTTAGTTGACATGTAGTCGCAAAGTTACTTCTAGTCAACAGAATGTTCAAACGGGACCATCAAAATAAAGTGTTACCTTGATAATACCTAGAATATCAAAATCGACTGCTGGCGGTAGATCCTTTTCCCCTTTAGCACCAAAACTTTGGAACAGTCTTCCTAATATTGTCCGGGAAGTAGACATACTCTGTCAGTTCAAATCTAGACTAAAAACAAATCTCTTTGACCTAGCATTCACATAACACATTATAGACTTCTATAATTCAATGTTAGGCTGCATAGTTTAGGTCACCCGGGAACACTTCCCATAAATCCTGATGTACTCGTTACATCATAAGAAGGATGGCGTCTATGCTAATATTTGTCTCTCTGTTTATTCAAGGTTTACTGCAGTCTGACGGATCCCGGCTGTATCCAGATCAGATGGTGGACCTGCACCTGGACCCATCGATGACGCATCCCTGAAGTGCCAGCCTCATCAGCCCTGTGAAGGCCTCATCGACACAACCAATTGACTTCTGACCTGTAATGCTGCCTGGATCATAATCATACACTGTTCATTCGTTGGCTACAGGAGAACTGGTCCCAACTGAGCCTGGGTTCTCCCAAGGTTCTGTTCTCTATTCTGTCACCTGATGAAGTTTTGGGTCCTTGCCACTGTTGCCTTGGCTTTTGGCTTGCTTAGTTGGGGACATTTAATATTCAACAAAATTATTGAACTGCCTTACCTAAGGTGGATGATGGCACAATTCTCTTCTAGAAACAAACTTTGTTGTATTATTTTCATGCTATCACTGTGAAGCTGATTTGATACAATCTGTATTGTAAAAAGCGCTATATAAATAAAGGTGACTTCACTTAACTTGACTTGACTTACATGTTGAGGTTGTTGCTGACTTGTTAACTCACTTTTATCATTGGATAAATGTATTAATGGACATATAAAATAGATAACTTGTGTTTAGGTTCTTTATGTAGATTTGTTTATTTACTTTACCACCATGCATGTAATGTAAACAGTGCTGTTGACAAAAGTGGATTATATATAATAACACACATTCATCACTCAGATGTCATCTTGTGATGTGCTCATCTGCAATACTTACGAAGATTTTCCTGTCAGATGTAAATAGACATTTAAAGTAAACGTCTTTAAGATTTATATGGTTAATGTTTGTCCACTTTGAAGACGTACGTGTGCTTATGGAGCTCCCCTGTTAGCTATACATCATAAAATCACAACTACACTATACTGTCTAGCGTCTTTACACCTTTACCAGTTCAGCAGTTTTCTCTACAGTAGTTCAACACATGAGATTTTAACACAAGGAACCGTGTTTACTCACATTTGAAAACACCCGTGTCGCTGATCACTGCAATGTCGAATGATGACGTCTCTTGTCCCGTGGCCTCCTGGGATAGAAAAGTATCCATCGGATGAGCACTTCAGAATCTGGTCGGAAGTAGTAGATCATCCGGGGATTTCTCACTTACTGTTTTATGAATACTGAGGATTCGGACATACTATTCGCCTACTGCTTTTTGGCTACTATATAGTATGGAAGAATGCGGTTTCAAACACAACCAATGAGCAGAAATGTCAGGGGTCAGAGGTCATCTTACCTGCTCTTGAGCGTCAACTGGTGGTCAATGAACAGCAAAGCAGCAAATACAAAGATTTCAGATGAATGGAGAAAAAAACAGCATAATGGACATGACAACTCTGAAACTCACTTACATGATGATGCAATTACTAAATGATGAAAATAACCATCCATATTTACATCTACAAATTCACCATTAATGAAAATTAATTGAAAATAAAAAGTCATTTGATTCCATATTTGAAACCATGAAAATGTGTTTTAATATTGGTGCAAAACTCAAGTGTGTTGGATTAACAATCACTTTCTATATAAAAAAAAAAAAAAAACGTAGCTTTAACTCAACTTGAAGTTGAAATTTCAAACAAATCATGTCAGATATCAAGTGGAAATCTTGGGATGGAAGTAAGCAGAAAGCACACAACTACTCTACACCCCATAATCAATATCTTCATCCCTTTCAAGTTTTTGCACTCCAGTATCATGTTATTTTATTATTAATATTACCTTAACTCACAATGACCAGTGGCCACTGCATGTCTGTCATAGCAAAAACATCTCAGGTCATTAAATTTGCACAAAAGAGCGAGTTGAACGGTGTGAAGTGCGGATCGAAACAAAGCTGGATGTTACTGAATGCCCATTTTAAGAGAAGTGCAAGAGGATTTGAAACCTCGAAGTCTTAAAGGACAGAGGGCAACTTTAGGTCGTCATCTGAGAGCAGGGGATTTTCTTTACAGTAAATGCCATCACTGCGAGGGTTTAACATTTATGTTAAAGTTATCTTCTATGTGTTTCCTTGTTTGAATCTACTATTAAAGACTCTTTTGAGTTTCTTCTTCATGCACTGTTACAGCCGTCTTCATGTCAAAGAGATTACCAGGATATTTCAGGACACACTGAATGAGTTTGCTGGAAAAGCAGTGTTTCTGGGAAAACTTGGCATAAAGTGAAAGAGAAAAAATCCCATTTTCAGAGAATCACCCAGACAAGTAAACACAAGATTAACCTGATAGTTTCGCAATAGTAGAACATTATAGAGATGTGTAAGTCTTTTGTTCCTTAAACTCATATTGAAACTAAACTCTTGGGAAAATAAATAAATAAACGGATCATATAAATATGATCAGGATTTCAGTCAGAGCGAATCCCTCTTCAGACGCTCTTCACTCACTCCAGGTAGGCAAGAATATTCATACTTCTTTATTTATAGCAAATTATGATTATATTCCTATTACATTCAGATGATTATATATTTTAGTTGTTTATTCATTTCACTAGTGTAGTTTTTAGAAATGATGTGACTTCATGACTGACTAAATCTGACTAAATTTTGTGCATGAATTCATTTAGATAATTGATTAGTTCAAAATAAACATTTTTATAACTTTTGAATTGTAGATGTTTTTCTCATGGTGATTTTCCTCAGTGTGTTTGACAGATCTGAACACACACACACACACACACTGGTGATCTTATCAAGCAGTGTCTCTGATCACAGTGTTTGACATCATCCTTCAGTCCAGCGTGAGTCTCCATTTCATTTAGCAGTTTATGAGTCGTGGTTTTTATCTTGGCATCATGGATTAATTAAATTGAAATTCTTTAATGTTCTAACATTGATGAGATTCCCTTTACTTTTATTCTCATGTCATTGACACAAGTGTACAAGTAGTGAAAATAGTTTGTGCATATCCAATGCAGAACAAAGAAAGTGACATTAAACTACAATAAATACACACACAATTATTACATACTAGCCTAATGCTTAATGAAGCTAGCACACAAGGGATACTTGCCTCGCGGTACAAACGGGTGAAACTGATTACTGACATGTAGTAATGCTGACAGATTAAGCAATGGCTCCTTGTGCTCAACGTGTACCATTGTCGGGTGCACAAACAACAAGCGAAAACGGAAGGATTTTATGAATGGGAGCTGTTTCCAACATAAACGGATCCTCTACGCAGAAAGAGTGTTTCTTGTACTTAGAAAAAACTGCAGTTCAACTGTATCTATCTATCTATCTATCTATCTATATATATATATATATATATATATATATTTATATTAAGTTATGTTTTCAATAATTCTCAAATTAATTTGAGAATTAACTTGAATGTGCAGCAGTTTGTACAAATAGAGAGTATGTAGGCTTACTATATTTGTTGTAGCCATTAAATAAGAGCATTTAGTTTCATATTTGTTCAAATATTATAATGTTATTTTTCCCATCTATGTTGATAAAATTGAACACCGCGATAGGATGCATCGGGAGACATAGAGTGGGTCAGACATGATTAAACTTAATTTTCTTCATTAAGTTTTGTTTTGTAGAAAGCCTTTCTTTAAAACAGAGGTCTTCAATCCTGCTCCTGGAGGGCCACTGTCCTGCAAAGTTTAGTTCAAACCCTAATCAAACACACCTGAATCAGCTCATCAAGCTCTTCAGAATCGCTTGAATATTCAAAGGCAGGTGTGCTGAAGCAGGTTGGAACTAAACTCTGCAGGACAGTGACCCTCCAGGAGCAGGATTGAAGACCTCTGCTTTAAAGTGAATTTCATTTTGTATAAATTGTATCTTAATTTTAATAAATTTTCATCATCCAATTGCCTGGATTTAATAAATAGGAAGCAAATATAACAGACAATATAAATCATGACATGGAGGCGCCGGCGTGCCGCGGTCACTTGCATTGCACGTGAACAGGACCATGTATCATCATAAATTAACCGAAACTCAGACATGAGAAATATAGCCTAAAGAAATATATATCTAAAGAAACCTTTAAATGTCTTTAAATTAAACAATTCAAAATGAAAATAAATAGGCTACTCTCTGATTATGTAATCCAAGATGTGCATTTATCTCTAGGCTAGGCTATAGGCGCGTTCACTACGGAGATGGCGATTGTCAACTTCATCTTTGCAGCAAAGTGATTACACTGACAGAAAAGACTAGTTTATTAATAAAAATCAATGCACGCGTGTCACTGGATTTACAAATGCACATCTTGCTTGTTGCACGCACACTTGGCACACATATTATGCCGAAATAACGAGATATTGTGTTTAAATAACATTATTAATTATAATAAATCTTTAATAATATTTGATTGAATGCCGAATGTTCTGCTTGTTCAATTTAATAAAATTAATACTTTGTGATCATCAAAATAAATGAATATTAAATATTAATTGGCCAATTTTTGCTAATTTATTAAAAATATTTATATATAATATATCTAGCACCCCCTCAGCACATTAAAAAATTATCTGGCGCCGCCCCTGGTTATAGCGGTCCAAAATGGTAGGGTCTAAATCGGGCTCGGGCTTATAATTACAGTTATATGGGGCCGGGCTCGGACACAACGGGCTCAGGGTCGGGCTTGATTTTTTGGGCCCGATCTAAGCTCTACTCGTCATTACCCAAGCAAGTTGTTTGGGCTTGTTGATGCTCTCTAAAAGCAGCATAGACAGTATATAAACTGGACACAGCGACCCCATTAGATTCAACAGAGACAAGTGAAGTCAATTAGAAGCTCTTACTTCCTGATGGCCGAGCGACTGCGCAGACTCAAACTGAGCTTGACGATGTAGATGTGACATGAGCAACCCGTCTGTCTTCTAGTAGCTGTGCCAAGAGAAATCTAAATCATTCCCTCCCGAAACTTGCAGAGACGGAGAGCGTGAGGAGGAGCTGTCCATGAGCGAGGAGCAGGAGCAACTTTATGACTCTCTATGGACTTTATGCCTCCACGTCCCCCCGATTGCTCGTGAGCTTCTCCTCCATACGGTAATTTCCCTACTGTGCGACAGAGAGTTGCGTGGTTATGACGCAATCGTTAGCATATTTTTACAAAAACTGCTTCCACGGGGCCATAACGTAAGATACAAGGTAATGGAGCCTTTTATACATTGTCGTGTTTCTTTAGAAATAAATAATGGACAAATGGAGTCTTTAAATGCCTCAGATGTGAAGTTATTCGCTGTCAAAGTGACGCCAAAATGAATGGGAGTCAATGGAATGCTAACAGCAGGTGATGGCTTGCTAGCCAATGGCAGCCCCCGGGGGTGGTATGCTATTCGAGAGCTCGGTTACCCCCCTGAATAGCAGTATCTTCAGGCTAAAGTAAACCGGAAGTTCGTTACCGGCTTGTTCTACGTTGCTATAGCGATCATGGGAAAGGTCAGAGTTCGGGAAAGTTGTGAATATATATTGTTAGTTATGAATGATCATAGAGTAATCTTTGTAAATGCATGGTTTGCTCTGGCAGTTATTTTTTTTTTATATTTTATATATAATTTCAGGAACTCAGGTTGTCTTCCCTCACAGGCAGAGCCGGATTAAATAAATGGACTACACTAGGCAGGCTGCATTTTTTGGGTGCATTGGACTGGAAAGGCTGACTTATATCTCCAAGGGTAAAATAAAGGACTTTGTACAATTATGGGAGCCATACATGATTATTATATCATATCATCTTTTATTATCATTTTGAATGAGATTTTCTTGTAACTTAAAACTTGACACGGAAATGTTGTTTTACTTTATCTCTGATAGGTGCAGGTCTCTGATTATGTGAATGTGTGTGTGAGTGATACATGTTTCGTTTTTTTTTTTGTTATGTTTGTTATTATTTAAAAATTAATAAAAAATATTTGGAAAAAATAAAAAAATAAAATAAAAATAAATAAAAACAAGCAACATTTACTAAGGAAACCATTTAGCATGCTCCACTCAGGGATAATCTTCAGCCTTCCAGCATCACAGGCCTCCATCACAGCAGAAACACGTCTTGACGGCATCATCACAATCTTGTGGAGAAATAATAAAATGTATACATAAGACAGCTGTTTGAGATTTGAATATACTTGGTTTGGTTCTCATATTTCATTTCATTATAGTAGAAAGTATAGCTCTATATTATACATTTAATTTATATGCATCTTACATTTGATTTTAATATTCATTTTACTTATTCAGATTTAGATGTTTAAATGGAAAACTTACATTTACAAATGCTTTCTCCTGAGTTTTGATGAGGTGAAGTCCTCGATGATGTCTTCAAAATCCAGGGCAGTTGTGAATCCATTTTCAATTGCCAACAGGGCAAAGGCATTCAGTTTTTTTTCTGTTAGTGTTGTTCTCCGGTATGTTTTTACTCGTTTCAACAAAGAAAATGATCTTTCTCCTGAACAGTTTGCAATCGGTAATGTCAGATACATGCGAAGGCAAATGTCCACATTAGGGAAAGCATCCCTCAAGCCTAGCTCTAGGAACTTCTTGTACATGGCCATGACTGATTCTTCATCTTTTACCATTGAGATGAACTGGAAAAACTCTGCTGTAAAGTCCTCCTCAAGATCCTGGGGGTATATTTTCTTCAGCTTTTCTGTGGCTGCACGGATTTGTTCAATGTTCATTGATTTCGTTTTAGTAAGGAAACCAAATTTCTCCTCCACGTTTTTGTATGCGTCTTTGCGTTGTTTCAATTCTTGTGACAAGCAGTCACAGATGACATAATGTGTGTCAATCAAGAATGCTTCACGGCCTGAGCGCTGCACCTCTGGACCTGCAGTCTCATCAAACATAACTTTCTTCACTCGTCTCCTTTTGCTATCTGCTTTGTATCCCTCTGTCGCTGTGAGAGTCTTAGCCTCTGCTTCATAGACATCGAAATCATTTCTGGCCTGTCCTATGTATTCTATGAGTGAACTGTACAGAATAGGAACAGTACATACATCAATTTGTACCTGTTGCAATGCTTTGCTGGTTAAATTGATTCTTCTCAGCAGTTCATCCCACAGTACTGTCATAACTGCAGTTTCAAGGGTTTCCATCACTGATATTAATTGACTCGCCTCATATTGAGCAGCTCTGGGGGTTCCATGGTCAACTTTGATTTCGTTCAAAGCATCCTGTATAGCTTTGTAGCCAAATCTCAGAGCTTTTGTTGCATCAGCTCTTGCAGACCACCTTGTGCCGGAAAGGCTCTTCAGTGTCAGACCTCGCTCACATTTTGTGAGATGGGCTGTTAAAATCTCCCACCGCCGAGTTGAAGCTGAGAAGAAGTTGTAGAGATTTTGAATGAAGCCAAAAAATGAAACTGCTTCTAGGCAACATTCTGCTGCACATGCACCAACTAAATTAAGAGAATGTGCAGAACATGGTATGAAGTCAGCATAAGGATTTTTATTTTTTATTCTTGCTTGGAGTCCAGAATATTTCCCTGCCATGTTACTTGCATTGTCGTAGCTCTGCCCACGACAGTCCATCAAATCAATATCCAGTTCTTTTAACTCAGATTTGAGTGTTTCCTCCATGTGTTCTGCAGTATGACCATGTAATGGTATGAACTCCAAAAATCTCTCGACAGGCTCACCACTTTTCTTCAGGACATAGCGAATTATCAAAGCAAGCTGATCAACATGTGTGACGTCAGGTGTTGAGTCCACAATGATGGAGAAATACTTGCCATCTTTAACTTCTTTTACAATGGCACGCAGAACTTTCTCAGCCATCAGCTGAATAAACTCATCACAAACTGTAGAGGACAGGTAACTGGTATGTCCCCTGCCCTTGTTTCCATATCTGGCTAGATGCTCTGACAGAAGTGGATCAAAGCGACTAATTAACTCCAAGCAGCCCAAAAAGTTCCCATTGTGGGGTGATCCTACTAACTCATCGTCCCCACGGAAGGGCAGTCCTCGTGAAGAAAGAAACTGAATAGTTGCCACTACACGTTTCAAAATGTTGAGCCAGTATGCTCTCTCAGACTCCTGTTGATGTACTATGTTTGAATCTATGCGTGCATTTTTATTTCCAAGTGATGATAGACTCAGCACAGCAGTACGATGATCCATACTATTCTCATGTTCATGCAAGCGATTAGCACAGTTTTTCCAGTCATTAAATCCAGTGACAAATTGATTGTCTCTTATACTGAACAACTTGCAGCAGTAACAGAATACAGTGCCAGTAGACGGTGAGTACACTAACCATTTTCTTGACAGGGTTTCTCCATTTAGCTTTTTTCTAAAGAAGTGTTCCTTGGTTAAGCTTCGGTTAATGTCTCCATATTTCCTCTGTGATGCAGAGAAATCTCCAATATTTTGACAGGGGTGGTTTAGTGCAAAGTACTCACGCATCCTGTCATCAATTTGGTCCCACTTTGCAGGATCAGATGGGTAGCTTGTTAATACCCTTTCTGGGTCTAGAGGCTCCTGCTGCAAAATGATATTGGGCTCACTTCTGGCTGGCTGCTGTTCTTCCATGATCAGCTTGTCCTTCTGTGACGGCGCTGATGTTAACGGCGCGGGCGCTGCCGCATTTCCCGCCGCATCTTCCACCGCATTTCCCGCCGCATCTTCCACCGCATTTCCCGCCGCATCTTCCACCGCGTCTTCGGCCGCATTTCCCGCCGCATCTTCCACCGCGTCTTCGGCCGCATTTCCCGCCGCATCTTCCACCGCGTCTTCGGGCCGTGTCTCCGGGCCTGGCTCGGACTCTGCTGACTCGAGCAGGTTCACAGCTGTCGGACGGCTGCCCGACAGAAACTTCTGTAAAGCCCCCCGCTGTCTCTTCTTTTGTTCCTCTTCATTTTTTTTCTTTTTACGCTTTGCCGCACCCGAAAGCATCTTCTTGAATGTTAGCCTAGTCAAAACACACCTGCCTGCTAGCTTTGTTGTCCCGTTCTGACCTCTGACCGCCGCTGACGTGACGTGACGTCCCCTCGGACTTAACTGGCTGGCGCCTCTATACAGTCATGGGCTGGCGTTAATGTGACGTAATGTAACTTAACAGTCTATGGTTAAGATAAACATCGTCACTATTTTTAGTTAATTAATAAATATTGAAATAAATTGTAGATGGGACATTTGTACAATTTTATTTATTTTTATTTTTATTTTTTTTTCTCTGTCTGGGCCCCATCCCGCCAATCGGGCCCTAGGCACGTGCCTAGTTTGCCTTTGCGTTAATCCGGCTCTGCTCACAGGTCAACTCCCAATGAGGGCATTGTTCAATAAAACCCCTTAGGCTATATAGGCCCTATTTGTGCAATCAAACGCACAGGCCAGATAGAGACTAAACACATTATATGCATGTGCATGGCGTCACCATTTTCACAGATTCACGTTTTGAAGTTGACTCAGAGATGATAACGTTATGGTTTTCAAAAACTTGCACTTTGAAACCTGTTTAAAAGTGTGCGTTCTCAGGCCATCAAACAATCATTGTTGCATTAATTCCCTGTTATTACTGTAAAGCGGCTTAGTAAAAAGCTCTATATAAATAAAGGTGATGTGACTTGACTTGCAACAACAACAAAACCAGATCAGACACACTGATATTCATCAGTATAATAAGATAAACTACCAGGATATTTCAGGACACACTGAAGGAGTTTGCTGGAAAAGCAGTGTTTCTGGGAAAACTTGGCATACAGTGAAAGAGAAAATAACAGACAACCACCCAAAGGCAAAAGAGGAACCGGATAGTTTTGTAATAGTAGACCATTATAGAGATGTGTAATTCTGTTGTTCCTTGTAAACTCATTTTGAAACTAAACTCTTTGGAAAATAAATAAATAAACGGATCATATAAATACGAGCAGTATTTCAGTCGGAGCGAATCCCTCTTCAGACGCTCTTCACTCACTCCAGGTGGGCAAGACTATTCATACTTCTTTATTTATAGCAAATTATGATTATATTCCTATTACACACAGATGATTGTATATTTTAGTTATTTATTTATTTCACTAGTGTAGTTTTTAGAAATTATAAACGGATTAAATCTCACTATTTTTTTCTGCATGAATTTAGTTAATTGATTAGTTCATAATAAACATTTTAATTCAAAAAGATAAACTTATTGGATATTTTAAAAAACAACAAATGATTTGGAAAGAACACTGAAACCGTACAGACAGTGTGTGGTTTTAAATAAAGAAGTGCAGTGTAACTTTTGTATCTCGGTGCTCTTTGGGTTTAGGGATGGTTCCACTCTTAAGAAAAAACAATCCAAGGCACTCAAGAAATTTTAGAAAATATATATATATTTAAAAAAACTTTATTCTTTCATGGCTTAGATTTTAAAAACAGGCGACTACATGTTGGGCCAATGAGCCTTCATCAGGGTGTGAGATGATGTGTGATGAAGGATCATTGGCTCATGTACAGTAGGTGTGCCGTTGCTTGTTACATCTTGTTGCTTCAGCAGGTGAAATAAAGATTGATAACTTTTGAATTGTAGAAGTTTTTCTCATGGTGATTTTTCTCAGTGTGTTTGACAGATCTGAACACACACACAGACTGGTGACCTTATCAAGCAGTGTCTCTGATCACAGTGTTTGACATCATCCTTCAGTCCAGCGTGAGTCTCCATTTCATTTAGCAGTTTATGAGCCATGGTTTTTATCTTGGCATCATGGATTAATTAAATTGAAATTCTTTAATTTTCTAGCATTGATGAGATTTCCTTTACTTTATTGTCATGTCATTGACCAACCTGATTGTATGAATTTTACGAGGTGGATAATTGTACGAATTCATACAACCTCACTCATACGAATTTTTACGATTTTTGCTAAATCATACATATTTTACGAGTTGCCCAATGTGTTGTCCAATCGTATTAATTAGCCACCTCGTACACACTCGTACGAATTGGTCGTGAGATAGCGTTATCATCGACACAATTGTACAAAGAGTGAAATTATTTTATGCATTGATCCTTGCAGGAATACAGAACAAAGATGTATGACAATGTAACATTCAACTTCAATAAATACACAAAATCATTACATACTTGTAGTATCTTCACTATAAATCAGACTATGACATACATTGAGCTAAAGTTATCACTTTACTTCTGTTTGCAGCGGTTACAGCAACAGACATGGGATCATGGTGGTCTTCAGAAAAGTAAGTATTTATTGTTCAAAGCTTTGACTTTATCTTTATTAACTTTATAATCAACTGATTATTATAAATATGAGTAAATCATTTACAACAAGGTTTCATTTGTTAACATTAATTAAATACATTAGTTAACATTAACTATTATTACAGCTCTTAGTTAAAGCTGCAGTCCGTAAATTTTTGGGTTCAAAATGATCCAAAATACATTTTTGAGCAAGTACATAACCAGCCAGTGTTCAACACTCTCTGCTTGCCGTAGCTCGATTCAAAACGGTAAGCTTGTAATAATGTTTTTAATTCCGCGGGAAATTCAAGCATGTCTGCGTTATTACGTCACATCTGTACACATAAAGAAGAGTCTCGGCTAGTCGGCTATGAGTGTGAGGATGCTGGTGGTGGAGATTTAAAGCCTTTTCTCACAGCACTTGATATAATTACACTTATCAATTTGATGGCGGATCCAGAAAGATTCAAATGACACTCATCAGTGACAACTAGAGATTCACCCGATGTAAAACGCGAAAGACTTCAGACTTCGGAGTGGCTACAGAAAAAGAGACTGCAACCGGCCCGTGCGAACACAAGGATAAATATCGGGAGGGCATTAAATGTCACGCAATGCTGATGTTGTTAAAATTAACAATTTGAGAACAAAGTATAATTTGCACGGTTTGGCGTGATATGATAAGAGATCGTTAGATTTAATCAGCGTGATTTACTGCAATGCTTTATCCCATTAGTTGGTCAGAACAAAAGTGGATGTTACTTGTTCAGAAGACATTCTCCGGTGAAAATTCTTATGTTGGTCATACTTCCAAAAAGTAGAATCTGTAATTGCGAATGACAGTATCCACACCAGCGGCGACTGACAGCCGCACACTCTCCACAAAACATTGGAGATCGTGCCGAGGCACAACCCACGTAAAGTTGATAATTCCGCGAATAACTGCAGTTGCAGATTTCGAACAGAGATGGCGACAAAGAGGAAAAACTACAGACTGCAGCTTTAATTTTTTTTTTTTTTAAATGTATAGTTCCTCATCACATCGAAGTTTATATGGACAGTGTAACTTATACTGTATTCAGCAGCTCCTTAAACCACAACAGAACATGATTGTGACGTCACAGCAACACAACTCTATATGAAGACTTCAGATGCAAAAGCCTCTATTTTTATCAAGCTCGTATATTTAAGTTCAGTAATTTCACTTAAATGGCATTGAAAATGACCTATTAATTGTCATTAAAGTGAAATTACTGAACCTAAACAAGCTTGATAAAAATGATCATTCTAGAATAAAATTTCAAATGGCACTTAGAGGCTTTTGCATTTGAACTCTTCATATATGACTTACAGTAACTTATGAGATAATAATAATATAATACTTGTAGATACTTCAAGCCGACTGTTTTTACATAGATCATTCTATTATTATCATCATTTTTATCAGTGCATTTTAAAATTATTTTATTCAACACCCCAAGCATGAACGATGCATAAAACACATGATTGTAGTTGAGTGAGTTGAACTAGCGCAGGTTCTGCCAGTAAAGGACACTGGTGTAACGTTAGCAATGATGTACATCTGAGACGGAGAGAAGTTATCAAGAGAAGGACATAAAACTAGAACACAGCCTCTATTAGCCAATGAATTAACTAATGTTAACAAAGGAGCCTTTATTGTGGAGTTTATAGTGTTGTTAGTTTGCTATAGTGCAAAAGTACAGCATGACAATTACAATGTGCATAATGCTTAATATAATATGTGCCATTTGGCTGTTAAACCATAAAACAGACAAAACAAATATCCAGTGCTGTCTACTTATGAAAAATGTTTTGATATTTCAGGGAATTGCAGGACCTGAAGTCTAAAACTGACATTGCTAAATTAGATGAGCTGAATTGGACTAACAGCCAAAGACAAACTAAGAATATCACAGATGATTTCATGAAACCAATCGACTTAAAGATTAACGAAATAAAGAATTCTCAGAGCGATTCTGCAAAAAATAAGAGAATTGACAAAACTATCGAACTGCATGGGAAACTAAACACAGCTAAGGATGATCTATTAGTAAAGATTGCTAGCCCATGTGCAACAACAGAGGAAACTTGTAAATGTATTCAGACGATGAAAAACACAGCTGTTGAATTTAAGAACAGTCTGAACTAAATTTAAAGTGCCAACTAATAAAATCATGCAGAAAGTGTTCAGTCTTTGAAAGCAGTGAATTTAGGTTTTTGAAAGATTTAATTTTAATTTTTGATGAGAAACTGTTTGATTGTCATTTTTCTGGCTCTGTATGACCTTGGAGAAACTCTATTTGTCTTTGTAAATGAACCACTTACTCTGGAGTTTAGATTCTGTTTATTTCTTGTGAAATTATTCAGGCATTCATTTGAATTGCTCTTTTTGTTGTATGTGTTACTGTTTTGTAATGTAATGTAAAATAAAAACAAGAATCATGCTTTCCCAACTGATGTAGATGTCAAGACCAAAATATCTATTACAAAATAAATGTACATCTGATCTCACCAACACATTCACCAAACTGTGTGATCTTTTATAAGTAAGCATAGGAAGGTATTTGAAATAAATGAAGTTAAAATTAACAAATTTTTGTTTAAAATATTCAATCTTGTAACTGTTCTTGGTGTAAGGGTTGGTTTACTGAAAATGCCTTTGGTCTTTTTTTATTCATTCCTTAATAACTGACTTGTATTAGACCTTCACCAAATCAACAGTCCATAATCCATTTACCAAACAGATTAAAACCAAAATACATATAATGTCATCATAAAGCTCTCCATGATTATTTAATATATTAGTTTATTAATCAGTAACGTGTTTGAAGAGGAATTTACTCTGTAAGATGTTAAGTTGTTAATAAAAAAATAAGTTTAAAGAATGTTTCAGGAACATCATTCTAACCTTAAAAAAACGTTCCACTAACATTAAGAAAACTGGACATTGTAATGTTCCCATAAGCAGAACAATGTTTGGGAAGCGTTCTGTTAGCTGTGGAGTTCATCTCTCCTGCTCTCCAGCTTCATCTGGACATTAAACAGCTGTGATGAAACATGCTTATTAGTCTGATATCAACAGCTTTAAGATACACTTACATTAAATACAACTAAAAAACACACTAATGCAGATAACTGGGAAGAAAAGTAAGTTATATTAAACAGACACTCCACTAGTACTCCACTAATACTAATACTCCACTAATACTAAAAAAATCCAACTTGTAAATTGTTTACTCATCTTAAGATTATAAGTTGAGTGGGAAAATGTTTGAGTGCAATGTTGAATTAACTTATAAAAACTATTTAACTGCATGCTTACTACTATTTTATCCAATGAACACAAAAAAATAAGTTGAGAAAACTTAATGTTTTGATTTCTGCGCTGGAACGTTTAACTTCCCACCATCGCGCATGCGCAGTCTGTCTCTATGTGTGTTACACGGGGTTTCCGCCTTCAACCACGGGATTGGATTCATCTCTGTTTGAGGTAAGTTTTATTTTGCTTTATGAATGAAAATAAGCTACATTAATTGCACACATATGTTGGTAAAATTATATAGTATTATGTTGGAGACGATAAGTGTCTGTTGTTAGAGATTATCCGCGTAGCACATGGCTAACTTACTTAACTATTGACACCTAGACTAACGTTAAAGTGAGGAAACATGCTTGAATGAGAAAAGACAAGAACGTGCACGATGTTTAAAATGTTAAGCACAGTAAGTCGTGAAAAAAGACTCAAATCTGGTGCTTGCGCTGATTGAGACAGAAGAAAGCTGTTTATCTCAGACAGAATGTGAGTGCGAATTCAGTTATCTTTCACGGCTTATTGCTAATTAATAGTGAAATACACACAATTATTTCAAAAACCCCACTGTGTGTGTAGTATTCACGTAAATACAGTCGGCTATGTCTTAAGTGAACAAACAATGTTGTGAAATCCAGATGTTTCAGTATTAGATCTGTGCAATAGCTCTTAAAGTGACAGTAGTTCAATTTAAATTCAATTTCAAGTTTATTTGTTATATAGGCCTATATACAAATGTCAGTGACAATTTGTACATGCTTAGGTTGAGGCTCAGGCATTCTACAGTAGTGCAATATAATTCAATATAATACAATTTAGAGGAAAAAAATATATAAGCCTATATATAAATGCAAAACAAATGTTATGTTAAAAATACGCATGTTTGCTTTGTATATTAAATAATGTTTAAAGTGAAAATATTTGATCTGCTGTTGTCAGTGTCCTTCCTGTTAATCAACAAAAGACAAAATCGCTCACTGCTCTTTAATAACTTTTGTATTTTTAAGGAAAAAATGAATGAATACAGTGAAGACTGCATTAATTCTTTTTCACATTTGATTCCATTTCTGTAGTATTTTTACTATATGTAAATTAACCTACTGTAACTGTTTTTTTTTAGTTTAATATGAATCTTTGTTCTGTTGTATTTGTCCCTTTTAGACTAGTCCCTGTTTTTGAAAGATCAGGTGAGTTTATCATTTTTAGTTAGTAGAACTGAATTAACGTGTAGGCCTACACTTAATTCTTACGGTTTTAACCATGTTTGTTTTTGTTTTTTTCAGGGTCTGTGCTGAGTATTACAGGTTTACACAAACTAATCAGAAGAGTACCTTTTTCTCTTAGTTAGATGAATACACATCTAATTGTACAAAACAAGTGGTGGAGCGTATACGATGAGATGAAGATCCTCCTAGACCAACTTAATCATCAGGTAATTATTTTGCATGTGGTCATATCTCTCTGGTTAAAGGCTGAATTTTGCCATCTCCTTTTCAAGGTAATTCCCATGCTTCTCTTTGGATATAACATGCATAGCTTGTTCCATATTTGTTTTCTGTCTTTCAGACACAGAAACTACAATGTGCTTGGTCAAAGAAAGGCTACAACTCTCAGAGCTCTACCTTTGTTTATGAGGGAAAAGTCAGGAAACATGCTGAAGACTTGCCTGGTAAGAAGATGTGTGTCACCAGCATATACACTCACACTTGATATAATTTCACCAGATCCCCATGACGTTGTGTCACGTGTAACTATATTAAATGAATAGTTCACCCAAAAATGAAAATTAGCCCATGATTTACTCACCCTGAAGTCATTAGGTGTATATGGCATTCTTCTTTCAGACTAATACATTTGGAGTTATATTAAAATGATTCCTGGCTCTTCCAAGCTTTATAAGGGCAGTGATATAGTGGCAGACTTGAGGGTTAGTAAATCAGTTTTCATTTTTGGGTAAACTATCCCTTTAATACTGCATGGCATCTAACAGCACAGGTGCAGGAAATTGGGAGATGTATTCTGTTTATCAGTTTTAGTTCTATGGCTGAATTTGAACAAGCTTAAAAACATGACCACCTTTACTTTTCAAGTGAAGGTACATGAGCACATGTTTAGGGTCACTCTGTGGTGTAACGTATTTCAAAATAAAAAAAAGTTATGTCAATTTATTTTCTACTGCAGGACACAGAGCCAGAAGACATTCACAAGGGGAGAAGATGAGGATCTTAACTATCATTGAAGATGATGTTGCAACTGTTCCACTCCAACCCAATTATAAGGTGCCTCTCTGTAGTACTATAAGAGCAGATTGGGCTAGATAATGTGCAAGAACTTTGCCACAGCTGTTACTCTCATCTTTGGCTTGATTTATGCCCTCAATGTGAACTGTCCTAAACAATTAAAATACATAAAATACACTTTTGACTAAATTAAAAATTGTTTATTGGTCTTGACTTGGCTCAGCAAGAGTCCGGTCCTTCAAAAAATTATTGTTCAAGTAGCTGCAATCCATATGGATAATTGTAAGATTGAGCATTTATTTGTTCCCTTTTTTTATTCTTATTTAGTGCATAGTTTTTTTTATGGCTTCATTTCTTCTCTAGAACATAAAGATATAAATGTAAACCATGTTTTAAATAAATGTAACACATATGATTTAATCCATGTCTTCTGAATACAATCGGATATCAAGATTTAAAAAGAATTGTTAGTTTATTATTTCTCCCAAAACTGTATTACTTCAGAAAATACAAATTACAGCTGCATGTCTTTGTGTCTTGCACAGAAGAAAATAAGTCCTATGAGTTTGAGACAGAAAAAAGTAAATAATTATGATTTTGGGGTAATATATTCCTTTGAATAAAAAAAGAAAATTCTTGTCATGATGACAGCTAATTGAAATGACATTTTTATTTGCCTTCAACATGCTTCTGAATAAATGTTTTGTTAACATTGACTCACTGTTTTCAGTTTTTGACTTGGGCAAAGTTATTGTAGTTTCCAGTCTTCACATATTATTACTTGGTACCAATTTCCTTTAGGATTTTTTTGTTCACTCAACTTCAGACATTGAGACAATTTTTTTTGAATTGGCTCAACTTAAAAAGGTTTGTTAAAAAATAGTTGCACCTCTCCAGAAAACTAACAATCTTAAGTTAACCTAATAAAAAAAAAAATTGTAAGACTTACAACTTAATTTCAGTCAGTCTAACTGTTATTTACAAAAGTTGAGTAAACAAGAAAAAGCTGAAGGAAATTGGTACTAAGATTTTTTTTGTTGTACTGGCTTAAATTTTTTTACAGTGTGGCCATAGTGTTTGTTCTACTTCAGTCAGGTTAGGTATGCAATCTGTTGATAGGTTATAGACTTTCTACTGATATCAACTGTCTTTCACTTTAATTAGATAGTCCTAAAAGATGTCTACTAACACTTAGTGGATAATGTCTATTAATAGTCTACTGATCATAAACAATTTATTAATCTGTTGATAGGTTATATAGACTTTCTACTGATACAAACTCTTTTTCACTTTAATTAGATAGTTCTAAAATATATCTACTAACACTTAGTTGAGAATGTCTATTAATAGTCTACTGATCATAAACAATTTCTTTGTTGACAAGCAACAAATAAGCAACTACATGTAATCTTTAGTTGACTATCAACAGGTTATCTACAAATGGTTAAAACATTTTTAAAAGCAGTTTTAAATCAGCTAAAATAATCATTAATTTGATGCATATGAGACCCCTTGAGTAGGATATACAGTATCATATACTTCATATGCTGACATGACTGTTGACTTTTAACTGACAGATTGATCTTGAGTTGTTGGTACTCAATCTACAGAAAGTTAGTTGACAATTCAAAGTTAGTTGCCAATTGGTTAATAACCTGTTGCAAAATTGACAGTCAACAGACACTTTTTCGTAAAATCTGTAGATTAACACTTGAATTGTACCTTATAGTCTATAGGCAGTCAGTTGAACATATGTTACTTGTCAGTTGAAACAGTGTTGTTGAATGTCAACTGATGCACTGTTGACAAGCTACGGAATGGCTACTAATAACTAGTATAGTCTCAACGAACGGACTATAAAAATAAAGTGTTACCGAATTTTTTAGTTTTATGTAAATGTTCTCACCTGTTTAATAAAGTACATGTAGGAGCGGTCGAAGTCTCGGACGTGGAGCTCTCGTTTATATACTGTCTATGGGAGCTCTCGGCATCTCGAAAACACTGCACTGATATTGATTCTCGTTTTAGTTCTCCTTAATCCAAAGTCTGCTTTCCATGGTCCGTAATGTTTGAACGAAACAACAACAGCATGCAAATAGACATTGCGAACTACACAGTTGTCCACGTCAGTCGCTTTGGTTACTATCAGACGGCTCTGGTTCATAGCTCTGGTTGCCATGACAATACGAGCGGAAACCAGGGACAACGCGGATATGACACCATTGACGGCGACAAAACGGAAATAAAGAAACGGGACGTTTCTCGAATTAAATTACAAATTTCTCCTGGTTTGAAAGTTGTTGGAAACAGTCGGGATAATATAAGTACACAACTAAAAAAAATATATAGTGATTTTTGCTATTTTTAAAGCAAAAAAATATACATATTGTGCCTTTAATGTTGTTTTTAGTATTATTATTATTTTTATTAATATTCATAATCAGTAGCACTATGTATCTCTTTTATACTTTTTATATACATTCATAATCATTTGTACTCATTGTGTTTTGTGAAGATGTGGGGGGAGAGAGACTTTGGGGGGACTTTGAATGTGTGCTGGAAAGACTGAAATGTATATTCAGTGTTTATACAAGCATAGCATAAGGGTATACATTTCAACATTAATGGAAACCATATGTTTCTCTGGTAATGTATGTGTTCCTATGGTGATGTAGTTTTTTCCTTGGTTAGAAGTATAAAAACCAAGCCCTTTTGTCCAGAAATCAGGAAGAGATGGAAAGGCTGCTGTAAGAATTGATAAATTAGGAAATTCCAGACAGTCTGTTTCTGGGTTGACCAGACCCTGAGAGGACAAAGTGACCTCTCTGGAGATTACCATTTGAACTGGCCCTCGTGCACCATTGAGACGAAAGTCTCACCTCCGAGTCATCCTAATCTACATCTCTTGCCCTCTCCCCTCACCCCCTCTCTCTCATGCTCAGATGATCACCTGGTTTCTCCCAAGAAAATGTATAGTTTAATGTTGAATGATTATCACAGAGTATTTCATGTTTGGTATCATTTAAAATGTCACAGTGTGACTGGTACAAATGTCCTATTTCCAGAATAAGTAAAACACAAGGTAATAAGGTTTTTTAAGGTTTATGGATAACTAGCATACAAGGAGGGGTTGGCCTCTAGACAAATGGTCTCCCTACACCCAGAGGTGCTACTAGTCTAGACGGATTTTTGAAAAATGGCCTTCTATAAGAAGTGAGGAGCATTTATGGGTACAAGTCGGGAACCGGCTTACCTTACATATTTCAAGGGTGCTGAATCCGAAAAAACTGGTTCCCAAGCGAAATTTTTAGTTTTTGACCTTCTAATTTGCATATCAAAATGGCCGCCAAATTGCCTATCTTGCTCAGTCGTTGGACCATTTTCCCCTAGTTTTTTTGTAAGTAGGCAATCAAGATGAGGAAATTAAGTTTCTAGATCGATAGTCAAGGGTCAGAGCAAAGATATAATGGAGGCTGACTGCCTTTTTTATGTATATATATATGCAAAATACCAACTTTTAAGGTGAAATTAAGCATTATTTGTGTAATTTTTTAAGGCCGACATACCAATATCACTCTTAAATGTTCCCATTGTATATATGATATGTGATTATTCCATATTACATAATAACTAAGAAAAACACCATTGCAAGTTGTCTGAGATTTCATTTTTTATGCAAACAAAGCATTTATGCTCTTAATTCAAACATCGAAAAACCCAAGTGAACAGAGAAAAAAAAAAAAAAACCCCATGAAACTTCCCTTGAACAGATCTACAGATCACATCTTGTTTCTGTATATTTTCTTTCATATTTGTAGCTTAATTGCTTTGCTTTGGAGGCCGCACACACACACATACACACACCCCTCCCCCTCCATGCACACCGCGTCTCCATGAGAACGAGTGATCAACGTTGAAAGCAAGTTTGCAAAAGGTTGGTATCTCATGAACACCTTTACATAATCACGCATTAAAAAGTGGTTTAATCTTTTAAATTCTGAATATAATTTTGTCAGTGTGTTAATATCGACCCGAGAAGCGATTAACTTTTAGAAAGTTAACTAGTCGCAAGTTTGAGATAAAGATGCACTTGGGCTGTCAATGTCAAAACACTAGCCTAAGCTGTGATTCAAATGTTAAATAATGTTATGTCATTTTTACTTTTACACTGAATGCCTGCTGCTTCCAGATGAGTAGGCAGTAACGATTAATTTAATTTAGTAATTTAGTATAACGATAGGGTGTGAAACTTGGTATTTGTATAGAGTGTGAATTCTGTATAGAAGATGTGTAGATTGTAGAATCAGTGTATGATGATTCATGGTGATCACAGGTTTTGAGTGCTAACGTAACGGATCTGTGCCTTGCTCCAAATATAGGCTACATATCATAACACAATTACCCCTAAATAATATAGATCTTCTAAAGTAAATTTAATGTTATTTTTCTTTGATTTTGCTTTTCAGCTTCAAATGGATCCAATAACAAACCTGAGACCGGTAGATTACAGCATTGTCTGCTTTTTTTGTTTAAGCAACAAGGGGAGTCTTAGTAATGCATCTGACCAAGGATTGGCAAAAGCTAGGCATGCCGCCAGAACCAGGAGAAATCTAAATTACTCAAAGAACAGTGTTTTGATTGATCGTGTTGAAGATGTATTGGACTCCGCTGCAGCCCAGCGTGTTGTATGGCATAAATGGTGCTATTCACACTTCACTGACAAAAGCAAATTAGAACGTTTGCAAAAGACAGTGGGTTCTGAACATGCAGGTAGCAGCAGACAAACTGCAGAAGCACAACCTTGCAGTAGCAGGTTTTCACTGCGAATGCAAATGGATCCAGTAGATTGGAGTTTATGCCTGTTCTGCCAAACAGATGTTTTGAAGAAACCATTGAGATCAGTAATGACAACAAAACTGAGTGATCAAATTATTCAAGCTTCGTCTTTAGACCATAACATTTATGTTCGGCTGGCTGGAGTGATTGATCTAATTGCAGCTGAGGCAAAATATCACTTAACATGTTTAAGAGCATTCATCAGATCTACGGACAAGACAAAGAAGGCAATACAAGAACACTCTGAAAGCTCAGACTACCCAGACCTTGCGATGACATGGCTATGCAAAGAGCTGCAAGGGGCAGCAGATAAAGGACATGTACTTCTTCTTGATGATGTCTGGGAACGGTATAAGGTACTCAGTGAAAAATCATCAACCACAATTCCACTCTCTTACTGCAGTAGAAGGGCAACATTTCGTGAAAAGTTGCAGTCACAGCTGGGTGACATCTTCAACTTTTTTCAACCTCTTGATAGGTGTTCATCCGAGCGAAAAACCATACTAATTCCGACAAAGTACACAAATACGGTGGCAAATACGGCAGTGTTGGAAATGATGGATGAGGATGAGAGTGAGGAAACATTGCCTCAATATGTGCCTACAGATGACAGTTTCTTATCACTTGTACATGTAGCACTGAAAATTCGTCAAGAGTTGATAGAAACCCCAGGCCATAAAGGTTTCTCTGTAAGTGAGGATGACGCCATTGCATGTGTCCCAGATAGTTTATATATGCTACTGAGACTAATCGTTGGTGGTCAAGAGGCACTTGAAAATGACAATTCTGAAAAGAATGAAGACCTTCTCCGTAGAAGAGTACTGAGCATAGCACAAGACCTGGTTTACTGTGTCAGTCGCGGCAGAAAATGGACACCCAAACATATCGGACTAGCTACTACACTACATCAGGCTACACGATCAAAACAGCTTGTAGAGTTATTCAACAAGGCCGGCCACTGTTTGAACTATGAGCAGGTGATGAAGGTAGACAATGCCTTAGCTGAGAGTACCTTAAAATCTATGGACCCAGCAACCGGTGCCATTATTCCATCAAACATGGAAGCAAATCGATTCATCCACTACACTGCTGACAACATTGACATCCTTGATGAGTCCTTAGATGGAAAGAACACCTTTCATGCAACCCAAATGGCAGCCTGGCAACGGGGAAAAAAATATATAGAACTTGACATGCTGAAGCCCTCCACTAGCCATACACTGGTTGTGCCAGATGTCCTGGAGAACTTGCACCACATCAATGTACATTCTGCCACAAGCAAGCCAGCATTCACATCACATGTTAACAAGACCTGGTTTACAAAACCTAAAGGAGACAGTGAGTGTGTGAAACAAGCAAAAGCAACAGACATGGCTTTCTTCCTGCGACGTCAGGATTCTGAACCCAAACCTTCTTGGACTGTATTCAATTAGTCAGTCTCATCAAAGGAACCAGAGCAGACAGCAGTAGGATATTTGCCAATAGTCCTTGCTCCAGCTCATGAGTATGATACGCTCAATACAGTTGTGAAGAGGTACATGGCAATATCATCACATTTTGGCCAGGAGCATACTGTCATAACAGTGGACCAAGGTCTTTACTGCAAGCTCATGGAATTGAAGTGGTGTGTTGAGGAATATCAGTGCAAGTTAATCCCTCGGCTTGGTGGACTTCATATTGCAATGAACTTCCTGAAGACTATCGGAGATCACATGGCTGGGTCTGGTCTAGCTGAAGTGTGGCTGGAGAGTGGATTGCTGGGGGAGGGTGCTGTGCAGCTTGTCATGTCAGGGAAAGCATACAACAAGGGTATGAGAGCTCACAAACTGACCTTGCAGGCCCTATGGCAGCTTTTGTTGCCAACATTCCTCGCGTTTGCTGCAGAATCAAACAAGGAATGCCATGATGAGATCTCTGCTATGGCTGCTGATGACAATCCTGAAACTATTCCTCAGTTGATAACATATCTGAAGCAGGAACAGTTTGACAGTCTCCTCAAAGATTTCATCGCAAGTAAATCTGAAGATGTCAACTTTGTTTTCTGGTGGAACTACATGGATATGGTCTCAACACTGTTGCAGTTTACACGAGCTCAGCGTGATGGACTCTGGGAGCTTCATATTCACTCCTTCAGCTGGATGTTGCCGTACTTCATGCGATATGACCACCTGAACTACGCAAGATGGGGGCCAGTGTATATTGCTGAGATGCACCAACTCCCAGAACCTGTACTATCGGAGTTCCAAAGGGGCAACTTTGTTGTGAAGCGGTCCGATCAACGATTTAACCAGGTCGATCCTGACCAAGCAATGGAGTGGATCAATGGAACAGGGAAAAAAGGAGGGGGGATCATTGGCATTACTAAGACACTTTCAGCCCTTTCCAGATGGACACTCTCCTACAACATGAGGTCCCATGTAGCAGAAGAGACACATTTGATGTTCAGCAACACATCTGAGAAAACCTACGTCCACAATGAAGCTACCAAATCCCGTGAAAAGAGAGACAACAGAGACGAAATGGCATTGGTTTTAGTCTTCAAAGGATTCAAGGTGTTTGGTTCAGTCTCACCAGGCTCATTGCAAAATCTCGCCACGAAAGATGTTGCCACAGAGGCTATCCAAAGCTCATTACTTTCTGCCAAAGACCTAGGACAAGAAAAAGTGAAATCATTCATTGAGAAAAGGATGATTGTTCCTGAGGACAAAGATAAACCAGAGGTCCCAATCCATGCAACCCTACATAAGAGCAAAGCTAAAACATTTGCATCTCTGTATGAAGTGGCCAAAAATCCTAAAATCAAAGACAACAGAACCGTCGTAAAGGCTGACCGAAACGTCCTCAAACGCCTTGTTACGGCCTATGAGGCAGGTCGTCCAGTTGACTTACCAGCTGTCCTAAAATACGAGCTTCTGCCAGTTCCCATATCCCTTGCTGAAATGAATGGGACCCTTCGCACTGGAAACAAGTCTGTATTGGTAAATAAGTTAACAGAAGACATAGTCTGTCCTGAGGCTATTGAACTTCCCGACATGTCCTCTTGCCTCATCATAGATGGACAGGCACTGGTGGTTGCCCTAGGAAAGCCAGACAAAGCAGTAACATTTGGAGATTTGGCTGACACATTTGTCAGAGCAGTATTGAAAGCTGGATGTTCCTATAAACGGATAGACGTTGTGTTTGACAGATACAGAGAAGAGACCATCAAGGGTGCTACCAGGACACGACGCACAAAAGCAGCTCAACCAATCAGACGACTTGTTGAGGGTCGTGATGTGCATCTTCCGAAAAACTGGACCAACTTCCTGTCCCTCCCTGACAACAAAGCTGATCTTGCCAATCTACTTTCTGAAGAACTATGTGCTCAGGCACCAGATGATAAAGAGATAGTTGTTGCTGGTGGGTTCAGAGACAAAGAAACGGAGGTTAGGTCATCGAAAGCAACAACCAACCTGACTCATCTGAGAGCCACACACGAAGAGGCAGATACCCGATTGGTATTACATGCAGTGCACTGCCAGTCAGACACAGTAGTCGTGTCATCTAGAGACACTGATGTGCTTGTGATTCTGGTTTCCCATTTCCCACACATAGCATGTAAAAAACTCTGGCTGTTGTCTGGTACCACAAGGAAGCTACAATATATACCCATTGATGCTGTTTTTAACAAACTGCCAAAGGATTCAGCACCAAGCCTTGTAGCATTTCATGCACTAACTGGTTGTGATACCACATCATACATTGCAAGTCACACCAAAAGTACATCGTGGAAAGTCTGGAAAATGCATCATCAGTTGCTCAGCAACCTCGGAATTGGTGATCTCACGGAGGAGACTCAAAGATCTTCAGAGGCTTTTGTCTGCAGAATATATGATGTGCATAAAACAGACTCTGTTGATGCAGCAAGGCATATACTTTTCTCCAGGACAGGTAAACCAGAAGCAATGCCGGCGACAAGCGATGCGCTCCACTTCCATCTGCTGAGAGTACACTACCAGGCAATGGTTTGGAGAAATGCTCACTATGCCACACCTGAGCTTCCTTCACCCTTGGACATGGGATGGAAACATGGCAGTTCAGGACTACAGCCCATTCTTATGTCACAGAATCCAATACCTGAAAGTTGCCTGGAAATGATCCTGTGTACCTGTAAAAAACAATGCACAACACGCCAGTGCAAATGCCGAAAATCAGGGCTGTTATGCACTGCAATGTGTGCATGTCAGAGTGATGACCAATGTCCTTGTTTAAATGTGGAGTTGTAGTCCTCAAGTATACCAAGGCAAGAGGTAACCAAAGAACTTAGAAAAGGACTGCAGAAAGAAATACTAATCAAAATGAAATTCCAAAGACAAATGGCACACAAGCAAACTAGAAAGGTATAAAAACAATTTACCAAAAACAATTTACAAAGGGAGTGAACTACAGAACTAAAAATCTAACAGAAAAGAGCAAAGCAATTAAGCTACAAATATGAAAGAAAATATACAGAAACAAGATGTGATCTGTTGATCTGTTCAAGGGAAGTTTCATGGTGTTTTTTTTTCTCTGTTCACTTGGGTTTTTCGATGTTTGAATTAAGAGCATAAATGCTTTGTTTGCATAAAAAAATGAAATCTCAGACAACTTGCAATGGTGTTTTTCTTAGTTATTATGTAATATGGAATACATCACATATCATATATACACTGGGAACATTTAAGAGTGATATTGATTGAATATGTATGTTGGCCTTAAAAAACACACACAAATAATGCTTAATTTCACCTTAAAAGTTGGTATTTTGCATTTATATACATAAAAAAGGCAGTCAGCCTCCATTATATCTTTGCTCTGACCCTTGACTATCGATCTAGAAACTTAATTTCCTCATCTTGATTGCCTACTTACAAAAAAACTAGGGGAAAATGGTCCAACGACTGAGCAAGATAGGCAATTTGGCGGCCATTTTGATATGCAAATTAGAAGGTCAAAAACTCAAAATTTCGCTTGGGAACCAGTTTTTTTGGATTCAGCACCCTTGAAATATGTAAAGTAGGCCGGTTCCCGACTTGTACCCATAAATGCTCCTCACTTTCACTTTTTGGGCACTTCCCATCTAGACTATACCTCTGAATGCAAATTTCTTTTGTTAGCACACGTTTACATGTGAAAGAGGTCTGTCTATTTAATGAAATGCAGCAGGGAGATCGGCATCTTTTTCTATACTTCAGATTGGCCTGTGAGGCTGAGAGAGAGATCTCTTAGCCTCACATATTTCTTAAAGTTGGGTTTGCATCTTCTCTCTATTCCAGAGCATTTGATGTTTTGTATCGATTATCTTTGAATTGATTATGAAATTGGCATGATACATTTACCTGACATAATAAATCATTACATGTGATTATTCTAACTGATCTTGACATTGTTCTTTTAATGGTTAAAAGGAATAGTCAAACATTTGCTCACTTTTAGTGAGGCACAGATATTATTAAAACCTTTCATTTATGGAGTCAGATGAATTAACGAGTGAATATATATGATTAATATATTACAAATTTAACCAACCAATACTTTGCATGAGTGAGGAGAGAACACGTGATAACCTTCCCCGTGTATTGGCGAACCGGCAAATTGGACCAATATAGCGGGCCTTACACTGCTGTATGAAGATATCTGTTTGGTCCGTTGTCTCTTCCTCCTATGTCGTGTATGTCTTATAATAAATAAATAAGAGATCTCTTGGCAAAATCACTGGTGTCTGTTTCCATGAAATCAAACAACAGGGGAAAGCTAGATTTTTAAATCAACATCAGCAAACATTTGTTATTGCTCAAGAAAGAGAAAGATGAAAAGCAAATCAACATGACTGTTTTAATGACTATCAAAGACAATTTTTTCTGTAGTTATGTAGTCATTCTTAAGCAGTGGGAGTCAAGTAAGGAGATTGCTGATTTCATTGTTGCTGCCATACCTTCATATAGAAAAGGGAAAATGAGAAAAGCTAAAGACTTTACAGTCTGTGTATTTCTCATATGTGTGTTATAGGGCTGCCTATAGTAGCCTGTATGCAACAGGGTTGTGTATGATATTGGAATATGTGAGAGACTGCACTATAAAAGACTTGATTGGTGAGAGGGCAGTAATGAACAAGGGGATATCAAGACAGAAAAAGAGTTTGGGGAACAGACACAAGAAATAACTAAATAAAAACATGTAACTATTCCCTAAGTCTCCTTAAGCATCTCATTTATATCTATCTGCTTTTTTTTGTTTTATCTCTTAATTCACTAAAACCTTCATATTAATGCATGGTGTAACATGTTGAAGAAAGATTAAAGGACAGAAAGGGACAAAACCAAAGTATTTAAAACTACTAATAAAAACTGTGAATCTAACTTCTGAAATACATTATATTATGATTAAGAAGTGTCAAAAGCTACATTAAAAGTACAGTTTAAATAAATATTCATGGAAAAACAGCAAAACAACACATACCAAAAAACAACCTTGGGTTTACATAATACAATCATAAAGAAAAGCTTGAAAACAAGTCATAACTAAACTGAAAAGCGCATCTGATGAAATATCAAGGTACACTATAAAGAACCAGGAATATGAAATCTGTGCAATGATCTCCAGTAAGACACTTCTGAGAAATCATGTGTGAAGCAAAGACGTCTGTCTTACGTTATATGTTTGAACAAAATGCGTCAAACCTTTCAGCTCATAAGGTATTCACCCATCACCCCTTTAGTGATCTGATAACAGACAATGAGAACATCATGGCCGTTCTGGATTATTGACTCTGTTTGTATGTGGGTATGTTAACATATTTGAGAAAAATGTTACATAACAGGCTGTATAGGAAAATAGAGAAGCTCACGCTACAGATCGATCATGTTTCAGTAGTAAGACTGGAAAAACTGAAAGAACTGAAAGAGAGAGCTAATTTCTGAGAGAACAAGGGAAAATAACATTTGAACTCACTAGTTGAGACGCAAAGTCTCACCTCAGAACACCTCTCTCCCCCTCTCTCATGCTGAGACCACATGAAAATCATCCAAAAATCCATATGGTTTAATGTGAATAATTATCATACAGTATAAATGTTTGGTATCATTTGAAATGTCTCAGTGCGACTGGTACAAAGGTCTAATTTCCAAATAAGTAAAACAAAAGGTAATTAGGTTTTTAAGAGTTTAGAGATAGCTGGCACACAAAGAAAGGTGGCCTCTGAATGTAAATTACCATTGTTAGCACATGTTTCCATGTGAAAGAAGTTTCTGTCTACATAAGGAAATGCAATGAGAGGATCGAGGCCTTTCTGTATTTCAGATTAGTCTGTGAGGCTGAGAGTAAGACTCCCAGCTTCATGTATTAATGTCGGGTTCACATCTCTTCTCTTTATTCCAGAGCATTTGATGTTTTGTATCGATTATCTTTGAATTGATTATGAAATTGGCATGATACATTTACAGTACCTCACATAATAAATTATTACCTTTGATTACTCTAACTGACTTTGACATTATTTTCATTAAAGAGTTCAAATGAATAGTCAAACATTCGCTCACATTTAATGATGCACAGATATCACTAAAACCTTTTTATTTATGGAGTCAGATGAAAGAACGAGAGAATACATATTCAAATGTATTACATTTAATCGAAAATACTTTGCTACGAGAAAAGACAGCAACACGTAAAGACCTTCCATGCTGGTCGAATGTCAAACTGTAGCACAGTGATTATCCTCGTCTTTTATCCTCTCTTGTGTTTAGTACAAGCTGTGGGTGAAATGGGTAACTTTTCAGACCTCCAAATTTAGCAGAGAAGCATCTGTACAACCTTTACAGACAATTTGATTGTCAGATCTTGACAGTCTTTACGATTATGACTGTGTACACTGTAAAACTTTGACCTGCAAATTAATGGTAAATAATGTAATGTTAATTGTACAGTTCTATACTGCAATCTACGGTATGTTACTGTAAATAAACCATGCACTAAATTAAAACTTGATCTGCAGAAACCGACTGTCTTAAATTGGCCAACTGCCATTACATGCATAAACTAATATTTATAATGCGCTAGTAATGTGAGAATATTATTACTGTGAACTTATTCTTTTGGTTTCTTGTTCTTCTCCTGGACTGAAGCACAGGCTCTACTCCCCAGCACAATGCTGACCCACAAAACTCACTTTTACAGTAAACTACTGGCTACAGTGCTTTTTAACTTACAGTTTATTACTGTTAACCTGTTAAGCTGCAAACCCACTTTTGAAAAATCCCCAGAAATGACATACCCAAACTGAAACAGATACAGTTCATGAACCCTTGGTACTAAAAGCACAAGTATGATCTCATTTGAAAGCTGAAAGCTGGCAGTTTATTGTAAATGTAGAATTAATTATTGTCATAATGAAAAAAAAAAAAAAAAGTTATAAATAGCTTCAAAGTTTTGTAAAGTTATTAGAAATGTATTTTTATGAATTGAAGTTGGCACTGTATCAATCTAGAAATGCACTGCAGCTAAAGCCACATGTCTGACCATGTTATATTTAAAATCTGAAGCTGATAAGTCTAAAACTCAAGATCACTGTTTCAAGATCATGTCATATGACTTTATTTTGATTAGACTCTAAAATGCTACTGATTTTTAGTCATCATCTATTCAGTCTTTTGTCTCTATTGTTTTGTGGTGCAAGCCCCATTCAGTCTCAGTCTCTCCTGGACACAACAGGAAAAACTAGTCTAAAGTCAGTGGCGTGTTGCGCATGTTATTCATATGCTATTTTAAGGGCGCATGCTTGGAAATAATGTAGCGCATACACTTTGCTTATCTCACAGACGCAGAGATATTTGTAATTAAAATACAAATAATTATTTGTATTAATGAAATGTAACGGCACATCCGTATGTCATATTTTCCTAATGTCTGGTACCGTTAAACATGTTTTCACGTGAATGAATAATCATATGCAAATGATATGCAGATGAGGATATGCATAGTAAAACTAGGCGTTGTAAACTCCATATATGGTTATTTCGGGGAGGAGACGCATGTGCGCACAATCTTACGCTGATGACATTTTTGGCTTTCGGGCGCACATACACTTTTAGTAAGGATCCTACGCACAGTTTTATAAATGAGGCCCCAGAAGCATGTGAGTAAAGCGGAGCGGTAGTGACGCTTAAATATAAGTTAAACAACTTAAACATACGTTTCATTTATATACGTTTAACCCCTTACTAGTCAGCCCCAATTTTGGCAAGTGATGCATACATGACATACCCAAAATAAAAAGGTTGCTGCTCAGAAGTCATTCTGAATAGACACAACCAATATATAATTAGAAATCCAACCCTTGAGAGTTTACATTTCAAGACTCAAAATTAACCAGACTGTTATTAATATTGAGATATATAAGCTCAAACATAGAAACAAAAACAACAAATATTAAACATATATTTATTAAATGTATACAAATTTTATGTGAATTTAGGATTGCAACTTATAACCACAACTAAAACATGGGGATTTTTTAAAGACAATCATCCCGCACATCCTATTCTATAATAAAATCAGCTAATCGAATATTCGAAAATCGTGACTCATCCCTAATTAATATAGTATTATTGTGTAAGTGGATGACATGACAAGTAGCATAAGGCAGTGCAATTTGTATAAGTGGGGTCAAATGTTCATAGCAAATTTAAAAATAAAGCAATGTAGCAGCATCATAGTGTAAACTACCAGTGTATTTGTGCAAGAGTCAATCAGCTGCCCTTAGGTTATTGGAGGGTGGGGGTGGAAGGAAGAGGCTCTCTATGATTCCGCTATAGAAAGTTAAGAGGATGTATTTTTGGGAGATGAGCCTTCATCAACTGTGGGAGGAAGTGCAGAGGTTTTTGGACTTTCTTGGCCAGGTTCTGTTGTTGGTGTCGATAGATCAAGATGGGTCATCTGTGATGTGGATACTAAGCAACTCTGTGATCTTGACCTGCTCCATCATGGCGCTGTTGATGGGATGATTGTCAACGATCACCTCTGTAGTCATTTGGGTGTGGAGAGATATGATGTTGTCCTGTCCGTGTCTGTGTTGGATAAACAACTGAATTATATTCAGATAAATAAACACAGAAAGCGCACATTACTAGATAATTTTAAATCACATTTTTCATCTTGACATTTGTATTAAGATGCTTAGAAGACCATCTTAAACAAGCTTTATTTTAATATTTTCCTGTAATTATCCCGTATTTGAATACTCTTGCTTAGTTCATTGTGTATGTACCGAATGATTATTTTGGATTATAAGCAACATACCCATAGACCTAGCCTTACTGCTCCACTACCAACATTCTTTCATGGCTAACGTTACTGTTCTCATCAACGACAACGCATATATTCACGGCGAACTATAGCTTGCAGTCTTAAATACAACTTATATGAAAAGCATTAAGATATAGGGGTGTATAATCATTGTAAAACAAATCTTACCTTGACGTTGTCTTGCCGAGACACACCGGTCTCTCCAGGTTGGGTTGTAGACTCATGGATTTGGCTTCAGACTGACGCGACGCCGGTTCAACAAATAACGTGATTGGCCAAATCAATTCAACAAGGTAACAACACAAGCGTTGATTGGATCTCACTCCGGCCAACGTTTGTGATCAGCTAGCAAAATTAAATCTATTTTTATACTTTAATGTGCAACAATTGGCGTTGGAAACAATCGGTAATCTTTTTGTGAATTATTCATACAGACAAATTAAAAAAAATGAGCCAGACAGCTGCTGGGTAACTGTCAAATCAAAAACTAAACGAGATAGACGGACTTGGCCCACCGCCTAAAGACTGCGAAATCACCTTTACCATCATGTAAGTTCATTAAAAACTTACTCTTCAACTTACCAGTTAAGTTGCGCTTGCTCATTATGTTTTTATTGCACAGTGAGATGGAGTACGTCTTGGGACAGAGAATTAGACGATGGAGGGAGAGGGTCTACAGGCCCAGACAGACCTATTTCTCCCTCAGTGAGGAGGAATGTATGCGTAAGCTACGCCTGACCAGTCAGGCTGCCATAAGTTCGGCTATACAAGCAGTTACATCAGGTCTAGTCCGACATGCTGGGGAATACATCCAATTCCCTGTCACACCTGACAGCCAGGAAAGAGCGAAACAGGTGTTTTGGGCGAAGTATGGGTTCCCTGGTGTCCTAGGTGCTATAGACTGCACCCATATGCAGCTACGTGCCCCATCAGAAAACACACTGATATACATTAACCGAAAGGGAACCCATTCAATCAACATACAAGTCATTTGCAATGTTAATAGTAAAATCACCCATGTCTTTGCGAATTATCCTGGCTAGAGCCACAACTCATTTATACTGGCAAACTGTGCCATTCCTGCCATCTTCGAGGGGAATCCCCCCTTGGATGGGTGGCTGTTAGGAGACAACGGCTATCCGTTAAATACATGGCTGATGACACCATTTTTGATGCCAGCAACAATGTAAAATGCTGTAAGAATTGATAAATTAGGAAATTCCAGACAGTCTGTTTCTGGGTTGACCAGACCCTGAGAGGACAAAGTGACCTCTCTGGAGATTACCATTTGAACTGGCCCTCGTGCACCATTGAGACGAAAGTCTCACCTCCGAGTCATCCTAATCTACATCTCTTGCCCTCTCCCCTCACCCCCTCTCTCTCATGCTCAGATGATCACCTGGTTTCTCCCAAGAAAATGTATAGTTTAATGTTGAATGATTATCACAGAGTATTTCATGTTTGGTATCATTTAAAATGTCACAGTGTGACTGGTACAAATGTCCTATTTCCAGAATAAGTAAAACACAAGGTAATAAGGTTTTTGAAGGTTTATGGATAACTAGCATACAAGGAGGGGTTGGCCTCTAGACAAATGGTCTCCCTACACCCAGAGGTGCTATCTCTGAATGCAAATTTCTTTTGTTAGCACACGTTTACATGTGAAAGAGGTCTGTCTATTTAATGAAATGCAGCAGGGAGATCGGCATCTTTTTCTATACTTCAGATTGGCCTGTGAGGCTGAGAGAGAGATCTCTTAGCCTCACATATTTCTTAAAGTTGGGTTTGCATCTTCTCTCTATTCCAGAGCATTTGATGTTTTGTATCGATTATCTTTGAATTGATTATGAAATTGGCATGATACATTTACCTGACATAATAAATCATTACATGTGATTATTCTAACTGATCTTGACATTGTTCTTTTAATGGTTAAAAGGAATAGTCAAACATTTGCTCACTTTTAGTGAGGCACAGATATTATTAAAACCTTTCATTTATGGAGTCAGATGAATTAACGAGTGAATATATATGATTAATATATTACAAATTTAACCAACCAATACTTTGCATGAGTGAGGAGAGAACACGTGATAACCTTCCCCGTGTATTGGCGAACCGGCAAATTGGACCAATATAGCGGGCCTTACACTGCTGTATGAAGATATCTGTTTGGTCCGTTGTCTCTTCCTCCTATGTCGTGTATGTCTTATAATAAATAAATAAGAGATCTCTTGGCAAAATCACTGGTGTCTGTTTCCATGAAATCAAACAACAGGGGAAAGCTAGATTTTTAAATCAACATCAGCAAACATTTGTTATTGCTCAAGAAAGAGAAAGATGAAAAGCAAATCAACATGACTGTTTTAATGACTATCAAAGACAATTTTTTCTGTAGTTATGTAGTCATTCTTAAGCAGTGGGAGTCAAGTAAGGAGATTGCTGATTTCATTGTTGCTGCCATACCTTCATATAGAAAAGGGAAAATGAGAAAAGCTAAAGACTTTACAGTCTGTGTATTTCTCATGTGTGTGTTATAGGGCTGCCTATAGTAGCCTGTATGCAACAGGGTTGTGTATGATATTGGAATATGTGAGAGACTGCACTATAAAAGACTTGATTGGTGAGAGGGCAGTAATGAACAAGGGGATATCAAGACAGAAAAAGAGTTTGGGGAACAGAAACAAGAAATAACTAAATAAAAACATGTAACTATTCCCTAAGTCTCCTTAAGCATCTCATTTATATCTATCTGCTTTTTTTTGTTTTATCTCTTAATTCACTAAAACCTTCATATTAATGCATGGTGTAACATGTTGAAGAAAGATTAAAGGACAGAAAGGGACAAAACCAAAGTATATAAAACTACTAATAAAAACTGTGAATCTAACTTCTGAAATACATTATATTATGATTAAGAAGTGTCAAAAGCTACATTAAAAGTACAGTTTAAATAAATATTCATGGAAAAACAGCAAAACAACACATACCAAAAAACAACCTTGGGTTTACATAATACAATCATAAAGAAAAGCTTGAAAACAAGTCATAACTAAACTGAAAAGCGCATCTGATGAAATATCAAGGTACACTATAAAGAACCAGGAATATGAAATCTGTGCAATGATCTCCAGTAAGACACTTCTGAGAAATCATGTGTGAAGCAAAGACGTCTGTCTTACGTTATATGTTTGAACAAAATGCGTCAAACCTTTCAGCTCATAAGGTATTCACCCATCACCCCTTTAGTGATCTGATAACAGACAATGAGAACATCATGGCCGTTCTGGATTATTGACTCTGTTTGTATGTGGGTATGTCAACATATTTGAGAAAAATGTTACATAACAGGCTGTATAGGAAAATAGAGAAGCTCACGCTACAGATCGATCATGTTTCAGTAGTAAGACTGGAAAAACTGAAAGAACTGAAAGAGAGAGCTAATTTCTGAGAGAACAAGGGAAAATAACATTTGAACTCACTAGTTGAGACGCAAAGTCTCACCTCAGAACACCTCTCTCCCCCTCTCTCATGCTGAGACCACATGAAAATCATCCAAAAATCCATATGGTTTAATGTGAATAATTATCATACAGTATAAATGTTTGGTATCATTTGAAATGTCTCAGTGCGACTGGTACAAAGGTCTAATTTCCAAATAAGTAAAACAAAAGGTAATTAGGTTTTTAAGAGTTTAGAGATAGCTGGCACACAAAGAAAGGTGGCCTCTGAATGTAAATTACCATTGTTAGCACATGTTTCCATGTGAAAGAAGTTTCTGTCTACATAAGGAAATGCAATGAGAGGATCGAGGCCTTTCTGTATTTCAGATTAGTCTGTGAGGCTGAGAGTAAGACTCCCAGCTTCATGTATTAATGTCGGGTTCACATCTCTTCTCTTTATTCCAGAGCATTTGATGTTTTGTATCGATTATCTTTGAATTGATTATGAAATTGGCATGATACATTTACAGTACCTCACATAATAAATTGTTACCTTTGATTACTCTAACTGACTTTGACATTATTTTCATTAAAGAGTTCAAATGAATAGTCAAACATTCGCTCACATTTAATGATGCACAGATATCACTAAAACCTTTTTATTTATGGAGTCAGATGAAAGAACGAGAGAATACATATTCAAATTACATTTAATCGAAAATACTTTGCTACGAGAAAAGACAGTAACACGTAAAGACCTTCCATGCTGGTCGAATGTCAAACTGTAGCACAGTGATTATCCTCGTCTTTTATCCTCTCTTGTGTTTAGTACAAGCTGTGGGTGAAATGGGTAACTTTTCAGACCTCCAAATTTAGCAGAGAAGCATCTGTACAACCTTTACAGACAATTTGATTGTCAGATCTTGACAGTCTTTACGATTATGACTGTGTACACTGTAAAACTTTGACCTGCAAATTAATGGTAAATAATGTAATGTTAATTGTACAGTTCTATACTGCAATCTACGGTATGTTACTGTAAATAAACCATGCACTAAATTAAAACTTGATCTGCAGAAACCGACTGTCTTAAATTGGCCAACTGCCATTACATGCATAAACTAATATTTATAATGCGCTAGTAATGTGATAATATTATTACTGTGAACTTATTCTTTTGGTTTCTTGTTCTTCTCCTGGACTGAAGCACAGGCTCTACTCTACAGCACAATGCTGACCCACAAAACTCACTTTTACAGTAAACTACTGGCTACAGTGTTTTTTAACTAACAGTTTATTGCCGTTAAAATACATTTCGTGGGATATTCTTTTTAGCTTACACTGTTAACCCTTTCAATCCCACAGGAAAATTATGTCCAAACTACAAAGAGTAAAAGTAACATTGAGGCAGTGTTGCAGTGAGATATAAATATGGAAGATATTGTTGAGCATTATTGATGAACACCTGCAGTTAACAATTGAAAATGTTTGCTTTGAAGTGACCATTATGGTGATCAGTGTTTGCTTTAGTTGGGCTCTTGACCCTTGACTTTTTTTAAATCAGTGTTTTTTTTTTTTGTTTTTTTTTTGTTTTTTGCTTTAACTGTGTTTTTGCAAGCCACATTTGTTATGGCAAAAAGAAAATTATGATAATCATTGAATGGTAATTATGTATTGATGATGACAATCATCAAATAGTCTCTTGATTCATCTCATCCTTTTGAGCTTTTTTAAAACATATCATACAACAACAACAACAACAGAACTGTTACAGAGCCATTAAGACACACACACACACACACACACACACACACACACACACACACACACACACACACACACACACACACACACACACACACACACACACACACATAAATACAAACAAACACACGCAGCACACCACACATACATTCATTCATTTAGTAGAGAGGACTTTGATGGCTGGTGAAACATGCATTGCTGCACACTGTGGGCAGGGTTTCAGTGTAAGTCAGATTGTACTGAGAGAGAGAGAGAGAGAGAGAGAGAGAGAGAGGGAGAGGGAGGAAGCAGGTGATTGCACAACGCAGTTTCTTTTCATCTCTTTACTATCCCTTGTTCCCACAGGAGCAGCCTGACAGTTTGGATGTGAATATGACACACACACACACACACACACACACACACACACACACACACACACACACACACACACACACACACGCACACACACACACACACACACACACACACACACACACACAAAGATATAAAACAATCAGCACATGAAACAACAATGGTGGCAAAACAAAATCCATTCAACTGATAATTTATCAATGCTACAGTGCATGCTGGGAGTTTTGTATTATGCTGTCACCCAGCATGCATGGCGACATTGTTACAACCACTTGTTTTGTATTCTTTCATTTCTTTCTCTCTTTTGTTTTGGAAGTGTTTGTGTCCAGGTACGGTGCTGATTGGCTCCTGCAGGCTAATGACTGGCTCATCAGGATTGGTGCATTCGATTGCAGGCACACCTTAAAGGTGAACTAAGTAACTTTTTTACATTAACTGAACAGCTTCGGAGTCATTGGAATGGTTATATTACTTATTTCGGGTTGAATGGTGGTCGTTTCGCACCCCCCTGGTGCCCGTGAGCGGAAAATCCGCACATGCAACTTTGAGCCGGCGGGTCGCCGGCCGCCGCGTCAGGAATTCTCGTGTGATATCAGGTCTCGCGATGTAAACAATTAGCCTGACTACGTCAGACTTCCTACTTCCGCTAATTTCATTTCGCTCCTGTCAGTCTGAGATTGCAGCCTATCTTTCAGTTTTCCACCGGCCTGAAAACAGCCGGGCCAATCAACGAACAGAGGGTGGGCTGAGAGCCGTGACGTAGACGCTGATTGTACCGTGGATGCGTAGATTTACTTCACATAATCTGCAAAAGTCGCGCACAGCCATGTTCACTCCGGTATTTCGCTCGATGGTTTAGTTTTTGCATCATACATGCGTTTACAGTGGAAGTTAGATGCGGCTGAGCATGCGCATAACACACGCCATAACCAAACGTTATGTGATTGGCTTACGGGTAACCAATGATTTTAAACTTCAGACAAGCGCCCCCCCGCGAGAGAGAAAACACTTCTCTATTATGCTATTCCAGACTCTGTCTACGAAGCAAAGTGAAGTAGCAGAGTCTGGTATTACCAGGCTAGTAAACAATTGCTTTACGGCCAAAAGAAATCTGCTAAAATGCTGTCATTATTGCGCTCCCTCACGCTGTCCGGACCCGAATGAAGAAGACGTTTTAAAGAATGTCCCGTCTGCTTTGATGTCGTTGATCTATAGCCTCTGGTGTCTGAGAATCACCAACGAGTTTTTACAACAGTGTTGTCAAATATCTATTCCGAAGCTGTGGGGGGAGCTCTAGAGAGAAATCTGCGAGCAAAAAGCGAGAATACAGCGAATAAATCCCAAAGCTACTGAGTGCTGCTTTAAAAGTCCTGATGTTACTTCCTTTGAGAGGGAACATTGTGTTGTTGTGAGGAGAGAACTGTTGGTTTTGGTGGCTGTGTAAGCATGATTAGATGAATTTTGACTGTTAAGAGTGATCATTGTTTGTTCTCTAAATGATTTACAGATTGTAAGTAGGAAACTGTTTTGTATTTCGACCCTATTGACTGTTACTGACACTGATTTGGATTTCTCTTTTAAAACTGTTGAGCTTGTAAATATTTTGTATATCATTGTAAAGTTTGAGAGTTTGGGAAAGTAAGGAGTTTGACGCCATTATTGTTTATTGTAAACCTTTTGATCTCTGTTTTTGGCCAGGGAGTTAGGTTAATATATTGTACTTTTATTTTATTTTCCTTTGGTTAGGTTTTAGGAAAGAGGTCAAAGTAAGAAAGTTTTGTTTGTTGTTTTGGCAGGGTCAACTCCCGAAGAAAAGTTCTATATTTATTTATTTTGACTCTTTTATTTTCAATAAATCCTCAAAAGATTCCCCGCTTCCACTCTCTCATTTCATGTTGCGTCCTTTACCCCTAGACGGGGCGTAACAGACATGAAACATTTGATTGTCACCATTCTTGAGATTCATATGCTGATTATAGATGTATGTATGTGTCGAAGTCACGCAGGTAGAGCTGAAACAACTAATCGATTTAATCGATTAAAATCGATTATTAAAATAGTTGTCAACTAATTTAGTCATCGATTAGTTGCTAAATAACTTTTATTTGCCGTAAGCGGCTCATTTCGTGCATATTTTAAATCTGCGGTGACCAAAGTGTGGCAGTAATGATCCACCGGAGGTTTTACTCAGCCAGTACAGCAGGAGAAGTAGCGAATAGCCAATAGCTGGCCTTGTTTTATGTCACGTGCTTCCCGCACAGCGTCTCTGCAGCATTCAGCGAGATGGCAGCTCGAGAAAGAAAAAGAAAAAAGCGGAAGATAAAACTAATCGAACGAAGCAGCATTCGGCAGTTTAGGATATCGCACAAGAATTGTCAACAAAGAAAACATTTCATCACTGGAGAGTTTTTTTTTCCGACACCATCGTATCAATTGATTTTGATTAATATGCGCGAGGGAGAGAGAGAGCAAGACAGCGCTCTCTGTTAAACTGACAGGACTTGTCACAAGCAAATGATACACTTTAACTCTATGATGGTTAAACTCTGCAAATCATTATTTTTACTCAGAAATAATGTTTTGGTAGGAACGAAAGTTTACCATAAATTTACCAAAAAAAAAGCTACTTTCAACTTTCTGATTGATTTCACAGCATAAGCTATAAAGCTGTTTCCCAGGTATAAGCTGTGTGTTTACAGGAAAAAATAAAATAAAATGCAATTTACTGCAACTGTATTCTTTATTCTTATTCTTCGTAAAAATATGTTCTGCAAGATTCCTTAATAAGCTTTGTTTGGGATGTTAAACTACAGGGTGGGCCATTTATATGGATACACTGTAATAACATGGGAATGGTTGGTGATATTAAAGTCCTGTTTGTGGCACATTAGTATATGTCATGGTCACCACCCATCTTGAGGAGTTTGCCCCCTCACATATACTAATGTGCCACAAACAGGACTTTAATATCACCAACCATTCCCATGTTATTACGGTGTATCCATATAAATGGCCCACCCTGTACTTTAAGAGCCCTAAGGACTGCCATGGTGAAAACATTTGAAATCTCCTTGTGAAATTTGCTGGAGTACGTATGGGTCAGTGTTTTGATTGCAGAAGAGTTCGACAAAGGATTACTAACACATAATAAAACACAACTCCAAGTATGTTTTTGATGAGGATATGACAATGCAAAATGGTTAAAATCTCTAAAAAGTCTATGTTGAATGATAAAGACCCTTTGTTGATAATTTACTTGGGGGAAAAAATGGCTAAAACTAAAATATAAGTACATAAACCGATTAATTGCAAAAATAATCGTCCGATTAATCGATTATCAAAATAATCGTTAGTTGCAGCCCTACACGCAGGAGTTTAAAATGTTTTATGCACTATATAATTTCAACATTCTTCAAAATAACAGATTACTGAAAAATGCCTGGATCGCATGCTGTTGAATCACAGAGATACTATAATCAAAAAATATAAAATTACAATAGGCTACTCATAAAATCAAAGATTAGACAAGACTACAGATTACAGAATCATCACAACAGACAAAAACACCTGATCAACTTCCTCTTGGATTTTTCTTGCCATGACAAACTTAAAAAAAATATGTTAAGGAGTCAAGGGTGTAAGGGTGGATTTGACTAAAGAAACGTCATCTGCAAGATGGTAAAAAACTGTACATTTATTGTCTATTACCAACCACAGCTACTTATACTAAAGACAGAAATAAGTGCAGTTAACCTATAGTTGACTATTAGGGAGCATCCTTAGCAGTCACTGACAGACTGTGTAACATGTTACCCATAACCATTCAACCAGATAATTTTATCATCTAACCTTGTTACAATTATGACGGGATGGAGCTTTCTCTAGGAAATGGGCAATGATTATGGAATAACTTTCATTTAGAGATTAGATTGGCACCTTCCCTGTCCATTTTTAAGTCTCTTTTAAAAACTTTTTTTTTTTTCTCCTTGGCTTTTCAACTAGCTTATTTTCACCAATGAGAGACAAGAAAAGTGATAACTATTTTACATATGATTAAAGAAAAACAATATTAACACAAAGATAAATAAACCGATCAAGAGAACTAAAAACATCGGTAAATTTTAGGAACTGGGGAGAACAAAGGGGAAAACTGGATTGTGCCAAACAAAATAAAATAACAATCAAAAAGGAACTAACTACACCAAATCAATCTAATCCTAAACTAAAAAGAAAAATATAAAAGAAAAAGTCTTCAACGTCCACAACGTTGTAACTAACTAACCAAACAAAAATACAGAGAGTGGCACAAATAACCTAGTGCGTATAGACAAAATCAAGCTAAGGGCCCTATCTTGCACCCAGCGCACAGCAGACTTTTCCCTCCACAGACGCACGTCGGTAAATTATTAAATTAACTTGTGCTCCCGGGGGCGGTTCAGCGCAAAGAGGAGGCGTGTTCCGGCGCAAATGTTCCCTGGTGCTATTTTGCAGTTTCAGAAAACAATTCCGCCACTGATCAGGCAAAACTAGTCTAAAGTCAGTGGCGCGTGTTATTCATATGCTATTTTAAGGGCGCATGCTTGGCCATAATGTAGCGTGTGCACAACGCGCATGCACTTTGCTTATCTCATCTACACAGACACAGCAGTTCTATTTTTTGCAAATCATATATTATTACAAGGACAAATATTAACATGAGGGAAATCATTGTGGTGTTCATGAAGATGAGAAAAAATAGGCATAAATCTAGCTTACACATTTACCCAAATTATTCAGGCTAATTGTAGCAATGACGGATCAAACCTGTTTGCCCAATAGTGACAAGACACATAGTTATATAAGGACACCTGCCAAAGTGGGTTGTCCGTCAAGAACCAGGACACAAAATTCTAAAGACTGCGAAATCACCTTTACCATCATGTAAGTTCATTAAAAACCTTACTCTTCAACTTACCAGTTAAGTTCCGCTTGCTCATTATTTTTTTATTGCACAGTGAGATGGAGTACATCTTGGGACAGAGAATTACACGGCGGAGGGAGAGGGTCTACAGGCCCAGACAGACCTATTTCTCCCTCAGTGAGGAGGAATGTATGCGTAAGCTACGCCTGACCCGTCAGGCTGTGACAGATGTCTTCCATCTCCTGGCAGATGAGCTGGAGACTGATGCACCCTGTCACTATGCCTTCCCCGTTGCAGTGAACGTTACAGCGGCACTGCATTTCTATGCATCTGGGTCGTTCCAGCACCCCCTTAGCTCCATTGGAGGCATTTCACATTCTGCCATAAGTTCGGCTATACATGCAGTTACATCAGGTCTAGTCCGACATGCTGGGGAATACATCCAATTCCCTGTCACACCTGACAGCCAGGAAAGAGCAAAACAGGCGTTTTGGGCAAAGTATGGGTTCCCTGGTGTCCTAGGTGCTATAGACTGCACCCATATGCAGCTACGTGCCCCATCAGAAAACACACTGATATACATTAACCGAAAGGGAACCCATTCAATCAACATACAAGTCATTTGCAATGTTAATAGTAAAATCACCCATGTCTTTGCGAATTATCCTGGCTCGAGCCACGACTCATTTATACTGGCAAACTCTGCCATTCCTGCCATCTTCGAGGGGAATCCCCCCCTGGATGGGTGACTGTTAGGAGACAACGGCTATCCGTTAAAGACATGGCTGATCACACCATTTTTGATGCCAGCAACGAGTAAAATGCTGTTTAATCGAAAACACACACAAACACGCTGTGTAATTGAACGAACATTCGGCATACTGAAAATGCGCTTCAGGTGTTTGGATAGGTCAGGAGGCACTTTACAGTACAGTTCTCAAAAAGTCCCAGCATTCTTTGTGGCTTGTTGTGTTTTACACAACATTTCGATTAATCATGAATGTGTTGTTGACATAGATGAGGAAATATTAGAGGACTTAAGGAGACGTGATGGTGAACTGCATGTGCCAATGCCACTTAACCCAAATGCCCCAGCAGCAGCACGGGAGAGGAGAGCTTATTTGAAAGAAGAGCTGCTGCATCGTCTACAGTGAGGTAAGCAAAGTAATCTCGGTTTAATGTTAGACTACATTGCAAAGATATCACCATGCATTCATAATATCGTGATTCAGTGAGAGTGAGACCAAAACATTGGAAAGTATGTCTTAATGACATTTCTTTATTTATATTTTGTCAAAAAGAAATCAATAGCAAACTGTAACTGATAAAAAAAATAAAAAAAATAAATAAAATGAAAATTTGAAAAGATTTGAACATAAGAACTAGAATTCTTTTCCTCTCCTCTGATAGGCATGCGACCCGCCACGGCGGGATTGGACACTTGAGGGTCCGGCAGTGGCAATGCGCGATGTGGGGGGAGGAGGAAGGGGCACAACAGGAGCAGGTGGTGCGTTTGGAGGCCCACGCATTGATAATTTTATCAATGAAAGATCTCATGGAATGTGATGAAAATGCTTTACAATTGTCTTCAATGGTGGGATCTTTAAAATGTTTGAAAGATGATGCATCTGTGTTGCATAAAGAAGTACTTCCTTTTCTTCCTCCTGAGGAACAAAACAAACAAAATGAGTGGTTTGATGCAGTTTCTAAGCACAATGATGGATTTGTGGAAGATGTGGAACGATGGTTGAATGAAGCTAAGAATCTGAGGAAAAATGGTCAAATAACAGAATCAAATTCTACTCAACATTATGCAAATCATTGCCCATCACTTTCTGTCATTCATCATTCAAAAGCAATGGATAATTGTGCTGAACCTCATCTAAGCTGTGATACTAATGTTCCACCTTCTGCTGAACCAGTTTCATCATCTCATAATATGCATGTTCTAAGTGAAGATCCGAACTGTGACATGGACGATGGTGATGTGCAGAATCAAATACAGCCAACCGATAGTGTCTCTAACGTGGGCAGGAGAACGACAACTACTCATGGATCTCGAACCAGTCGATCTTCCATTGTATCTGCTCATCTTAAGGTTAAGGCCGAAATGGCAGCCTTGTTGGCACATCAGAAAATGTTGTCACAGAAACATGTATTGGAGAAGGAGGAGGAGGATTTGAGGAGGAGAAAAGAACAAATGGAACTGGACACTAAAATGGCTGTATCCATGGCCAAGATGAAAGTGTATAGTGACGTGAGGTCAGAACAAAGTGCTTGTACAATTTCTTCTGATGCCAGTGCGTTAAGGGCAAGAAATACTGGAACCAGTTCTCTTAACCCTAATGTGGAGCCATTTTTACCTTTGAGTTCACATTCAATGCCACAACATCTACCTGTATTTCATATACAGGCTCAAGCAGCACCAGAGAATCCAATGCGTTTTCCAACTCAGTCCGCTCAACAACAGCAACAGAGTGTAAATTCTAACACAAGGTTGACACATTCTACATTACCCAGCATCAGTCATGATGGTGGACATGGACCCGGAATGCAGGGTGCACATGGATCAAGTTTACAGGATGGTTTGGCAGGAGGAAGTATCCTTAAGCTTATTGACAAGCAGAATGAGATTGCTGCCCTATTAGTTCAGCAACACAACTTATCTTCACTTCCACCAAGGGAGGTCCCATTCTTTGATGGAGATCCATTGCGTTATCACGACTTTATGCGAACATTTGAAGAAGTGGTGGAAAAGAAAGCAAGTGGCCATGCAGATTGCTTGCATTTCTTGGAACAGTACACTAGAGGGCAACCTAAAGAGCTTGTTCGAAGCTGTCAATTGATGATTCCTTCACAAGAGTATATAAAGGCTAAGGCTTTGCTCAAGGAGCATTTCGGCAATGAGGTAAGAATAGCCTCAGCTTACATGAAAAGAGCACTCTCATGGCAAACGATAAGATCTGAGGATGCTAAGGCTCTGCAGGACTACAGCCTCTTTCTTAGGAGTTGCTGCAATGCAATGCAGAACATTTGTTACATGAATGAGTTGAATCTTGCCTCTAATATGCAAATTGTTCTTGCAAAACTTCCGTATAAGTTCAGAGAAAGATGGAGAATGGTGGCATATGATTTACAGGAAAGACGGAACCATCCAGCTTGTTTTTCTGATATTGTGGACTTCGTAGAAAGACAGGTAAAAATAGTCACAGATCCGGTATTCGGAAACATTCAAGATGTTCTGCCTAGTGGAGGTAGAAACCTGAATACCAAATTACCTCATACAAAACCTAGAAGTAGTTTTGCCACTACAGTCACTGCAATTGGTGCAAAGGAGTGTGGTGGGAAGGCTGTGAATAAAACCTGTCCCTTCTGTGATGGAGCGCATATACTGGACTCATGCAAAAGGCTTTTTGAAAGATCTCATGCAGAAAAGATGAATTTTCTGAAGAAAAAATGGATTTGTTTCGGTTGTTTATGTACAGGACATTTCAGCCGTGATTGTAAAGAGAGAAGCATATGTAAAATATGTCATCTCAAACACCCAAGTCTTCTCCATATTTTTCCATCAGAAAGAAAAGGCATGCAGTATAAAGATGAGTCAAAGTCAACAGTGGAAAGTGCTTTTGTCTCGCTCCAGTCCAGTGCTCTTACTGGGGCTGGTAAAGAAAATTGTGCATTGTCTATCGTTCCTGTATGTGTGAAATCAAAGAAAGGAAGTAAAGTTGTGACCACCTATGCCTTTTTGGACTCTGGGAGTTCTGCAACTTTCTGCACAGAGAGTTTGATGTCCAAGCTCAATCTCTCAGCAAAGAAAGTTAACATTCTAATGAGAACCATGAGTCAGGACAAATCCGTTTGCTGTTACGTTTTGAAGGATCTTGAAGTGTCAGCATTGGATCAAGAGCATTACTGTGCTTTACCAGAGGTATACACACAGAAGACCATGCCTGTGGGTAAAACTAACATCGCCACACAAAACAACCTTGCTTGCTGGCCTCATTTAAGTCATCTTTGTTTGCCTTCCATTGATGCTGGTGTGGAGTTACTGATTGGTGCTAATGTGCCAGAAGCTTTGGAGCCATGGCAGATTATCCGCTGTCAAGACAGTGGCCCATACGCTATTAAAACCATGTTTGGATGGGCAGTTAATGGACCAATCAAGCGACAGGAAGAGTATGCTGTTAAGGAACGTTCTCACATGACTGTCAATCGGATCACCGTTATGAAACTGAATGAGTTATGGGAGCAACAATTCAAGGGTGACTTTCCTGAATGTGTGCAAGAGGAACAGCAAGGATTGTCAAAGGAAGATCATCAATTCATGGATTTTGTTTCACAGTCATCAAGACTGATCAATGGGCATTACTGCATTGGTCTTCCACTTAAAAACGAAAAGGTAGTCATGCCAAGGAATAGAGCAATAGTGGAACAACGTGCTCTGAATCTTAAAAGAAGGCTTCAAAGAAACACTTCTTTTCATGCTGACTATACTACCTTTATGGAGAGTGTCATCGCTAAAGGCCATGCTGAAAAGTTTCCCACAGCTGAACTGGAACGACTGGATGGACGCTTATGGTACATACCCCACCATGGTGTTTATCACCCTAAAAAGCAAAGGATCAGAGTGGTGTTTGATTGCGGAGCATCATATCAAGGAACATCATTGAATGAACAACTTTTGCAAGGTCCAGATTTAACAAGTCCGTTGGTGAGTGTTCTTGTGCGATTCAGAATGGAGGATGTTGCCATGATGGCTGACATAGAAACGATGTTTCAACAGGTTAAGGTAAAGCCTTATGATTGTGATCTGTTGAGGTTTCTTTGGTGGACTGGAGGAAACATTGATGCCAACCTGGAAGAATACAGAATGGTTGTGCATTTATTTGGAGCAACGTCATCTCCAAGTTGCTCTAGCTATGCATTGAGAAAGTGTGCAGAGGACAATAAGGATCTGTATGATGCCAAGACTGTGGACATTGTCTTTAATAACTTCTATGTAGACGACTGTCTCGTGTCTGTGTCTACAGACTCAGAAGCTGTGTTTAGCTCACAGAAATGTGTGCTAAAGGTGGATTCCGATTAACCAAATGGATAAGTAACAGCCGCACTGTGTTAAATGCCATCCCTGAGGAAGACCGAGACAAGAAAGTTAAGAACTTGGATTTGGAACATGACACTCTACCTTTGGAAAGAGCATTAGGTGTGCAGTGGTGTGCTGAATCTGATGTCTTCAAGTTCAAGGTGACCATCAAGGACAGACCTCTTACTCGAAGAGGAATTCTTTCTATTATTAGTTCCATCTATGACCCTCTTGGCTTTCTGTCTCCTGTGATTCTACATGCAAAAATGATACTTCAAGATCTGTGTAGAGAAAAAATTGGATGGGACAGCACTATTCCAACAGTGTACATTCAGCGATGGACAAGTTGGTTAGAGAAACTTTATGAATTGGAGAAATTCGAGGTCCGCAGGTGTTTAAAGCCGGAAAGCTTTGGAGAAGCTATATCTGCCCAATTGCATCACTTTTCGGACGCCAGTGAGAAGGGTTATGGCATGGTGTCGTATTTACTACTTCATAATGATCAACAATGTGCTCATTCCTGTCTTTTAATGAGTAAAGCAAGAGTGACTCCTTTAAGACCTATCACTATCCCTCGTCTGGAGCTCACAGCTGCCACACTTGCTGGTCGCATGGATAAGTTGTGGAAGAGAGAGCTGAAGATGAAACTTCAGGATTCGGTATTTTGGACCGACAGCACCTCTGTCCTCAAGTACATCCAAAATGAGACTTCTCGATTCAAATGCTTTGTAGCCAACCGAGTTGCTGAAATTCGCAGTGTTTCTGAAATCAGACAATGGAGGTATGTTAAGTCTTCCAACAATCCAGCTGACCTAGCATCCAGAGGTCTAAAGGTTGATTCATTCTTAAAGAACCAGATATGGATTTCTGGTCCTCCATTTCTTGTTCAACCACAAGAGTTGTGGCCCGTAGATCCTACTGATGTAGGTGTGATGTCGTCTTGTGACCCAGAAGTGAAAAGGAGTGTTCTGGTGAATACTGTGCAAGTTCATCAAGAGTATGATTTTATGCCATACTTTCATTATTACTCTTCATGGATGCGATTGAAAAAAGGCGTAGCTTGGATCCTTCGATTCAGGAACATTCTAGTTGATCTCAGCAAGGAAAGGAAAAGGTTGATGACTGCTTACTCTGATATGGATAAGGTGCAACAAGAGACTGTTGTTGAGAAAGAGATACAAAGATTTAAATCCAATGTGCCTGCAAAATTGTTGTCTTCAGATGAGTTGGAAAGAGCTGAATTGGAGATTATTCGTCTTTGCCAAAAGAAGAGATATTCTGAGGAACTGGTTAGTCTACGGAAAGATGGATTGGTAAAACGGAATAGTGAACTCTATAGACTTAATCCTGTGCTTCAATCAGATGTCATCAGAGTTGGTGGGCGACTGGACAAGGCTATGATGCCTGAAAGAGTTAAGCATCCAGTAATACTGGCCAAGGATTTACACATTTCAGATTTGATTCTGCGACAGATTCATCATGACATTGGACATTGTGGACGAAATTACATGCTGGCTAATTTACGGCAGAGATATTGGATCCCTGGTGCTAGCACGGCTATAAGAAGAATTTTGTCCAAGTGTGTGGTCTGCAAACGTCTTCATGGAATCCCGGGTCATCAGCAGATGGCAGATTTGCCACAAGATCGAGTCACACCTGACAAACCGCCATTCACACATGTTGGAGTGGACTGCTTTGGTCCATTTGAAATAAAAAGGGGAAGGAGCGTTGTAAAACGTTATGGAGTGATATTCACATGTTTAACTATAAGAGCTGTTCACCTTGAGATAGCGAATTCTCTTAATACAGATTCTTTCATCCATGCATTAAGACGATTTATTGCACATCGAGGACAAGTTGTCGAGATCCGTTCAGACAACGGGACAAACTTTGTTGGTGCCCAACGTGAACTGCAGGAGGCTATAAAAAACTGGAATCATAATCAGATCAATTCATTTCTGCTTCAAAAAGGAATTAAGTGGAACTTTAATCCCCCAACTGGCTCGCACTTTGGAGGAATTTGGGAGCAGCTTATAAGATCAGTAAGGAAGATTCTAAATTCTATCCTTAGAGGGCAAAGTCTGGACGAGGAAGGTCTTTACACACTTCTTTGTGAAATCGAATCAATCCTCAACAATTGTCCAATATCCAGAGCATCTCTGGATGTTAATGATTTGGAAGCCCTTACTCCAAACCATCTTCTCCTCTTAAAAACACAGCCATCTTTATCACCTGGACTCTTTGACAAGAACGATCTGTATTCACGACGACGTTGGCGACAGGTCCAATACATGGTGGATCTATTTTGGAAAAGATGGACCGGGGAGTACCTACTTCAACTACAAGAACGCCAGAAGTGGCTGGTGAAGAAACGCAATTTTCAAGTGGGAGATATTGTGCTTGTAGTGGATGATACTGCTCCAAGGAGTTCATGGATAATGGGCAAGATCATTCAGATCACAAAGGATAAAAAAGGATTGATACGTCAAGTAAGAATCAAGACCAAGAGTTCCTGTTTGACCAGACCCATTACCAAAGTTTGCCTTCTTCTTGAAACGGAGGATTTTAACTAGGTTATTCTATGACCGACTGACTAATTGACTGACTGACTTGTGAGAGCTCTCAACTGACTTACTGAAGACTTGGACTAAAGACGTTTTAATTGACATGTTTACTTCAGTTGATTATGGACATTGTTCACATTGAAGAATTGGACATTTACATATACATGCATACATACACATACATGTGTAGCCTATACATTGTTTATTTGCGGAATAAAATTTAGCGATTTATATGTATGTAGGTACATATTCAACGATGTGTAACTTGCATGATTGTGTTGTATTATGATTATTACAGTTTGTGGGTGTAATAATCAGGGGCTGGTGTGTAGGTGCCAGGTTTGGGTTGATGTCTTTTATTTTGAAATTTATTTTTTGGTTTGTTACGTCACTTGCTTTAGGTGCATATTACCTGTTAGTTTGTGTGTGGTTGGCATGGAGGAAGGGGGTGAGTAGCTGGGACGCTCACTTTCTGTTGACCGTTTTCATTTTATTTAGATTTATTTCATTTCTTTTTGTTTACTTTGCTGTCATAATCTTCATGTTACTGTCCTGTTCAATGTTATAATAAATCACCTGGATCAACAATGGAAACGCGTCAATCTTTAATCCCTCTACTCAGCCTCTTAGCGGTTACTGGATACCGCTACACTTTCAGTGGTTAGGGTGGATGCAGCGATGTCCTCTGCTGGCGTCAGGTCCTGAGCAGAGGCAGATCCACCTCCAGTTATATGGCGTGTCCGATTGTTGCTAGCAAGCTTGGACTTCCCCCGTCTTCTGACATCGTTGTAGCGCTTGCGGCACTGGTGCGATGTCCTGGGGATGCCAGCTGTGGAAACAATTGTGGCAATTTCCTCCCACGCCTGTTTAACCGAAGCTAATTTGGGAGGGTTTCTCCCATCCCCATACAATGTCACTTCTCTGTGTTTTACGGCCCTGACGAGAACGTCGGTCTCCTCGGCTGTGAACCGCTCCTGGCGTGCGTCTGGCAAATCCGCCATAATAACAGCAATCGGCCATGGAACAAGCACGCCTGCTCTTAAAGGGAATGTAAGGTGTAGCACTGATTGGTTTATTGCACGTTACGCCCAAACCACACCTATGAGTAATGAAGCTACTTCAGACCAACCCATTTTAGATTTGTGTCGGCGCAAGAGTCATTTATTCCGCCGGTATATTAGCAACAGCGCCCAAGACCCGCCCACAAAGTTACTTGCGTTTCGCCCTTGATACTTGAATTTCAGATCGTTAAATTAGGGCCCATTATGTGTAAATGTATGTCACGTAGCATGCTTACCTAACTCCTCTCCTCTTTCCAGCTTAACCCAGCTTTGAAGAGCTGTTTAAAACTTTCAAAGCTCACAAATAAGAAGTTTTTAGGGCAGTCAAAATAGGCAAGATTAACATGACAGTCAAATCACTTAACAAAACTATGAGGATCACGCCCTTACAGGCCACAGCCAATCAACTCATCACAGATGATTGACAGGCAAAACAGCCAATCAGCGACAGCCTGTTAAAGTGAAAGTAAGAGAGAGACAAAAGGAACCGAAAAGAGAAACATAAACACACCCAAAAACACTCTAAACGTCCCCAAAGACGTAACAAAATAACATAATTTAAGCTTAAACCTTATTGACAAACATGAAGTTCTCCCAACTAGCCATTTAGTAATGAAAAAAATATCCAACTAATTGTATTTTTTTATTTTTTTTACTTAATATACCACAACTATGTGCATTATAGGCTACACTGTAACGGATTTCTGTAATTTGAACAGTATTTTACTGTAATATGTACAGTAAGATACTGTAAAATATGTATACAGTATGTTACTGTAAACAGCAAAGGATTATGGGAAAATATAGGGTCACTACTGTAATTCTTCACTACTGTAAATCAATTTACAGTAGTGAACTTGCCCGCGAAAAACTGACCAATGGCAAGAGGGATTTCTTTTCAAGTGTTTTTTTGAGGGGTGAAGTGGCAGTTAATGCACGGACAAAAGATCATGTAACTCACCAAAAAGGTTAGTATATAATTTCTATTTTATGTAAAACAAACATTTTCAAATGTTTTTACTTATGTTAACAGCAAACTAACATGATGTATCATTTTGGTTTCGTCTGAATGGTTTTAGTGCCTTTTTTTCCTGACTGTCGTCAGAATGTTTTTTTGGTGCCTTTATTACTGTCTTTTTTTCCTGAATGTCGGCCGGGTCGCTGTCACGGTGATAATATTAACTGGTGAGTAAGTTAAGTTCACCTATATTAGCCGAAATATTCTTTAGTTAAAACTATAAACAATAATGGTTGTGTGTTCCTCTGCCTCTTTAACTGAAGTTAGCTCATCAGGCGGGCGGAGTCGTCGGTAACGTTAACCGAGCTAACAGCGAACTCAACGTGAAATACTGAGGTAAAGTGAGATAGACGAAACCCTTGTTAAAGTGCGGGTTTTAAACAATATTTTCACGTAGGCCTATATGATTTATTTTCAGGTTTGTGATCTGGATAATGCCATCTGCAACGATGGAGTGTGTTGGAGCCTTTTCATTGTGATAACATCAACTGGTATGTAACGTTATGGTCAACTTCACCTAAATTAGCCGAAGTAAACTTATTAAACAGAGAAGCATAATAACTTTGGTATGTTCTGTCTCCTCTTTCACAACTTTTTGGCAGATGTACAACGTAAATACTGAGTAAAACTAAGTTAAAGGGATAACGTAGTAGCAGCTAACGTTACCTTAAACAGAAAATTATGTATGTCATCATTTACTCGCCCACAACGTGTTCTAAACATGCATGAAGTTCTTTCGTCTGAACATAAAATAAGATATTTTGAATAATGTTAGTAAATAGTGGCTGGTCCGCATGGACTTCTATAATAGAAAAAATACTTTGGATGTCAATGGGGACCAGTAACTGTTTGGTTGCTCATGTTCTTTAAAATATCTTCTTTTGTATACAGCACATTAAATAATTCAATGGAAGTTATGAACAAGTTGAGGGTGAGTAAATGGTGACAGAATTTACAATTTTGAGTAAACTAACCCTTTATCCAACACCATTTTTAATTTCATCTTTTGTTTTATTTTCAAGTTTGTGGTCTGAATTATGTCGTCTGAAATGTCGGAGGTGTATTTTGGAGTCTTTTTTGTGATTGCCTTCGTAATGGTGATAACATCTACAGGTGAGTAAGATGACATCAACTAAATTAGCTGAAGTATGCATTAGTTAAGCAGGCAAACATGTTCTTTTCTGTTCTTTATTTTGAATTTGCAGCGGCCATTCCCTCTGGACTGTACATCACTGCTGACGCTCTCCACTAATACACAGAACGGGTTGACGTTGGAGGAGGAAGAGGAGAAGGAGGAGGAAAGGGTTAGCAATATACCATTATCAATATAGCAAAGTTTTGCTAACTAATATTTTTAATGTTGTTTAATTGATTAAAAACTATAAACACAATACAACATTATATCTTACCTCATCTTCACCCCACATGTTATTGTTGTTAGTAATAAGTTCTGTTATTGTATTTTAGTTTTTTTCTGTAAACTATAACACTAAAAGGCTGCTGTGACTTTGTCTGTTTCAGGAGAGTCTGTTCTCAAAGCAAAAACATGGATGCTGACAATGAAGGGCAGAATCATCATCCAGTTACAACTGCTAACAGACGACTCTTCAGCATTAGCTGTCTATTTCGTCGAATGCAGAATCAGGTAAACCAAAATATATATATATATTTTTTTTTTACATTACATTACATTTACATGCATGCATTTGGAAGTCACTTTTATCCAAAGCAACTTACATTGTATTAAGTTTAAATTAAATTATCCATTCCCTGGAAATCTAAGCTACAGGAATATATTGAAATGCTTTAATGATTTGAATGTAATGTATTATGGGGTAATACCATCCCTGTAGGTTAGGAAATTGGCAAAAATTTGATGATTCGATAGTATTGCATTATTTGGGCCACAATTCAATATTATTGCGCTTCCTAACATTGCGATACAGCAAGTATTGTGTTTCTATTCTGCGATATATTGCGATTCATGTCCCCCATATTATTCAAAGACATTACAAAAAATAAGACTGCTCAACTCACTTCAAATGTCACATTAAATCTGTGAACATCTTCTACACATTTACTGGAGGCTAGTGCAAAAACTTTGTCCTTGAACATTCAGGACACAGGACCTTATTACAGAACGTAATTATATGAACGCGTCACCACCGCATTAGCACCAAAAACATGGAGATTTTATTTTAGAGAATAATTACACAACCTATTCGATATACTATAATTCTATAATTAAATAAACTAATCGAATATCCAAAAATTGTGACTCATCCCTGCATGTAATACCTTGTTTTTTTCCCAAAATCTTCACTTAGGTCTCGATTTTCGAAGGGGATTATAAACGTTTCTTCCTTGGTTCGCTTTTATTTAGGCCTATTACATTCACATTCTTTACTGTGGTAAAGTAGAAAAACGTTGTAGGACAGATAGCCTACATTTTTACTTGCACGTCAGATTCATTTCAACTAGGGGTGCACCGATCCGACTTTTTCAGTCCCGATACCGATACCGATGCCTGGGCTTTGTGTATCTGTCGATACCCGATACCGATCCGATACTATAGTTGAATTAATAATAAACTGTATACCTTCCACCTTATACCTTCCTTGAAGAGACTAAAGGCACCAGACTTTACTAACTAAACATAACTAAGACAAAATAACAGATGTATGTAATGTGTTGTATTCTTATTTATTTAAAAAACAATTGTGCATTCAAATCGAAAATAGAATATAATCAAACTTCTTTAAATAAATGTAAAAAAAATAAAATTAAAATGTAGCGGTGGAAACAAAAAAACTGTGTATTGGTCAAACTTGTCACACCACCATCACAAACATGACCTGAATGCTCACTTAATCAGCAATGGCAAATTTAAATGTCAGTTTTAATGATCATTATGTTTCTTATTTTTAAAAATGAAAACAAAAAGAAGCAGGGTTGTGTTTTATATTTCGTGTTGTTATAAATATGCAGTGAAGATAATCAATGTACGCGTTTGCCTGAACCACATTTATGTGGCGATTAATATGTTTAAGATTTTTTTTTTAAATGAAAAGAGGCAGAGTGGTGTTTTATAACATACTTCGTTTTATTGTTGGCTAAAATATACATAAAGAGATTACCGGAGTAGCCAGAGCGAGCTGAGTGACGCGATCAAGAACGCTGCTGTTCCATTTGCAGAATAACCGGACTCGCGTCCTCTCGTCCTCGGGAGTTCGTTCTCCTGAGTCGAACTTGGCAAGTCCGAACCATAGACTGTAAAAAAAGATGGACGACGCCCCTTCGCTCTCTTCCATTGATGAGAACTGAAGCCGCCAGAGTCCCGATATGGCGCTGACATATTGGAACTTGAGTCTGCGCAGTAGCGATTTCGGGACCAGACCTGCGCAGTATTGAGCAGGAAGTAAAGCCGCGAAATCAACGCTCCGCCCTCACTCTCGCAGGGAAAGTGCATTCTGCACACTTTTTTAAAAATTGATTGCAGTTCGACAAGAGGCTTATTAAAATAAAGTAAATACAATCTCCTCAGTCCTCCGAAGATCCCGAAAAAATGTCCGTTGGTGCTTCAGTGACTACTTCACTCAGAGAACCTGTCAATCACAGCTGTCAATCATGACGTTACACCACCGCATCACGTAACTAACTAAAAACCAACTTATTTTTGAAACAAACACTTGAACTTACATCAGCGTGATAAAAACGACAGCAACTGAAAGAAACCACCTTTGGAAAAAGATATTGGAAGTGTAATTTAATTCTTTAGTTGGTCTCGCGTCCCGTTGAATAACATAGGGAGGTGGGGCTTATGACCTATACTAGGACCAATCACCGGGGGGCGATCGAGACGTTTTGGCTTCACTTTTCAGGGCTTGTGCGGCACGCTTGGTCCGAACTACCAAGGAGGACGCAAGTCCGAAGTTTGCGTACTTGGTATTGAGAAACGGCCTCTGGCTCGCTCCATGTTGCTTCTAGCATGCGACACGCGTGAAGCTGACGAATGACGTAGGTTCTGCTGCGACGACGAAAAAAAAAAAAAAAAAACCTGGATCGGCCCGTGGATCTGTTATTTTTTCCGATCCCCGATCCAGCTATTTTATCAGTATCGCGGCCGATATCCGATCCTAATATCGGATCGGTGCACCCCTAATTTCAACACAGTTTTTGCTTGTTATTAGAAATGTACGGCGCGTCAAGTTTATTTGATTTTTAGTTTCGCTCTCTTTGGCAGCGCAATTTCAAACATAGCTTAAATGTCTTGCCCTTGTGGAAGATTAAATTCACTTTTCATACCTTTTACAACAAGTAGAAAACATGAAGATATCAGAAAATAGATCGATGGTCTCTTTCCTCCTCGTGTCATCCCTCTCAAAGCACAGAGCGGTATGGCTTCATGTGGAATCACGTGTCTTTGTGTGGAAGTATTAAACGAAAGTTTTTTTTTTATAGATTTAACTTTTCTATTATGTAAGTTTCTAATATTTACTGATATGTATTTGAATGCTTTACAGGCTTTGTGTTGCTTCTTTGACGGAATTGCTCAAATAAAGACTTTTTTGCTCGAATAAACTACATTTTTTTATTTCAATTTTCATAATAACCCCCCAACCACTGCAGGTAGTTGGTCCATTACCACCGCAGTGGTAAAAAAAACTGCCACCGTCACAGCCTTATAACCTATATTGGAATACTTTGCGCTACTGTATCAATATAATTGCGTGCGCAAAATATCGTGACACTGAACAGAATCGATTTTTCCCCCACCACTACTGTAGGTGGATTCAGAATCAGATGTAGTGCTTTTATTAACGCCAAAGTACATGCAGCATCAAGTTTGAGGGTTAGGGGAAATTCTGCCAACACCGGTCTGAAAAAATTATATATTTTTCCCTGCTTGTGTTTGCAGGTTCATTCTGAGAGTCAACCCTGATGGCACCAAACACCAAAGGCACAGATCAGATGGAAATCTGGAAAGGTCCAAAGAAAAGCATCAGCCTGAAACCCTCAGTGTTTCTCATCAGAGAGCTTGTCAACTTTGACTGGCAAAATTACTGAAATGTAACAACACAACACTGACTTTGACTGTATTTTATTGTTTTAAGGCCTGTTTTGCTTTTCAGTGTGTGTACGTTTTTGCCATGCTACAGATATAAATGGTCACCAGGAGATTAATTCTATGGACTTTGGAGATGTTGCCTTTTTTTTTCTTCAGCTAGTGGCTCCTAAAGGTCAAGATTTGTAATTTGTACTTCTAAAACAAAATGTTCAACGATTAAAAAGAATATTATAAGGACAAATGTTTGTGAGTTATTGTGATTTTTTTGGGGGGTGGGGTAATCATAAAAAAAAAAGAAAATTTAGATGATGAAAAAAAAAAAAAAAAAAATCAATACTAATACTGTAAATTAAAATACGGTAATAATACTGTAAATGCAATTACAGTAAATGGTACAGTATACTGTAAGTGAAAATACAGTAATAATACTGTAAAACATTTTACAGTAACTTACTGGCATCCAGCTGCCAGTAAGTTACTGTAAAATTTACAGCAACCTCTTTACAGTGTATGTAATAATGCATAATGTATATCACTAACCACAAACAATCACAATACCGATTGTCTTAATATTCAATACAATAACATTTTAAACATTTTAAGCATCAATTACGGCATTGAGAATCACCCCATGATTTTGTGATTTGCTCAAACTGGAGAATTCGTGAAAAGTAATAGTAACAGAAAGTAATAATTTGTTACATAATTTGTTTGTTTTGACAGTATGTGAGCGATCTGGGAGCAAGGTGCCACCTTTATAATTGCAGGTGTATGTAACGAATCTAGCTCAAATGATATAGGGAATCAATATAGATGAATCGGGGTTATGATGCATTTACTTCGCATACAGAGTTAATAAAATTATTGAAGCTGAAAAATAGATCAGTTGTATATATCAATAACCCATCACAATGAATTATAATTTAATCATTAATATATCAACGGTGCATTCTTCAGATCAATTATCAGAATAACTTTTAATGGGAATTAATGAAGTTATCAAACAGTTGTTTGTCCAGCAAACGACCATAAGATTAACCCATCAATTTCTCAACAAAAATTATCTCCTTATAATTCAAAGAAGGCTATTTTCTGGCCACGAAAATCACCTTCCTGTTCTTATAAAATTTAGGTTATTGAAATAGTAACAAATTGTAAAGCTTTTTGTAGCTTTAGATCGTAACGCTTCAGGGACTTTGAAATGTTGAGCAAACAGAAGCAATCAGGAATATATTGTTTCTAATAAATGAAACTACGAATACAGAATACTACAATTCATACGAGTATGCATACACAGAATACGAACAAATAAACAATACAAGATAACGAATAACGAATGAGAGAGAGAGAGAGAGAGAGAGAGAGAGAGAGGATGAGAGAGAGTGAGAGAGGATGAGAGAGAGAGAGAGAGAGAGAGAGAGAGAGAGAGAGAGTGAGAGAGGATGAGAGAGAATGATCATAGAATAATCACAGTTATAGCAAGTTTCCAAAACGACTAACTCTGAGAGACACCAAGATTAGAATACCCAAAAGGGGAGTAACACAGCCTTAGATTTCAAATGAAGGTGATACTTGCATTAAAGACTTGGTGTGACTGCGAAAGCAGCGTGCGTGTCCTTTTTGGAGTTGGGCGTTCTTCTCGTGCTTCCGGAGCAAACGGAGTTCGCGGGAAATTTAAAGGGTCTGTATGGGATCAAATTCCCGCCAAATATATAGCGGTCGCGTATAAAAAAATAATAAGCGTGAATCAAAAATTTAAAAACACATGTAAAAATATATTGCACAAACTGAAAAAAAGAATGCAAAATGATCAGAATAGCAAACAACGTGGTCACGGATCAAAATATAATAAGCGTGAATAAAGAAATAACAAGCATGAATAAAAACTTTAAACAAATTAAAAGTTATTTTGCACAAAACTTAAACTTATGGTCATGCTTTGTTAAAAAGTATGGTTTTATTACTGTGTACTTTGTGCTTTCTTGCATTTTCTGCTCATATTTTACTCTTTTGTACGCTTGTGATGTTTTTCTCTTCGCTCTTTTTTCTATGTTCTGCACTTGCTCTTCCAAATGTTGCAGTTCGAGTTTCATGTAAATTAGGGCGGGCTTAAGCGTCACCATTGGTCCACTAGTTCTAGATTGACAGATACTCCTCTAGCCAATCAATCGAAGAGGGGAGTTGACGTCACACCAATGCGACTCGTGGCTACTGATGCTTACTTGTTATACAGGGGAAGACGACCATCAACAGGACACCTTTAAACTGCATGTGTGCCTGCAACTCAAACTGTTGCCGGTATACGTATACCTGGCAATATGGTATAGTTAAATTCGTCATCCTAACAACGACCTGTTACAGTTATGCCTGTCTAAATGATCCATCATTCACCTCTAATGCACTGGACCTGGCACCGCGAGCGTCGATCTTCTCCGAGCAGCCACCACCTACTGGCCGTTTTACTTTCATATTTAATCAATAACAAGGATGTGTAATGTCGGTCCTGGGTGCAGAGTTTAGCTCCTTCAACCCTAATCAAACACACCTGAACCAGCTAATCATCGTCTTTAGGATATTTAAGACAGGTGAGGTTTTTAATCGGAGTTGACGCTAAACTCTGCAGGACAGCGGCACTCCAGAAACAACGTTACCTATCCCTGATGGAGATGTTGCTGTATTCAAATTTTAAGCTATATTTAAAACATTAATTCTAAAGTAATATGCAATTATATAGCTATGTAAGTAAACACAGTAAGTTTGTAATAAATCACTGTATTAAATTCAACTGGTTTCTCTATATCTTCTCTGTAACACAATCATTTTCAATAATCTTGTCAAATTTGGCGAGGTTAATAAAAAAAAGGTAGGCAATGCGTAGCGGTGACAGGTCAAAGTCCTAAAGTCTTCAGACAATGGCCGTTTTTAACTTAGTTTTTGCGACGAATTGTAGTGTTTGCGACGAATTGTAGTGTTGCAGGATGTTTCGCTTACAGCAGCCTTAACATATTGACATCATGAGCCAAGTAATATTGTTTAACACCAATTACCAGTGTGCACATTAACATTCTCATGTATCTCAAAAAAGAGGAATTTAATTATTTATGTCCAGAGTTCAGATAGCTTTACTGCTTGAAAGTCTTTGTAAAGTTAAATTGAACTGCCGTCTTCCCTTGTAAGTGTAGCACTCCTGAAAAGGAGTATAATGATTAAAGAAAAATTAAATAAAAGAGAGCGCAGCAGTGCTTCTTTGTTGTTATATTTACTCAGAATGAAGTGCATCACGGGCGCGCACCACCCACTGAAGTGTGCGGTGACCTAATTTTTTACAGTCTATGGCGGTGACGCAATCACGCTGGTATGCCAAGCGAAAATAATTAATTTAATAAATGCACATATCAAAGCACAAATAAGAAATTGAACAGTATATAAAAGTATTAGAAAAATAACATTTTATATTATAATGGAATTGAAGAAATTGTACAAACATAAACAGCTTGTACCACGAGTCAACTCCCCTCTTCGATTGATTGGCTAGAGGAGTATCTGTCAATCTAGAACTAGTGGACCAATGGTGACGCTTAAGCCCGCCCTCATTTACATGAAACTCGAACTGCAACATTTGGAAGAGCAAGCGCAGAACATAGAAAGAAGAGCGAAGAGAAAAACAGCACAAGCGTACAAAAGAGTAAAATATGAGCAGAAAGTGCAAGAAAGCACAAAGTACACAGTAATAAAACCATACTTTTTAACAAAGCATGACCATAAGTTTAAGTTTTGTGCAAAATAACTTTTAATGTGTTTAAAGTTTTTATTCATGCTTGTTATTTCTTTATTCACGCTTATTATATTTTGATCCGTGACCACGTTGTTTGCTATTCTGATCATTTTGCATTCTTTTTTTCAGTTTGTGCAATATATTTTTACATGTGTTTTTAAATTTTTGATTCACGCTTATTATTTTTTTATACGCGACCGCTATATATTTGGTGGGAATTTGATCCCATAGGTCTGCCGGCCATGTTCACTTCACTGAACGTAGGAAACGTCCGAAGACGAAAATAAAGACAAAGATTAAAGAAAAGAAAATAAAAACGCAGAAACTCCCCAAGGAGTTGTGGAACAGGAAACCTCTCACTGGCACAGGAGGAACTTTCTGGGTCGGTCTCTTATGGAAAGGATGGGTTCACGCCTCAGTTCACGCGAACAACCAATTACCGTCCGAGAATCTGAAGCGGGAAAAGTTATTTTGTCTCTTGAGAGACACCCACTTGAATGAGTTATGGTGGTGTCAAAATTTGAGCCTTTATACTCTAGAAAGATGATTCATATAATCATATCATTGCAATCTATTATCGAGATTCAACTCTGTTAGGTCTCAAAATTTGAAATGATATCAAACACGTTAGATGAGAGATTATAGGAATACAAAAATATATAAGATATGCATATTATAAGCATTTAAAGTTCACTACATGACTAGAAAAATCATGGCTATGCTACTGTAACATGGGAAAACATGCAACACACCAAAAACATATCATATACCTTTAGAAATGACTTTATATGATGAGTTTAAAGAAACGTTTGGGTGTGCGTGTATTGGAATGTCTCTGTGTGTGTGTGTGTGTGTGTGTGGAAGGTCTGGGTCATGGAGAAAGTCCATATCTCTCCTGTGGATCTCTTTGAAGCTCACCACAGGGGAAGAGAGAATGTTGGTTTTAGGAGTGTCTCGAGGTCCCCCTAAAGGTGTCATAAAACAGTTGGGGGGTGCAGACCCAGCGACACCCAAAGCTGTGAGTTACATTGGATTGGTCACAGGTTAAAAGCTCTTCTGAGAGAAAGCATATGTTATCAAGATCTAGTCCGGAATGAAAGAATGTGTTCAGAAACACAGAGTCAGAATTTGTTAATTCAGAACAAATGAAACAATGATTCATAGCCCATACGCTATATGTAACATACTAAACAAAGGCTTATACTGTGCTTAAAACATGAGCATACCTCAGAAGATTGGAGGATAAAACAGAGAGAGGGTTTGTGACATAATTTAAAAAAAAATGATATTTCATACTTATATTTTTTTTCGTTTAAATTTGTTTACTTTGAGGTAATGAATTTACTCAAAATTGTGGGCATATTGGGCTTGTTAGGAATTGCATTTCAGAGACGTGCAGATCTGTGCCTCCAGCGATGTACAAATATGTTATTTATTAAAGTATTATTGTTTTATTGATTTTAATATAATTACAAACATGATTATAACATCTCAAATCCAAAAATAAAATAAAAAGTGTTTGGTAATGCTAGATTACAGACCCCAAAGTACTGCATAATTAAGAAGAATTTACAGCGTAACTTAAGGTAAAAAGTACTTACCTGTAAATATAAGGGAACAATACAAGTTTTGGTAATAAAGGGATAACAACAACAATAACAAGGAGAATTAAGGAATTATTTATACGGTAAGTATTCTAGAACTAAGGGTACTCAGGGTCACACTAGGCACGGTTGTGATTTTCTCTGGATTATGCTGCAAGTATCAGAAGATTATTAAGGAGGCAGCTGAAGTTGATTACAATTCCTGTTCATCAATAAGGTGCACCAGACCTGTTATAGCCTACAGCTAAATATACTTCAAATTCTAAGACGGAGTTTACAGCACCGAAGCAAACAAACTCGAGAAGGCAGCAAGGCAGACAAGAGCAAACGATCAGCGATCAGGTGATCAAGCGATGAGCAGGTGATCAGGTGATCCACTTTGAGCGTGAGTTAGACACCAGCTGGAGAAAATTGACCATTTGAGGTGGTAGAGGCGTCTCCTGGACGGAACTCTAGCCTCCATTATGGTGTTTAGGACCCCTTCTGGGAGGCCCTGGGGTACCCGTTCAGGGGCCATACAATGAGGGCCCACAAGTCGGGACGGAGGTGCCAGATTGTCCCGTTCGCCTGCGTGAGGAGGTCGCTCCTCAGCGGGATCGGCCACGGAGCTGTCGTGGAAAGCTCCATCAGCTCTGGGAACCAAATCTGGGTTCGCCAGAGGGGGGGCTACGAGAAGGACTGCGCACTTGGTGTTCCTGATCTGTTCGATGACCTGAGGGAGCATCGAGACTGGAGGAAATGCATAAAGGGGGAGGCTGGGCCAATCGTGGGCCAGCACGTCCCTGTTCTTTGAAAAGAATATTGGGCAATGAGAGTTGTCTTCTGAGGAGAAGAGGTCCAACTCTGCTTTGCCGTAGATTTCCCACAGCAAAAGCACTGTCCGGGGATGCAGAGACCATTCCTCTGGGGGAACGTTGCCCCGAGCTGCCCTGAGTGAGCGCAGGTTGGCGTGAGCCCATAACCGTAGCTGTTTGGCTATAGTAAACAGGTTGCGAGACCTGAGGCCGCCCTGGCTATTTATGTAGGACACCACAGCCATGTTGTCTGTACGGACCAAGACGTGGTGTTCCGCCAGATATGGGAGGAAAGTTTTTAGGGCTAGAAAAACTGCTGTCATTTCGAGGCAGTTTATGTGTAGGCGTTTCTCCGAGCTCGACCAGAGGCCGGTGGCAGGCCTCCCCTCGTACAGGGCTCCCCAACCGAGGTTGGAAGCGTCTGTTGAGATAACCCTCCTCTCTGAAACCAAACCCATGTTCACACCCTGCTGGTACCAGCCGGGGTCCCTCCAGGAGGCCAGAGCTCTGGTACAGCGCTGGTTTACCCTGATGTTCATGAGGCCCGAACGCCACGCATGGGCTGGAATTTGCGGTCTTAGCCATAGCTGAAGGGGGCGCATACGCAGTAGACCTAATTGGAGTACAAAAGTTCCCGAAGCCATGAGGCCCAAAACCCTTTGAAACGTTCTGAGGGGTACATAGGAGCCCGCTTTGAACGACGCGGCAAGCCGCTGTAATGTTAGAGCCCGGCCTGGTGTGGGCCATGCTCTCATTTGAACAGAGTTGAAAACTGTTCCCAGGAACGTGATCCGTTGGCTGGGGGACAGCACACTCTTGGCAAAGTTTACCCTGAGTCCGAGGCGTTTTAGATGGCCAAGGAGCCAGGCTTTGTGAGAGTGGGACTCTGCCTCTGAGTCAGTATGAGCCAGTCGTCGAGGTAGTTCAGAATACGCATTCCCCGCTGTCTCAGGGAGGAGAGAGCTGCATCCGTGCATTTCGTGAATGTATGAGGCGCTAGAGCCAGTCCAAATGGTAGGACTGTGTATTGATATATTTGCCCCTCGAAGGTGAATCTTAAGAATGGCCTGTGATGGGGGTTTACTTAGATGTGAAAGTAAGCGTCTTTTAGATCTACTGAAAAGAACCAATCTCCAGGGAGGATCTGTGCTAGGATGTGTTCGGTCGTGAGCATCCTGAATGGCTGTACCATGGGGGGTTTGTTCAGGTGTCTGAGATCTAAAATGGGTCTCAGGCCGCCGTCTTTCTTCGGAACGAGAAAGTAACGGCTGTAGAAGCCTAACTCTCTTTGTGATGTGGGAACTATCTCGATAGCCCCTTTTGCCAGCAGACTCGATACTTCGGACATGAGCCATAGTGCTTCCTACCGAGGTGCAAGTTATAGCGCGAAAGCGCGGAAGTCTGCGGGCGAATTGAAGCGAGTAACCGTTCATTATGATATTCATCACCCAATCTGACACTTCTGTAATGGCCTGCCAAGCTAGAGCCCGATAAGCCAGTGGCTGGATCACCTCTGAAGGCGAAGCGCCCAGACTCGGGGGCTCGATCTGACAGGTGAGACTGTTGAAACAGTGTAGGGGTGCTTACATAACAGTAGGCACACAACGCTACGTTATTAAACTTCCAGCGTGAGCTAGGGGAAAGTTTAAGACTGTGGAAACAGTGGTTATGTATAGGGGTGCATACATCACAGTAGGCACACGCGCTACGTTATTAAACCTCCAGTGTGAGCTGGGGAAAAATTGAGACTGTGGAAACAGTGTTTGTGTGTAGGGGTGCATTCACAGTAGACACACGCGCTACAATTATAAAACTCCCAGCCTGAGCCAGGGGAAGATTGAAACTGTGGGAACAGTGCTTGTGTGTAGGGGTGCACACTTTTTAGTGGGCAAGTAACCAACATATGAGGGCAGACAGAAAAGAGCTCCCTTTTGTGCTTTATTTGAATCATCATAAATCACCGCTCAGAAATACACGAGCCCCGCCAAGTGAACGAGAGGGCGCGAGGGGCGGATTCGCTTTCTGTATGTAAGAAAGCTGGCCGCAAGCTCAGAGAAGAGAGCAGCATAATTTTCAAATGCCGCCAGAGCCGGGATTCGAACACGGGTCTCTGGCGCGAATGCTTTAGATTTCACCACTGAGCCACAGGGGGAAAATACATAAGCTTTCAGTTAGAGTGAGCATAGAAGAGAGCGTCATGTTTTGTGTCGCCGTTTGTTTGCAGGTGTGCATGCTTATAACAGGCTCATTTGCTGCAATATTGGCATTTCCAGCCGGCCGAGCTAAGGAGGGGACTGGGAAATGTGTGAGAAATGTAGGTTGGTCCGGCCTCGGCGGGACTAAAACACTCTTTCCTCCTTTCCCCGGTGAGTGACGCAGATTTGAAACTCACTCGGTGTCCGCTCTAGGTCATGCAGAAATACCCAGCTCGTCGACAGCGCGAGTAACGACCATAGACTGTAAAAAAATATGGACGACGCCCCTTCGCTCTCTTCCATTGGTGAAAAGTGAAGCCGCCAGTGTCCCGATATGGCGCTGACATCTTGGGGCTTGAGTCTGCGCAGTAGCGATTTCGGGACCAGACCTGTGCAGTAGTGAGCAGGAAGTAAAGCCGCGAAATCAAGGCCCCGCCCTCACTCTCGGTGTGAAATAATTAATCATAGAAATATAGATATTAAATTTAAAGCTCCAATCTCAGTCCTCCGAAGATCCCAAAAAAAAGTCTGTTGGTGCTTCAGTGACTACATCCCTCAGAGAACCTGTCAATCACAGCTGTCAATCATGATGTCACACCACCATTTTTATAGCATCAACTAACTAACTAAAAACAAACTTATTTTAAAAACAAACACTTGCATTTACATCAGTGTGATAAAATCTACAGTAAATGACAGAAACCCCCTTTCGGAAAAAAGATATTTGAAGTGTAATTAAATTGTTAAGTTGGTCTCAAGTCCCGTTGAATAACACGGGGAGGCGGGGTTTATGACCTATACTAGGACCAGTCACTGGGGGGCGAACAAGACGTTTTGGCTTCACTTTTCAGGGCTTGTGCGGCACGCTTGGTAACGACGCGGAGAAGCTCGGCGTCAATGTTCGCCCTGGTGTCGATTCATTAATATCCTGGTGTGGGCGAGGCACGCGGGGAGGGCCCCGTTGTGCACGCGCTCAGATCACCGCGCTCGTGGATCCTCTGCTCGCACTGCTTCTTCCTTCGGGGCCCGATGGGCGCCGGAGATGGATGATGGGCGGGCTCTCTCTCTGACGTAGCGAGAGAGAGCCTGGATCGAAGCGCTGAGATCGGCAAGGGGGAATCTCTATCAAGCTGTCATGCTCTCTTGCTGTGCAGCTGCAATGCGTTTTAAAATCCAATATTTCTCGAGAAAGGAGTTTTCCCATAGCGTTTTTCAATGCAGTAAGAGAGAACCGTTCTCGTAAGGGAACCCAAGTTCAGATTAATTGATTGGTTTAAGTGCCATTTTGTCAAGCAAAAAAAAAAAAAATCTTAATAGACTTTTCACTCCACATCTGCAGTTATCTTCCTCTAGTCACATTCACTCATTTCCAAAGTCATTTTGAATGTTCAATTGTCAATACAACTGAAACATTTGAGAGAACATCACAATTACTCTATTTTATGATGATGAAAACTATATCACCTGGCTTTCTTTGCAACAAATCATGTGTTTTATTTATCATTACAAACACCACAAACTCACATAAAAAGCCAATAGTCAAACTGACCAACTAAAGGAAACACCAACAAACTGTTGGAGATTGAAACGGGTGGATTATATTATTGACCGCTGCAGAACTCTGGTTATGGAGTCGGAGTCATCAGATAGAGCTGTAAAGTGCACTGATACATGAAATATAAATCGAAAAATACATTAACGTTAGTATGAGTCTGCAATAACAAACTGCATAACGCAATGAAATTGACAAAAACACCATGGATTATAAAAATTGGAAAATTGGACGGTCTCATTAATACAGGCAGTAATAAATGACAACCAGTGAAGGATATTATCCCACAGAGAACTGCACTTCAAGATAATAACTTAGTAAACATGAACAATACTAGCTGCGATGCTAGCGGGATAATCGTTAAGCAGGATTAAATTACACTTAGAAATATCGCTAGACATGAACAACATCACAAACATTTTCTAACTCAGCGCAGTTGGGATACAGCGTGACAATCTGTGTTATTAACAGTATACATAGAAGGAAAACTTACTTTGTGACAAACTTTCTCTTGCACATAAACACTGCACATTAATGTACGCAATATGATCGCTCAACTGGAGTAGCTTAGTGAATACCCAGGCCAGCAAACACATTTGCGTTGTTGCAACGTCTGTGGTACGTTGCATTTCTGCTATGGCAATGTCGATGTCTACGTGCTCGCAACATTGTAACAACGTAGAATTGTAAGACGCGCCAGGGCTGTAGCAACGTTGTTGCATGACATTCAGCAACTGAGAGACGACGTTCTGGGCCCGGTTTCCCGATAACGCTCACTCTTAGCGCGCTAAGAAAGCTCGAAAGATATATCTTACCAAAGTTGTTTATGTTCCTAAGTGTGTTCCCCGAACACACTCAAGCGGTCGACGCGCGTTCACAGGAGATGGATGCTGGCGTATGACGTAGGACGTAGCGTAGGAATCGTCGTGACGTAGAACTAACGTGACAGCGCAGCCAGAGAGCAGAGCAAAACAAAACTCTACGTTCGTTCTACGTCACAACTCTTCCTACGCTACATCCTACGTCATACGCCAGCATCCATCTCCGTGAACGTGTGTCGACCGCTACCGGAAGCCAGTTATTTTCGTTTATAAAGTTTTAAATATGTATATTTTTACGACAAAACCACACGTATTACCCTCAGAAGGCCTTCGTTTATCCCCCTGGAGCCGGATGGATTACTTTTGTGAAGGATGCATGCTCATTTTTGGGACTTGAAGGAGGTGGACCCCATAACTTCACATTATAAACACTGAAAGATCTAAGACATTTTCTAAAATAACTGAAAATGTGTTCGTCTGAAAAATGATTGACATATGCATCTCGAACGCCTTGAGGGTGAGTAAATCATGGGTTTAATATCATTTTTGGGGCGAACTATCCCTTTAAGTTTGTGCCTATGGTGTCTGGACAACCACTGGAAGACATATGTACTCGTCACTGCCCTGAAGCGCGAAAATCAGCCTTTTAAATTTCACCTGACCATTGGGCCGTCTCTCATTCTTGGTTAGCTCAGGCTGGGGAGGTAATGCTATAATGTTATGCTACTTACAGTACCAAGTCTGCGACTGCACAGGGCCTCGCGCTAAAGTGACAGTTGATGATGTAAAGCCAATTAAAAGTGCCTATTTTTGCCCTTCGAAATATTATAATAGTTAATAGACATGGCTACAAGTGAGACTGTGTATCGTGATTCTGTACTATTCTGCTAGTTGAAAATGTATTATGCAGTAACTTAATATTACTCTGAGAGTGTGTGTGACAGTGATTTGTGCATACATGACAGTCACTCTTTTTTTATAGTCTATGGTCCGACAGCACGGCATCGCTCGTCAAGTTCGTAGAGAGCTTATTCAGTCCATTTTAAATTCTGATTTTGGCCGCCTCTCAAATGGGTTATAGATATATTGCTTTTGCCTATGAAGATCAAGTAAATGCGCTAGAAAATCCGCGCTCATTCAAGGATGTGCATTTATTGCATGGACGGAGAAAGCGCCGACACCTGCAGGATTTCATCTGACGGTACATAAGCATATTATAATCCATCTGTTCCGTGAGAGCAGAACGAACGAGCCTTTATTGACGTTTTTAAATCTGAAAACTCCAAAAACCAACGAAATTGTCAGACATCCATTAGTGCATGTTCACAGAGGAAAACAACTGAAATACAGCGCTGGTTGTTCTCTCGAACGATACACGGCGACAACGACGGAACCCAAAGCCGTGGGCGAAGTAATGGGTGTATTAAATTGTATGAAATAATCCCGAAAAAAAGCACAAACACTGCAGAGATGGCAAGTTCAGCAGCTAAAATTTGCTGAGGTGAAGTGGTACGGCTAATAGCAGACAAACGGCTAGCACTGACATCAGCAGCAATCCACCTGTCACTCAAGTGGCCACGCCACACCCTTAATTATGCAGAACTTTAAATATTAATCAACTAAACGGATAAGTTATAAAAAAAATTCACCCCCCTTACAGTTGTTATGAAGGGCAAAATTAGCTGTATAGACCAAAGCCACAGAGAGATCCAGGCTGTAAACATGTTTTTTTCTGCAGTAAAGTTGGCAATTTTAACATGGGGGAGATACAAATTTGACTCCCTTTTGACACCAGCCTCAAGCGGCCAGTCAATGAATTGCAGTTTAACTCACTTCCGTATTGGTTTCAAGAGAGAGACGGGGAGGTTGCCACTTGGTCTAGCCCCATAGACACCCATTCAGTCTGCACTCGCCGGCGATCACCTCCAGTGGAATTCTAATGGAACTGCAACCATGATCGATACAATGTGGCTGATAGGAAGTGCCAAGGCTCTCTGTAGACGGGCTCTGCTGCAGCGGACCATGTCTGAAGTTCTTCACGGTAAACTTAAACTCAAAATGGAAACAAATATAAGTAACATATACAACGTAACTAATTTGTGTGCACTCCAAATCAGTAACAACGTATATAAAAATGTGTTGTAAATGTAAACATATGAAAACCTAACAATAAATAATTAATTAATATGGTTTGCTTCGTGTGGTTATTATGATGATTCATCATTATACTGAAACCAATGAATGTGAATAACAAAATAAAAGTTTAAATAAAGATTATTCTTAAATGTATGTTCTTCGTGTAAATGTATGTGTGTGTATGCGTGTGCGTGTGCGTGTCTGTGTGTGTCCACATTACCGCTCTGGTGCGGCCAACACTCGGGCCGTCACATCGACAAACATGCAGTTCTCCCAAGCAGCCATTTAGTAATGAACAAATTATCAAACTAATTGTCTTAAATTGTTTTTACTTAATAAACCTGTCACAGTTGTGTTCTGTTTAGTTTGTTTTCATTGAACTTGTCTGCATGTCTTCATGTCACATGTCACCATCATTATCAGTTCATCTGTATTACCTGGGTTTAGTTAATAATAATCCTCATCTTCATTGTCGTCATCATCATCTACATCACCTGTGTTCTGTTAATCATTGTTCATCTGTGTTAGTATTTAAGTTCCTTCAGTTCAGTCAGTCTTTGTCTGTTCTTAGTTGTATTTAGTGTGTGTTAACCTTCTACCCGTTCTGTACCAGTTTAAGTTATATTGTAAGTAAACGTTTTGCATTGGAACTTTTGACTCCTCCTCCTCTTCTTCTGCCTGGACCGCACCCTGACAGTACCACAACTACTGTACATTTACATTTATTCATTTAGCAGACGCTTTTGTCCAAAGCAATTTACAATTTAGGAGTAAATTAAGCAAGTCATCTTGAAGAGGCAAAACACACGCAAGAAGTGCTCAAAATATGAAGTGCAGGCATTGCTCAGAGTAGCATTTAAGTTAGTGCTCTAAGAACCACATGTGCCTTTTGCCTTTTGGTGACTCATTTCAGAACAGAAAGTAATAATTTGTTACATAATTTGTTTGTTTTGACATAGTCTATGAGCGATCTGGGAGCAAGGTGACACCTTTATAATTGTGGGTGTAACAGAAGAAACAAAGGCTTATACTGTGCTAAAAACATCAGCATTCCTCAGAAGATTGGAGGATAAAACAGGGAAGGGTGTGCTTCCCAATTTTAAACATACGTTAAAATTTTCTGATATTTCATACTTATTTATTTTGTTTTCTTTAAATGTGTTTACTTTGAGGTAATGAATTTACTCAAAATATTGGGCATATATTGGTCTTGTTAGGAATTACATTTCAGATACGTGCAGATCTGTGCCTCCAGCGATGTACAAATATGTTATTTATTAAAGTATTATTGTTTTATTGATTTTAATATAATTAAAAACATGATTATAACATCTCAAATCCTAAAATAAAATAAAAGGTGTTTGGTAATGCTAGATTACAGACCCCAAAGTACTGCATAATTAAGAAGAATTTACGGTGTAACTTTAGGTAAAAAGTACTTGCGTGTAAGTATAAGGGAACAATACAATTTTGGTAATAAAGGGATAACAACAAGGAGAATTAAGGAATTATTTATACGGTAAGTATTTTAGAACTAAGGGTACTCAGGGTCACACTAGGCACGGTTGTGATTTTCTCTGGATTATGCTGCAAGTATCAGAAGATTATTAAGGAGGCAGCTGAAGTTGATTACAATCCCTGTTCATCAATAAGGTGCACCAGACCTGTTATAGCCTACAGTGTTACCAAATCAACATCATGTATAAAGTGCTTATGTGATGTTCTCTCAAATGTTTTCAGTTTAGTGCTGCTAGTTGTGAATTTAGCGGACTAAACACGTGACCAGGGTAGGTTAGAAATGTTCTACCTCTACCTCAGTTGAAAAGGTTAAAATCCGTTTAACATGGTGATCTGAGGGGGCGCCCTCATTTTATGAACTAATAAAAGAAAGATTAAATTAGGATGCTAACTATATATTTCTATATAGCATTGCTTGTTCCACCACGCAAATGACTGTTTTTAAGGTGACAATCTGTGACAATCTGTTAATCTGTTACAAGACTGTATCTTGAAGACTATTGTATTGTATCTTCTGTTATAAAGATGAAGATTGACATTTCATTAATTAAAAAAAATAAGCACATAATGTTGTAAAAAATAAACAACTTGTGTTCTGTTAGATGTTCTGTTTTGAGTACTTTTTGAATTTTGTAAAATAATATATCTAGGTAATGAAGATATATAAAAAAATCTTATATATTATATAAACTACATACATACACACACACACACACACACACACACACACACACACACACACACACACACACACACACATATATATATATATATATATATATCAGAAGGCCCTCATTGATTAATTTTGCCTGGGTCCCACACTCAGTGTTGGTTCGCCTCTGACTGTACAGCCTCCCCCTACTGGATGCATCAGGAACAACAGGGGCGTATATCTTGCTGGCTCCAGGTCTGCAGCATCCTCCTTCTCCCTAGCTACCGATCTACCTGAGTATGTAACAGGTTATTTTTAGGAAAACCACAAACCCCCTGTCTTAGCCACTCCCATATATGTCAAAGTGAAACTTAGCCGCTGTATTTAATGGCATGTCTCAGGGATATTATTGGAGAGATCAACCATTTCTGAAGACAGGAACACCCAGGTTTTATAATCCCAGTCATTTTGTTCAGGTAAGGAAAATCTAATATCTATTTAGATGGGGATAAATCATTAATTTGATTTCATGCAACTTTATGATAATTTTTTAAAAACATCAGTCTGATTTCAGAACGACTCTGGTACTATTTGTTATTAGGCTATGGTCTCTAAATATATATATTTTTAGAAAACAACAGAAAGCTAACCACTTTTGATAAAAACAAACGGTCTCAGCTCTGTAATATGGGGCGCCGTTTGTAAAGCGGCTCACTCTGAAAATAACAGCAACATTTTGTCACATTTAGCTTCAAACAATGTTTAAAAAAATCGTGATAATAACTACCTAAAATAATAAACACGTTTGGAGAAACTGTATTTGTATATGATGACAGAGTGATGACATGACATTCAGTCAAAGTGAGCCCCCTCGTGGCTGGCTATGGCTACAGCCTACAGGTCATAAGTCCCGCACTTTTCATAAAAGTGACACTAGCCCAGGGACGGACTGACAATCTGTGCGTTCTGGAAAAGTCCAGAACGGCCGTCCAACCGAGGGCCGTCGGCACAAAAAAAAAAGAAAAAAAAAAAGAAAAGAAAAAAAGTCTAATAAAGCAATATGAACAGCCAACAGCAGGGGCACTAATGCGATCACTTATATGCTACTTGTAAAAAACAACAACTGAGGAAGAAGAGTCGGCCTATAGCCACTGACAGAAAGTTATTTTTATAAGGCTGCACTTTTAAATTTGCTTACATTTACATTTGCTTTTTTTTTTTTTTTTTTTTTTTTTTTTTTTTATGCATGCAAACAAATCTTCTTTGAAAATGCTGGATTCAGTATATCATGCAGCACTAAGATTTGTGACTAATTCCAATTTTTGTACTCATCATTGCAACTTGTATGAGAGTGTTGGTTGGCCATCTCTGCACAATCGCAGGCTGGAACACTGGTATATTTTTCTTTTTAAGGCCATACTTTGTAAACTGCCTCCTTATTTATGTTCTCTTCTCACTCTTAAAGTGTCTACCAGGAAATGTAATCTTAGATCATATGGACAAATCATGTATGATATCCCACGAACGCGAACTGTCTTCGGTGAAAGTGCTTTTAAAGTTTTTGCACCGTTTTCTTGGTATAAATTGCAGAATAAGCTCAAATTTGATTATTTACCGACAATGACACAATTTAAAATGAGGATAAAGAACTATTTGAGTACTAAATGCACATGTACTGTTACTGAGTGCTTCTGGTGAATATGTTGAGATGATGTTAAACTGCCAAAATGTCTTTTTCTGTTAAATGTTTGTATATGTATTTTTAAATGGAACTATTATTCTGCCGTCTTGGCCAGGACTCCCTTGAAAAAGAGATTCTGAATCTCAATGGGATTATTTCCTGGTAAAATAAAGGTAAATTAAATTAAATTAAATTAAAAATACATTATATTTGAATGGCAGTGGTCTCCAACGTGGTGCCTGTGAGTTGCCCGTTAAACACATTATATAAATAGGCCACAACTTGCCGTCGGGGTTCCAGACTTCGAATAAATGGTATAATTTTGCGACCTTTTCAACAAAACGTTTAAGTTTGAACTTTTGCCTCTACAAAATTACCCAACTCTCTTTGATTATACGCTATCATTTGCGTTGCGTATGAGAAACATCAAATGGCAAACGCTCAAAAAGCGGAACAAAACTGGTTAGATCTGAGCAGCGCATTATCAGCTCGGCCCAAAAAACAGCGATCGCGGCCAAAGCACGTTACGCTGATCGCCCAGATAGCAGACCAACATTGAATCTACATTGAATCAATGTTAATGTATTAACCAAAAGATCATTGAATCAATGTTGAAATTTAACATTGATTTTTCATCAGGTTTGCACCCTGAAATAATGTTATTTCAACGATGAAAAATCAATCAATATGGTCATAAAATCAATATTATTTCAACCATAATTAAATCACTTATTTAACATTGAATCAACATAGAAACAATATAAAATCAATCTTGCTTTATGTACAGCAAGATTCTATGCTAGTTTATCATGCTTGTACTGTGATAGCAGACCAACATTGAATCTACATTGAATCAATGTTAATGTATTAACCAAAAGATCATTGAATCAATGTTGAAATTTAACATTGATTTTTCATCAGGTTTGCACCCTGAAATAATGTTATTTCAACGATGAAAAATCAATCAATATGGTCATAAAATCAATATTATTTCAACCATAATTAAATCACTTATTTAACATTGAATCAACATAGAAACAATATAAAATCAATCTTGCTTTATGTACAGCAAGATTCTATGCTAGTTTATCATGCTTGTACTGTGCTTGAATTTTTAAATGACTCCTTTCAGACAGAGACCATGTAGGGTTGCAATTAAATATGTTTTTAATCAAAATGTCATTCAAAGTAAACTACATCCTTCAGTTTACAAGTAAATGTATTTATTTATGCCCCCAAAACTGAACAGGAAATATCACATTCAGAAAAAAAATTGCATTTCGTGGTGACAAAGACAAAAACAGCGCAGTATATGGTAAGAAAGAATGAAACATTACTCTGATAAATTTTTCAAATTCAATTTTATTTACCACATTTAGAACAGACCAAAATGCTTTACAGAAGTACAACATTAAACGATATAGCATGCATTAAAAAATAAAACAAGATATAACATGCATTATAAAATAAAAAAAAGATATAACATGCATTATAAAATAAAACAAAAACAAGAGCAACATAGCTGAGTAACCATAAAACAAAAGAACCAGAACAGAAATCAGAACTCAGATATAAATTAATAAAAAAATAAATAGCTTGCTATGATTTGAATACAAAAAATATATTACCCATCGTACACGTCGTCTTCCATTTGCGTGCCCAAAGAACTCCCCTTCTTTGCACCTTTTTTAACTTCAGGCCTAGAATGAAAATGAAAAATTTACCCACGGCGTTTGGTAAAAGACAAATCGAAATTTAATATATTATTAGGGAAAATCTCGGCCGTTGGTTTGTGTTCATGTTACTAATAGGCCTACACACTCAAAAAAATGCCTCATCAGTTGAATGTATATTAATCATGTGGCAAATTTCCACATAAAATTACTACATTGATAAAGCTGTTTGTAATCATGTCTGTCGGATGTAATCAAACTATTTCTATCTGAATTATCACAATTACATTGACCTAATGTAATTTTCCTCAAAATCAAACTTAATAGTATTACATTGACCTAATGTAATTTTTTTGAAAATTAAACTTAACAGTATTTCATTGACCTAATGTAATTTTTTTGAAAATTAAACTTAACTGTATTACATTGACCTAATGTAATTTTCCTTGAAAGTCAAACTTACTGTATTACATTGAACTAATGTAATTTTTCCAGGGTAAAATATAACTTATGTATTACACTGACCAATGTGTTTTTCTATAGGTCTAACAGAATGGCAAATATTCAAAATTGACTATATTGTGCTGATCATAGAATTGCTTCCATGCATGTCTTTCACATTGTTGCATACATTAAAAATATGCCATTACAGTATGCACACCAAAAAAGCAAACAAATCAAATAGCAAGTCAAACAGTTTATTCATTTCATAATGCTATAAACAGTTATAACAGAAATGCAGACAAAACAAAAAAAAAACAACTAAAAACTGATCTACTCAAACCAAACATCTTCAGCTAGCCTTTGTCCATCCAGATTCAGTTTTTGAAAGACCTCGAAAGTATGCTGCAGGTTGGATGGGTACCTCAGATCCAGAGAATAAATTATGTCCATAAGCAAAGTGATGGCACACAGCACAGTCTGAATTACAATTGACACTTCTTTTGGTGGTTGTTGTGCACCCTCCGCATGGACCACACAGATCCACAGACCATCTCAGCTTGCTTTCTCAGCCTTCTCACAATCCTTGAAATTGGAGAACACAAGAAACACAAACAGTGTGTGTGTAATGGTCAAAACAACAAAACATCCCACTAAACTTGCATTACAAACAGAAATATATATATATATATATATATATATATATATATATATATATATATATATATATATATATATATATATATATATATATAAATGTATTAAAAGAAGTCTCTTCTGCTCACCAAGGCTTCATTTATTTAATCCAAAAACAGTAATATTGTGAGATATTTTTACAATTTAAAATAACTTTTCTTTTTGAATATATTTTAAAATGCAATTTATTTCTGTGTTGGTAAAGCTGAATTTTCAGCATCATTACTGCAGTCTTCAGTGTCACATAAAAGCTTTTATATTCCGAAAGGATGCATTAAATTGATCAAAAGTGACAGTATATAGACATTTATTATGTTATGTTATTAATATTATGTTTATTCTATTTCAGATAAATGCTATTCTTTTGAATTTTCTATTCCTCAAAGAATCGTGAAAAGAAATTGTACACAACTGCTTTCAACATTGATAATAATAAATGTTTGAGCAGCAAATCGGCATATTAGAGTGATTTCTGAAGGATCATGTAACACTGAAGACTGGAGTAATGATGCTGAAAATTCAACTTTGATCACAGGAATAAATTACAATTTAAAGAATGTGGATCCTGGATATGTGGATTACTGTTTTTGTGGTATTTTGGATCAAAAGATAGCCTTGGTTCTACGTCAGAGCATCGGAGCGTCCCCGAATCTTTCTCCAGCGTCCTTGGCAGGGCGGCGGGAGTGAATTTTGCCGCTCTCGCCGGCGGCCATGTGAACGTACAGTAACTCATCCTCATGTTTTTCCAACCCCGTAAGACTTTCGTTCATCTTCGGAACACAAATTAAGATATTTTTGATGAAATCTGAGGGCTGTCTCACTCCTTCATAGGCTTCTTTGTAATTGAAACTTGCCAGACCAGAAAGTTAGTAAAAACAATGTTTAAAATAGTCAAATTGACTACAGTGGCTCAACTTTAAGTTTATCAAGCGACACAAATACTTTTAGTGTGCAAAAAACATACAAAAATAACAACTTTATTTAACTATTCATTTTCTTCTATGTGGGCATCTGAGTGAGTTCACATAGTGTAACAGCGCAGCGCTTCTGGGTTGTACGTCAGAACGTAGGCTCACTATTGGCTGACGCTGGTCATGTGTGTGATGCATGTGACATACAACACATAAGCGCTGCATTGTTGCACTATAAAGCTGGTAAGTCCCGCCCCTTCTGTAAAACCCCGCTGGATCTCTAGGTTGAAAAATCGTCAATGCAAGTGAATTGGAGAAAATAATTATTTTCTGGTCCCGTTTGAATTGTGCCATGAATGTGAACATATGTTGTCTGTGAATTTTTTATATAACTTTTCATGTTACGAGTTTGACAGTGTATGGTATGATTCTTCGGCTAGCAGTTGTGGAAAAGACATAATGAGAAAGACTACATGTCGCCTATGTGACGTCACCCCATAAAGTTGACTTACCCGTGGTTTTCGCCAACCTCAACGATTTTGTCCTCTCCCTGAAAGAAGGCGGTGAAGTGCACCAAAGACACAGCCATGTTTAGCGGGATCCGTGAGCTAGTGTCCGTGTGCGAATGATGGTGACGTTTCAAACGCGTCGAAAGCAGCGAAGAGTTGTAGTCCACAAAGTGCTCTCACACAAAGTCTAACCGTATCAAACTTCTACCCGCTAAATTGTAGCATTCTTCACACGAAAGATTATATAAAAAAATTCACAGACAACATATGTTCACATTCATGGCACAATTCAAACGGGACCAGAAAATAATTATTTTCTCCCATTCACTTGCATTGACGATTTTTCAACCTAGAGGTATATTGTTTGCGCACTAAAAGATGCTAAAAATTTGCGTGGCTTGATAAACTTAAAGTTGAGCCACTGTAATCACTTGGACTATTTAAAACATTGTCTTAAATAACATAGAAGCTTTTGAAGGAGTGAGACGGCTGTCAGATTTCCTCAAAAATATCTTAATTTGTGTTCCAAAGATGAACGAAAGTCTTACGAGGGCTGGAACAACATGAGGGAGAGTAATTACTGACAGAATTTTCATTTTTGGGTGAACTAACACTTTAATATTAGAAAAAAATACACAAAAGTTAAGAAATAGCTTTTCATGTGTAGAAATTGGATATACATATTTACATGTGTTTAAGCATAGCTTAAATATAACATACCTCATCCAACACAGCCAAAATGTTGTATATCTTTATTTGAACAACTCCTTGGGCACTGCAGAAGAGACTTTGATGAGCCTGCAAGCAATATGAAAATTAATGTTGATTTAGTTAATCATTAGTTAATCATGTGAATGTGTTCTTAATCCATGGTCATAATAATTGCATTGTAGCTGCCTCATAATACATTCCTCAGGTAAATAAAGACAAACAAAAAAATTACAGTTTTAGCTTCTTCTGGACACTTTTACTTTGTTATACCCATTCATAATCATATGAAAGAGGTCCACCAGTCGACCATTGTAAGTGCTGACTGATGGTGACACGGTGCGCATTTACCTCTCTATGGATGTTCCATTATTCCCTATGCCGTCCGCAGCATGGCTCGCAGTGCCCTTCGAACTAAACATGTTCGCTCCCTTTGGATTCGAATCTCACTCAGATGGCGGAATGCTCTCTGTTACAATCCACTATACGGTCGATTGGAACGCACTTCGAATCACTCTGGCGACTCATTACTGAGTAAAAGATTCGTTCAAAATGAACGACCCATCACTGGAGTAGATTGTATATTTTTACATTTTAGATATATATCATTATTTGTTATATATTACTGAATTTATGCTTTTAAAAAAGATGCCGCAGAATGTGACGTCATATCACGACCGTTGCAAAGTGCGGAGAACTGTCAGTAATGCGATCGCTTCCTTACTGTATCACCAGAAAATGAGATTCTTATAGTTTAAACAATACACAAAACAAAACACCTCAGAATACAGACAATTGTAACATCTCACAGACTTAAAGCTAATGGTAAAACTAAGTTACTGATTTCAATGTCAACGACGGAAACGTTTTTTTTTCACCATGGAATACAGCTTCGCCTAACAAAGTGTACATAGGGGGTAAAATACTTTTTTAACTGTAACTGGGTATGAAATTGCATTGTTATTGTAAGAAATGTCTTGAATAACGTTACTCACCCAACTTTAGCAGGATCCGTCGAAAGTTCTCTCGACTCCAATCAATGGCGGCAAAAAAAGTTTCTCGAACACAGTCCACAGCTCTCAGTGACACGCGCAGTAGGCGTGGTCAGGCCACAAACGTAAATTTCAGTCATTGATCCAAGTAAATTCACTCTCATTACATGTACAACCTAGGTAATTTACATTTCTTCCAAAAAACAAAAATACATCTCCTTATAAATGTATAATATTTGAATTGATCTAAAATGAGTGATTTATGTTCATCCAATGAATGCCCATGAGCACTTTTTTGAGTGCACTAATAGGCCTACATTTAACATAGCAGTTAATTCCGACTCACCCAGGAAAAGAAAACAAGTTGTAAGAAATATAGATAAATAAAATTGAGAAATGAAAGATTAGAGATTTAAGATTAACTTACCTCTAAAAATCACTTTGTCGTTGCCCGAATGCTTCGTCTGTCTGTCTGTTTCGCGCTTGAAATCTGTTATGCCGCGCTTGAAATCTGTTGACCGTTATGCAGCGCTTTGATCTGATTGGTTGGCAACCAATGTTAGGATTGTCTCTAGGCAACCAGTGGAGAAATTTAAGCTGACCAAAAATCAACATTGATTCAACGTTTGTCTTTTCAACACTGAAAAACATTGAATTATCAACATTGATTCAATATTATTTTAACATTGAATTTTCAACATTGTTCCAATATTATTTTAGCATTGATTTTTCAACATTGATCCAATATTATTTAGCATTGAATTTTCAACCTCAACCAAAATGATGATTCTGATGGAATTTCAACATTTAATCAATGTCACCTTGCTATCTCACAGAGCTGCGCGATCCACTGAGAAGCATTTAAATTCAGCGCAGAATTCTCTATCTCTATAATAAACCCACAAATGACTACGATTTAAGCTTGTAAAAAGCCAGATGAAACAGCGCTAATATTCTCAACATATTGACGCAAAAAAAAAAAAAAAACAGGCGAAACATTGTTCCGAGAACAAACCAGTTAGAAGACATTTCACTCCACAACTTATGAATTAACTTTAGTAAAACAAACTTTTTTGGCAGAAATGTGCCTGTATTCATAATAAAAATGCTGTTATATTAATATAGTAGCCTAATGTATAAATGTATTAAATGTAATGCAGACAGTAATGTTTTGTTTAGAAGTTATGGCAGTTTATTTAAAAAAAAAAAAAAAAAATTCATTTATATTTATACAGGATTTTTTTTTAAACGCTTTTAAGTCTGAACCATATCAAGATATTTTATTATTTCCCATATGATGGTGAAAAGTAAAAAAGCTTCACCATGTTATGTATAATAAACACAACCCCTATTATCATCATTGGTTCTGAGCAGTGGGGATTTCTTTAAGACTGCAAGGGAAGCTCGGCTTCCCCTATAATGTCAAAAAAATTAATGGTCAAATATGTACTATTGTGTTATTTATTGACAAAAAATGCGTTAGAAAACGTTAATCTCAAAGACGAGTTCGTTCAGAATCAGCTACATACAGCAGGTCGGCTGACTCGATCTCCTTCTCATACATTCCCGTAGCGTCACAGACATCGCATTTCCCTGTTGAAGCCAAGCGTGCCGCACAAGCCCTGAAAAGTGAAGCCAAAACGTCTCGATCGCCCCCCGGTGACTGGTCCTAGTATAGGTCATAAGCCCCGCCTCCCCGTGTTATTCAACGGGACGTGAGACCAACTAAACAATTAAATTACACTTCAAATATCTTTTTTCCAAAGGTGGTTTCTTTCATTTGCTGTCGTTTTTATCACGCTGATGTAAGTTCAAGTGTCTGTTTCAAAAATAAGTTGGTTTTTAGTTAGTTACGTGATGCGGTGGTGTAACGTCATGATTGACAGCTGTGATTGACAGGTTCTCTGAGCGAAGTAGTCACTGAAGCACCAACGGACATTTTTTTCGGGATCTTCGGAGGACTGAGGAGATTGTATTTACTTTATTTTAACAAGCCTCTTGTCGTACTGCAATCAATTTTTAAAAAAGTGTGCAGAATCCACTCTCCCTGAGTGCATTCTGCGAGAGTGAGGGCGGAGCGTTGATTTCGCGGCTTTACTTCCTGCTCACTACTGCGCAGGTCTGGTCCCGAGATCGCTACTGCGCAGACTCAAGTTCCAATATGTCAGCGCCATATCGGGACTCTGGCGGCTTCAGTTCTCATCAATGGAAGAGAGCGAAGGGGCGTCGTCCATCTTTTTTTACAGTCTATGGTTGAAGCCCAGCGTCCATTGACTTCTATGGGGCTGCTCTGAACAGTTTTTTTCAGCGCTTCGAAACTAGACGGTCATTGGATAAATGCTGCGATTATGTCCCGCCCACGGACGCTCAGCGTCTCTGGGGGTGAATGAGGAGTGGGCTGGCCCGGACTCCGGGCTTCCGCGTGATGATTGGAGGGGCTGCATCGCCTTTTGATTGACAGCGATTTCATACAATAAAAAGTCGCTGCCGCTGAAGCTATTCGAGCTCAGTTCCATCGCGGATTTTTCAAGTGATAGTCAAAAGACAAACTGCTGCTACCTCTTTCTTGGTATTTGCTTGTCGAAATTGCTAGCCATTTTTCATAATACATTTCACACAATTATACATTTATACCTTTATTATACTATTACTTATCCTATTATATTTTTTGCAATATTATTAGTAATAATTAAAACAATAATTATTAAAATAATAAAAAATAGCCTATATATTATTAGTATTATTATTATTATTATACTTTATTATATTGTTATTTATACCTTTATTATATTATTACATTTATACAATTATACCTAACTCTGCTGGCCATTGAGAGGACACACTGGTCAAGTCACTGGAAAAGACACCTATAGTTGGAACGATATAGGGTCACAGAGCATTTTCTTGAAAAAGAACATTGGGCAGAATATACGTATAAATAAATGGACAATTTTTATGATGTAGGCCGAAAATGAGCTTCCCCTCTTTGAAAGACCAGCAGCCGCCACTGGTTCTGAGATGTTACTTGCTGTAAATACCTTGTCTGATAGGCTACAGTATTGTGGCATAGTATCAGGACAAGTGTCTGTCACACACGGCTAGAGGCGAATGGCCGGATGATGGGCCTATTTGGGAGAAAGTCCAGGCCTGTTTTTTAGCCCCAGTCCGTCCCTGCACTAGCCTACTTTTCAAATACAGTTTCTCCAAACGTGTTTATTATTTTAGGTAGTTATTACGATAATCCATGTCCAAGAGAGACCATTTCCTCGAATGAGATAGTTTGTATTCGTTATTTGACACTAAACCATGCTATAAGCACACACTGACTTCCTCACGCTTTTATTTTGGCACTTCCGGTTACCGGCATTTTGAATTTGCATATTAGTTAAATATTTAGTTTCACCCGAAACATTTAGATTCAACATTTAGATTTAGATTTAACATTTAGATTCAACATTTAGATTTAGATTTAGATTTAACATTTAGATTTAACATTTAGATTTAGATTTAAGATTTAGATTTAACATTAATATTTAGATTTAGATTTAACATTTAGATTTAGCATTTAGATTTAACATTTAACATTTAGGTGTAACATTTAATATTAACATTTAACATTTAGGTGTAACATTTAATATTTAGATTTAACTATTTAAAATATCTCTAAGTTGACAAATATTGTTGTAAATGTGCTAAAAAGTGACCGTCAAAAATTCATACCAGTTTTTTAAACATTGTTTGAAGCTAAATGTGACAAAATGTTGCTGTTATTTTCAGCGTGAGCCGCTTTACAAACGGCGCCCCATACAGTGCAGGATTTTAAACTTGCCAGGGCGTGACAAGCGCCTCTCTCTGCTTCTCCGCTTCTGCTGACTTCAGTCACGTGACGCGGGCTCTGAACGAAAACGCGTTGTGGAAACGCGTTGGCCTAGTACTTTTTGTCCCTCTCTGCTATTATAGTTTTTCAAGATGGCGGAACTACATGGAAGCCTCCATGGACCTACCCGTCCCATGTATATAAAGATAATAAATTCTTCGTTTATGAGGATTAGTCTGATCATTGGCAGAGGTATTTGTACATCATTGAGGGCATATTTATTAATAAAAATATTGATTTAGATAATAAAATACCTAAAAAGCTACACATAGTCCCTTTAAGAAAAAACAATCCAAGGCACTCGAGTAATTTTAGAAAATATATATATAAAAAAACTTTATTCTTTCATGGCTTAGATTTTAAAAACAGGTGACAAGCAACAACACACCTACATGTACATGTGATAGCCAATGAGCCTTCAGGGCAATTGCGCGCAAAACTGTCACATCCATAACACCACAACACAATGCAATGGTATTTAGTTGGCGTTATGGATGTGACATTTTTGCGTGGAATTGCCCTTCATCAGGGTGTGAGATGATGTGTGATGAAGGCTCATTGGCTCATGTACAGTAGGTGTGCCGTTGCTTGTTACATCTTGTTGCTTCAGCAGGTGAAATAAAGATTGATAACTTTTGAATTGTAGATGTTTTTCTCATGGTGATTTTTCTCAGTGTGTTTGACAGATCTGAACACACACACAGACTGGTGACCTTATCAAGCAGTGTCTCTGATCACAGTGTTTGACATCATCCTTCAGTCCAGCGTGAGTCTCCATTTCATTTAGCAGTTTATGAGCCATGGTTTTTATCTTGGCATCATGGATTAATTAAATTGAAATCCTTTAATTTTATAACATTGATGAGATTAACTTTACTTTATTGTCATGTCATTGACCAACCTGATCTTACAGCAATTCGTATGAATTTTATGAGATGGATAATTGTACGAATTCACACAACCTCACTCGTACGAATTTGTACGATTTTTACTAAATCCTAAGTATGTTACGAGTTTCCCAATCGTATGAATTAGCCGCCTCGTACACACTCGTACGAATTGGTCGTGAGATAGCGTTGTCATTGACACAATTGTACAAGGAGTGAAAATATTTTATGCATTGATCCTTGCAGGAATACAGAACAAAGAATGTGACATTCAACTACAATAAATACACAAAATCATTACATACTTGTAGTATCTTCACTATAAATCAGACTATGACATACATTGAGTTAAAGTTATCACTTTACTTCTGTTTGCAGCGGTTACAGCATGGGGGAATCTTCTTCAAAAGGTCAGAACACACAACACTTGTAATCAGTGTTGCCAGATTGGGACGGTGATTTCCAGCCCAAAAGCTCACCAAAACCCGCCCACTACAAGAAAAAAACGCCCAAAATTTTACTGCCAAAATAATATGATATAATTTCATTACCATGTCATTCAAGGTTGATAAGCACAATTTGTATCTCCTTAAAGGGGTGGTAAAACCTTTTTTTGAAGGCTTGATTGTGTTTGTGGGGTCCACTGTAACATGTGCTCATGCTTCGTTTTTAAAAATTCGCATTATTTTTCACATATTTAACCATTATTCTACACTGCTCTGTCCATCCTTGTAAAAACGGTCGGATGATTTCCTGGTTCTATGAAGCCCTGCCCTCAAAAATACGCAATGGGCTCAGATTGGTTAGCTGGCCCAGTGTGTTGTGATTCGCTACTACCACAACAACTCTTTTCTAAAGCAACATAAAATAGCCTCGCCCCCTTTATGTATTGTGTTCCCAGAGGAGGGGTTTATGTAAATATTGGGCATAGTGATGTCAGCAAGCCCACAGGAATGTCGTGTAGTCCCTATCAGCCGTTTCTGTAGTTCTTAGAAATTGATTTCTTTAAAAGCAAATATCTCCCTTTGCTTTAAACTTTGAACGTTGCAACTTTGCAGATGTTGTTTATGCTCAAACAGCAACATTACACACTAACTAAATTTAGAAAAGTGAAATCGTGTTTTACCACCCCTTTAAAGCAAAATAACAATGATAATATATATATATATATATATATATATATATATATATTTATTTATTTATTTATTTATTTTTTCAGGAAAACAGATCAAAACAGGGCAATAATTAAGGAGAATTAGCCAATATGACTAAATGTCCAGATGGACACTGTCAAAACGGCAATCATGAAATGAACCGATGACTTTAACCACTCGGAAGTACACAAGTACACGGATTCATCGTTGATTCAAACCTTTTTCAGCAGCTGTCAGGGACAAGTATAGTGCAGTCTGGACGGTGTAAAAGTTGCGATGTCTGGTAAGGTTAGGCTAGTGTGCACATGACCATGGACATATTTCACGTCTCATATTTGATTTCATTTCAAGTCATACAACTGTGCTCTCCTCTCAGAGTTATAGTCACCATCGATATCTCTCACAACGTGTACGTTATTAGAGTTGCTCACTATCTCACTCTTTACTGTGTAGATACAACTTACTGTAGGCTATATCACTTTGGCATTAGCAATCACTTGAGTATACAGCTACAACTTATCGCGCTCAATCGCATCTGCCTGCTGATCGCTGATTGGCTAAAAGTGCGTGCTCGTCGGTGATGTCAACACCAACGCCAGCTGACTCTGCATGGGCTTGTGTGTACAGTAATGTCATGATGACTGATTTTATGGACTACATGCACACTTTAGTTTAGTTTTTTAACCAATTAGACTTTAAAATGTAGATGTTTGAAAACCGCCGAACTGACCCCAAACCAGCCCAAATTTTGTCCACCCGCCCAAACCCTTTTTTACCCGCACAATCAAATTCAAAAATTCAAATTCAATTCTGCCCAATCTGGCAACACTGCTTGTAATACAGACATGACACCTAGTGGTTACTCCAGGATACTACAATACTTCTATCACAGCACTATATATATATATATTGTTAGTTATTAATTATTTGAGTAATCTTTGAAAATGCTTACTGTCTTGATATAGGTGAAGTAAAACAAGCAGAAGAGTAAGTATTTCTTGTTCAAAGCTTTGACTTTATCTTTATTAACTTTATAATCAACTGATTATTATAAATATGAGAATCATTTACAACAAGGTTTCATTTGTTAACATTACTAATAATAATAATACCTTTTATTTATGGACGCCTTTCAGGGCACTCAAGGACACCTTACAGTATAGAACAAGGCAATAAGTACAAAACATACAAAACACATCAATGCTGCACATCATACAATCATTTCATTAAAAGCTATTCTAAAAAGATACGTTTTGATCTCAACTTTAAAACTGGAAATTGAATCCATTTGGCGAATGTGCAAGGGTAATGCATTCCACAGCTTAGGCGCCACACAACTAAAAGCTCTACCACCAAAGGAACTCATCTTGAAGTTTGGCACAGACAATAAGTCTGCAGAAGATGATCTCAAAGATCTAAGAGGTGTATACAAATGAAGAAGATCTGACAAAATTGAGGTGCCAGATTATGAAGTGCTTTAAATGTAAGGAGTAATATTTTATAATGTATACGAAAATGAACAGGAAGCCAATGTAGATGGTAAAGAATTGGAGTTATGTGCTCGAAAGAACGTGTACGAGTTACAATTCTGGCTGCTGAATTCTGTATTAACTGTAATCGGTGAAGTTGTTTTTTCAGAATCTCACATAAAAGGGAATTGCAATAATCAAGCCTAGATGTAACCAAGGCATGAATGAGAACTTCAGTACAGTGTTGAGAAAGTGAAGAACGAAGTCTAGTAATATTATGTAAGTGAAAAGATGCAATACGTGAAATATTATTAATATGTGAACTAAAAGAAAGCAAACCATCAAAAATAACACCAAGACTTTTCACCTGGCTAGAAAAGTTAACCGGGCAATTATCAATGAGCGAGGGAAAAGATTGAGCTTTAGGGCTACGTTCACACTGCAGGCTGAAACGACCCAATTCCGATAGTTTTGCCCCTATGCGACCTGTATCTGATATTTTCATGACAGTCTGAACAACACAGATCCGATCTTTTCAAATGCGACCCAGGCCACTTGGGTATGTGGTCCTAAATCCGATACATATCCGATCTTTTGAAATGCGACTTCAGTCTGAACGGCCAGGTCGCATGTATCCGACCCGCACGTCATTGATACGCGAAAAACGTCATAATTCTGCTTGGAAGTAGTCATCGGTTTGAAAACGGACTGCATATTCGTCGAGCTTGTGTAACGGTCGCTGCGCGCGCTCGTGTGTATGTGTGTGAGAATCACAGTTAGTTGAAGTTTAGCTACTTCCGCAAACAACAAGTGACGTCGTTGACCGTTGAGTACTCTTCTGCGCATGCGGGTCACTTCTGGGTCATTTCACGTTCACACAGGAGATCATAAAAGGTCGCATTTAATTGGAAATGTGAACGGCCTTGCAAAAAAAAAAAATTTTTTCAAAAAATCGGAATTGAGCATTAAGCCCTGCAGTGTGAACGTAGCCATTAGATAAAGCAGACCTAGATCCAACAAGAAGGGCTTCAGTTTTACCTGTATTAAACTTTAAAAGATTATTAGTCATCCATATATTAACATCCTGCAAACATTTAGTAAGGTTAGAAGGGGGATGAGAAGCGAATTTGGTCTTGTGGATATGTATACTTGTGTGTCGTCGGTGTAGAAATGAAAATAAATACCATAGAAACGGAAAATATAACCGAGGGGTAGAATATAAATAATAAATAAAAGCGGACCCAAAACTGACCCCTGCGGAATGCCGTGAGTGACCGAGACAGGCTCTGATTGAGCAGTCTTAATCTGTACAAACTGTTTCCTGTCACATAGATAAGACGAAAACCAAAGTAAAACATCATTAGCTACTCCAATGCAGGCCAATATTTCGAGTAATACTGAATGGCTAATAATAATAATAATAATAATAATAATAATACATTTTATTTATTTGGCGCCTTTCTGGACACTCATGGTCGCCTAAATAGTGTCAACGGCAGCAATAATATCTAAAAGAATAAGAATAGACAGGAAACCAGAATCAGCAGCCAAGAGAAGATCATTTGTAACCTTAACTTGAGCCGTGTTTCCAACGAAATTAGCCGGAAAAATTTGTCCCAGGAACTTTTTTCCCAGGAACTTTTTTTGCCCCTGACCGGTTGCTTTCTGCGTTTACACCGCGGTCTAAAGTACCGGAAGGTAAACTGCGTGCAACTGCTCCTCCCAGTCTGCGACGGACAGTAATCAGTTTTGAGCGCCACATTTATAATAAGTATGGAGGAGATTCAAACTGTGCTGCAGTTATGTATTGGTTTACTAACGAGGTAATTAAAGGGGTGGTACAACACCTTTTTCCGAAGGCTTGATTGTGTTTGTGGGGTCCCGGTCCACTGTAACATGTGTTCATGCTTCGTTTTTAAAAATTCGCATTATTTTTCACATATTTAACCATTATTCTACACTGCTCTGGCCTTCTTGTAAAAACGGTCGGATATTTCCTGGTTCTATGAAGCCCTGCCCTCAAAAGTACGCAAGGGCTCAGATTGGTTAGCTGGCCCAGTGTGTTGTGATTCGCAAACTGCCAAGTGCTCGTAGTCTCGGAAACGCCCCTTACCGGTAGTTTTTGCTTCAGTGAACAACAGCGTTAGCAGTAATATTCCCATAATCAGTTTGAGCACAAATCAGACACAGAGAATGTTAGTGGAGAGAATTGAGCAGAAACTGGTCAAGAACGGTTGTTAAAGGACGTTAAAGGTATGTTTGTTTTTTAAGACTGCAGATCTATTGTGATCGCTATGACACTGTTACTTTTAAAACGATTGTAGCTAAATATCTGTCGCCAAAACTATTAACCCAATACGAACACTATTGGCTTTACAACAGCCAAATCAAACACAAACCATGTTTAGCATGCCTGTAGATAAGCAATACATAAACGCTATAATCAAAGAATAATTTACAGTGAAACGACAACAACCTCAAACATTCAAAGTTCGCTGCGCTGGTGATAAACACAAGTTTGTATGTGTTTGTCGGATAAGTATGAATTAACGTTAGCATTTAACAAACTGGTTTGTGGAGCCAAACAGCGTTTTCCTTTGTTTACTTCCTCGCTACAACGTACAATTAACAATACGAACTATTACAGGAAAACACATCAACGTAAAAATCCTACTTACAGTTTGTGGCTCGTAAACAACAGCTTCTGTTTTTAAAGTTGGAACTGCTCGATCTTTCAGGACAAGCCGTTGTGTGAATCCTGCATTGTAACTCGTGTAACGTTAGATTGAGGAAGCTTTCCTCCGGAAAATGTGCGACATTTGGATTATAATTATGAGGGACCGAGTTAAAAAAAAAGTAATAAAAACTCAGTGAGTGTTTTAGCGCAATTTTCTGACGTCATGGGATCACAACACTAAGAGATAGTAAATGTTCTTATGTTTTTTTTTTTTTTTTTTTTTTTTTTTGTGTGCGTTCCCGAGATTAGACCTTCCTTAACATAATGCCGAAAACCCAAAGTCTCTAGGTGGTCTGGTTGAGGAGTAGATAGAAGTGCAAGATTGGTGCGCACAGACAGAACAGAAATCATGAGTTAACAATCGCAATTTTGTCCGTAGGAAAATTGCGCTAAAAAATGTAACCGTCCTTAGGAAGACTGAACAAAGTGGACCTGCAATCTGGGTGAAAATAACAGCGTTTCGACGGCATAGCAGCAACGACTCCACTACCGCAACATAAAATAGCCTCGCCCCCGTTATGTATTGTGTTCCCAGAGGAGGGGTTTATGTAAATATTGGGCATAGTGATGTCAGCAAGCCCACAGGAATGTCGTGTAGTCCCTATCAGCCGTTTCTGTAGTTCTTAGAAATTGATTTCTTTAAAAGCAAATATCTCCCTTTGCTTTAAACTTTGAACGTTGCAACTTTGCAGATGTTGTTTATGCTCAAACAGCAACATTACACACTAACTAAATTTAGAAAAGTGAAATCGTGTTTTACTACCCCTTTAACAAAACAATATAGACGAGCACTGATACTAAAAGTGTGTTCAGAAAACTCGTATGCGTATAAAATTAGACAACGTTATCAGTTATTGTGAGATGCCTGGGATGAAACACGCAAAAATTTCCTCTTTCGCAAATACGCTTAAAAAAGCCTGAACCCCGTCTATCAATCATAAATAGTGACAGTCTTGTTTAAATCAGTCTATTTCAATCCTGCTATAAATGTATAACATGGTTTGGAGTGCCTTGCAATAGATGACTGTGTAAACATAATGACTTAATAAAAAAGCTGTGGCAGAAAAGAGACGAGCACTGATAAAGTGTGTTCAGTAAGCTCGTAATGTTAACGCTAGATATACAATTGGTATGTTATCAGCTATTGCGGTTGACCGTGAGATGGCTGGTAAGAACGCGCAGAAGTTTCCTCTTCCACAAATACCCTTAATAAAGCCTGAAACTCGTCGCCAGTCCACCAGTTTTTTAAATTAAATTCCATATTTGCAGACAGACAACTCTTACTGCATGAAGCTGTTATGACTTTCAGGAACAAACCCAAGCGCAGACAGTCTTCAAAACACACAGTTTATTATAGACAGAAAAACAAAACCCACGAGGGGGCAAATAACATAGACTGGGGAAAAATACTAATCACAAAACTAGACTTAGACAATAAACAGACAGAAATTACTAGATGAATCTTCACAGAGAGATCACACGACAAGACTACTCACATGAAAATACAAAACGAACCAGCACAGGACAGCAAACACAAGGGGCTTAAATAGGGAGAAACTAACAAAGACAACAGGTGACACATAAAGCAATAATGACTGACTAGGAGAACAAGGGGGCGGGGTAAGGTAACGAGACAACACAAGCACATGGCCCAAACAAATGGCCATGTGCTTGTACAAAAAACATGGGTCTGTCATGATCCTGCCTCAAGAATTAAAGAATGACAAGGACTAGATGGCAGAATCATGACAGAAGCCACGACACAAACCGCAATATATTTTTTTTAAAATGGAGGTTAAAAATAAATAAAATGCTGCGTGAAGTCATCGAACCAAAATGCGGCGTGAATTAACACAACCAATCAGCTTGTGCACCCATCAACATGATGTTCGGAGACAGGGTACACAGATGTGTTAAAATGGTAGAAAATTCAGTAAAAAATGTGTTCATAGCAGATGCTTTTGGTGGTCTATAAATCGTGACAATAGTGGGAGTTGAGCCTTTAACCCTTGTGTGGTGTTCATATTTTTGTTACTCAGCCAGTGTTCGTGGGTCTGGTGGACCCGCTGCATTTTTGGGTTTTTAATTCAACACAATCAAAAATGTTATGTTAAAATACTCAACAGATGTTTACTTCATCCCAATTAGAAGCAATATAAACAGCATACATGGTTAATATTTTCTCTTTACATTTGTTAGATCACATTTAAGCTGTACAGGCAATATTTCAAAATTATTTCACATTAATTAACTACATTAATTAACATTAACTATTATTACAGCATGTTATTCATCTTAGTTAAAGCTGCAGTCGGTAACTTTTTTGGGTTCAAAATTATCCAAAATAATTTTTTGAGCAAGTACATAACCAGCCAGTGTTCAACACTCTCTGCTTGCCGTAGCTCGATTCAATACAGTAAGCTTGTAATAATGTTTTTAATGCCAGTGGTACTGGTGGATTTCCGCGGGAAACACGAGCATGTCTTTGCGTCATTACGTCACATCTGAACACATAAAGAAGAGTCTTGGCTAGTAGGATATATTGAGTGTGAGGATGCTGGAGATTTATAGCCTTTTCTCACAGCACTTGATATAATTAAACTTATCAATTTGATGGCGGATCCAGAAAGGTTCAAACGACGATCACCAGTGACAACTAGAGATTCACCCGCTGTAAAACGCAAAAGACTTCGGACTTCGGAGTGGCTACAAAAAAAAAGAAACCGCAACCGGCCCATGCAAACACAAGGATAAATATCGGGAGGGCATTAAATGTCACGCAATGCTGATGTTGTTAACATTAACAATTTGAGAACAAGTATAATTTACACAGTTTGACGTGATATGATAAGCGATCGTTAGATTTAATCAGCGCGATTTACTGCAATGCTTTTTCCCTTAGTTGGTCAGAACAAAAGTGGATGTTACTTGTTCAGACAACATTTTCCGGTGAAAACTCTTATGTTGGTCATATTTCTAAAAAGTAGAACCTATGATTGCGAATGACAGTATCCACACCAGCGGCGGCGACTGACAGGCTCATTCTCCTCAAAACACTGGATTCATCCGCGCTGTGCCGTGCCGAGACACAACCCACGTAAAGTTGATAATTCCTGCGAATAACTGCAGTTGCAGATTTCGAACAGAGATGGCGACAAAGAGGAAAAACTACAGACTGCAGCTTTAATTTCAACATTTTTAAATGAATAGTTACTCGTGAAGTGGATGAGGGAAGTTTATATGGGCAGTGTAACTTATACTGTATTCAGCAGCTCCTTAAACCACAACAGAACATGATTGTGTTCACATTTCATTTACACACACACAACTCTATATGTGACTTAGCTTATGAGATAATAATATAATACTTGTAGATACTTTAAGCCGACTGTTTTTACATAGATCATTATATTATTATCATCATTATCATCAGTGCATTTTTATAATATTTTATTTAACACCCCAAGCATGAACGATGCATAAAACACATGATTCTAGTTCAGTGATTTCAAAGATGTTGATCCAGGAACATGTGGTACTTGGTGAAATCACGTTCACCCAAGAGAAGGACATAAAACTAGAACACAGCCTCTATTAGCCAATGAATTAACTAATGTTAACAAAGGAGCCTTTATTGTGAAGTTCTATAGTGTTGTTAGTTTGCTATAGTGCAAAAGTACAGCATGACAATTACAACGTGCATAATGGTTAATAGAATATGTGCCATTTGGCTGTTAAAACAGATAAACAGATCTGTTGGATTTATGGATTTATTAACCATAAAACAGACAAACAAATATCCAGTGCTGTCTACTTATGAAAAATGTTTTGATATTTCAGGAAATTTGAAGCTCTTTGTGACAAATTGAAACAAAGCATTGAGGAATTTAAGGGACTGAACTCAGAATTTGACAGAAATTATAAAACTTTCACTGGTAAAATAAAGGAACTGAACAACATCAAGGATGAACTTAAATCTGTGCAAGAGAAAACTACAGTGATAAGATTGCTTGGATCAGCAAGAGGAATCGGAGAAAAGCTTCTTTGGGGTTGGACTTTAACCAAGCCAATGATTGAGCATCTGAGTACAATTTATAACACAGTAAAAGAGCTTCAGCAGATGAATATGGATTCTGTTCAAAATGAGGAAATACTGAAAAGAGTGAGATCCGCGGACAGGGGGAGAATCGCCCAACCTCTGAGACTGCATGAGCAACTAAACGGCAAAATCAATAATCTATTACTAGATCTTGATCGTTACAGTTCCAGTGTACAAAACACACACAAACATTATAGAATTACAGAACAAGACAAGTCACAAATTATTCCTGAGGTGAGTGAAACAGCTGATCAATTTCAGGAGAATCTGAATGAAATCAAAGATGCCAAGGAATATATTAACACATTATTTTAAAATCTGTTTAGAAATGATTGAACTGATCTGTCTGGTATTATTATCAATAATACTCTAAACTGAAATCTTTAAAGATGTGTGCATTTAATGATGTATAAACTCCTGCAGAAAGTGTTCAGTCTTTGAAATCAGTGAATTCTGAGTTATAGAAGTTTACATATTCTGGGATTGTCTACTGTAGATCTGATGATTTCAGGGCTAGAAACTCTCACATTACAGCAGAGCTTTTCTCTTATCAGAAAATAGTGACGAAAATTAGGTCAAATGTACTTTTTTTTCTTTTTTTTTACATTGAGTTTGTAATATGTGGTTAAAATACTCGGTTGTCATATGGGTTTTTGAAAGATTTTATTTTATGTTTGATGAGCAACTGTTAGCATGTTCAATCAAACTTTTGTTCTTGTTTTTATGACATTGGATAAACTATGTATCTCTTTGTTAATGAAACACTTGCTCTGAAGTTTAGATTCTGTTTATTTCTTGTGAAATTCTTCAGGCATTCATTTTGATTGCCCTTTTTTTTGTATCTGTTACTGTTTTGTAATGTAATGTAAAATAAATACTATAATCTTGAAGCTAAAATAAACCAATTTTTGTTTACAATATATTCAATCTTGTAACTGTTCTTGTTGCAAAGGTTGGTTTACTGAAAATGCTTTTGGTATTTTAATATTCATTATTTAATAACTGACTTGTATTGGACTTTTTCACTATATCAAACAGATTAAAATCAGATTCAGGTGTAGAGCCACATCCTCCAGCAATTGTAACTCAGTGACAAACACACACAACTACTCACTCATGAAATAAAACTATCTAGTAGTGGAGAGCGGGGCACAACCTAACACTTTGACTTTCTCAGTTTGTGTAAATCCACTTGGGGTTCAGAGTAGTTTTTTCCCACATTAATTTTACACATCTAGTACAATTATGTGGTTTTGTTTAATTTATACAGTGTATACATTTTTAGGATGGGAATGAAATGTCACAATTAATCACAATCTATAATTTCCAATTATTCTTTATTCTTTAAATCTTTATTCACCGGTTTCTCAAGAGAATTAGTCAAAGTGTAGAATAGAATATCATAGTTCTAATAGGGGCTCACTGTAACGCAGTGTGACAACATGCCCCGGCTGCACAACTGGGATTTAAACCCTGCTATTGTGGAATATGTTAAAGGGGTGGTTGATTGCGATTTCACTTTTTTTTATTTTAAATAGTGTGTACTGTTGCTGCTGGTGTATGAACAGTATCTGCAAAGTTGCTGCGCTGAAAGTTCAACATAAGCAGAGTTATCGTCTTTTAAAAATCAGGAAGTTTAATGCCTACAAAAACGACTCGAATGGGACTACAACGAGATACTTCCCGGGTTTTATACGTAACTAACCCACATCAACCCTCCCTCTGGAACATGCAGAAAAGGGGGCATGTTCATATTTCTGCAGTCGAAGAGGAAGAGTTATAGTGGAGATCTGTATGCCGTCGAAAGTGTGTTATTTTCACCCAGCTGTCAGGCCTTCTGTGTTCGGGCTTCCTACGGACGCTGTAGTTCGTCAACAATGGATAAAATTTATGTTTGATTATGTTCCTGAAAATTACAATTTTAATTTAGCTCTCTGTGCTGCGCATTTTACGGAAGACAGCTTCCACAATCTCCACGAATTCAATGTCGGATTCAACAAGAAACTGTTACTAAAACATGAAGCAGTTCCAACTTTAAAACCAGAGGCAGTTTTTGGGCCACAACCTATAAGACTTAATAATTTAAAATGTATTTGCATGTATAATTTCAGACGTAATGTTTTAGTTTTATCAAGGACGTAAACAAATGCCAGCGCTGGCTAGCCACCTAGTTTGTGTGTCTATGACAAACGCGTACAAACATTTTGGACCTGAATTTGTAATTATGTACTAATTTTGTAAATGTATTTTCCATGTATACTTTATGACGTAATTTTTCGATTTGATCAAGAACGTAAACCAACGCTGTTTGTTTATAGTAGCCAGTTAGTTCGATGCTATTTTGTGTGTATAAGACAAACGTGTATAAAGTTCAACAAATTATATGTAATCGATAAAACAATAACTTTAAAAAACGGTATTACTCAGTCATGTATATTAAATGTTTAAGCAGGAGAAAACCGTATCTCAAAAGCTAACAAGCAGCAGTAGCATTTTCAAGTAACAGCGTATCGGAATTCTTATATAATAATAGTAGAATAGAATAGAATAATAATAATAGAAAAATGTACCATTCAGAAACGTTTTGTAAGAGCCGTGTTTGCGGGGGTTCTGCTTGACTCTCTTCATTGCCCGCTTTCTGGGTCTGATTCTGGCTCTGATACGGCAGCACTGACACCATTATTTACATTTGACCGGAGCACATGCATTTCGCCCATAAGGTAATGGGCGTGAAGTTTCCGACAACGCGCTACGCAGTTTAGCCAATTACAACACACCGGCCCAACTAACCAATCTGAGCCCATTGCCTGTTTCTGAGGGAGTGGTTTCATAGAATCGGGAAGTCAACCATATAAGTTAGTGTTGTAGCCGCGTCTGTTTGATTTGTGTGGTAACGTTAGCCATGTTCTTCATGTATCGGCATTTTGACAGCTTCCGCTGAAGTTGTCCTTGTGTTAATTGTCGTGTAATAACTTCTGTATGACCTGGCAATCAACATTTTTGTAAGTGTGTCTATAATGTGATAGTCTAAACTGATATTATTTCGGGTGCGGGTCGGGTGTCGGTTCTATTTTAAGCGGGTCGGGTTCTGCTGTTGGAAAACGGGTCGGGTGCAGATTTACAAAATCGGACCCGTGCAGGACTCTCTGGTGTACACATAAATCTCTGACCCATCGTCGTCTTCTTCGTTGACTATCTGTCGCTCTACATACGTCACCTGGTATAATTTGAAACGATTGACTATGGCTACGTACAGGCGCATTTGATAGACATTCGTAGCGCCCAATAAACGGCTCTGGGCATTCGTAAACCACGCCTCAAATACGAGAAAATGAACATGTGGTATCCAGACCACGTCTCAAAGAGAAAGTGGTCTGACGTTAGCCAGGCTAACAAAACCCCATATTTTCACGAAATTCAGACACCAAATATGAAGCATGCAACAAAACAGTAGCTGCAGTGCTTCATCCATATACAAATCGGATATTTCACCAGATATCAACACATTTGTGACCGTTAATGAGCTGGCAGTACCTTTTTCTGTTATTTTACAGATTTATTTCTTACTGTGTACACTATTACCTGCAGTCAAGGCTATTGAAACGGCTCTTTTTTGAAAGCTGCTTCATTTTAATTTAATCTGATTGATCAGTCTGTGAACCAATTGCAATCTTGCGTGAAAGCGAAACTGAGTACTACTTTTAAAAATATAGCAACCTGACTTAATAATAGTATCATCATTGACCTTAAATTTGTATTCTTGATTACATATTAGTGTTTCTTTTGTGAGAACCATTGAAAAACAAATATAGCCTATATATTATATTATATTTGTTATGTATAAATATGTATAACAACAGTATAAAATCACACTGAGAGAATTATCTGAATTACAGATTTAGTTTCAGAATAAAGCGGGGAAAATGGGGGAAAAACAGATAAAAAGTTACATTTTCATCGACTTCTTGAACAAAAACTTTCTACAGGACAATTTCAAAAGTTACACCATTGTGCCTTATTTTCCCCTAAAGATGCATATTATTCTATTCTATTCTACATATTATTTAAATCATGGTACACTTTATACCTCGTTTAGTACCTTTAGTACCACCAGTAACAGCCTTTGTACCTTTTTTTCTGTAACTGTAAAACTGTAAAAAAAAAAAAAAAATCACAAATACATTATTATGTATTATGAGATAATCTAATATATGAAGAGATATAATGTATTAACTTGTGCTTTCTTAATCACAGCAACAATGGCATCATCCAATCCTCCCCGCTGGAGCAACAGCATGATGGATGATCCTCCCGATTGGTTGTAAGAGATTGTCTTATGCAAAATAAACATGCAAAACATCCATTAAAACAGTTTAAAGATATTTATATTACAATAAATGACAAAAACAATCTTAATATTTATGTTCTCTTTAGAAATGAAGTTATTCGTCTCAGAGAGGAATTCATTAGACTCTATGAGAGAGATCACCGTGAACTCCAGCAGTGCATCGAGTCACTGAGTCGTCTCATCAAAACATTTGAAGGAGATTTCAGACGTGCTACTGAAGTCAGCAGAGGTGAAGGACTATTGGGAATAGCAGGAGGAGTCACCGTGATAGCAGGATTAGCTTTAGCTCCACTCACTCTGGGAGCTTCTGCTGTTGTTGCTGTAACAGGAGTAGCGGTAGCCTTAGGTGGAGGAATCGGTAGTGGAATATTCAACTTCATGAAAATGTACCAGCAGAAGAAATTACGTCAAAATGTCAAAAATGGACTTGAAAATTTTCAGAAAAAAATCAGTCCTATGACTAATATTGTGGAAATCATTTCTCAATATACTAATGAAAAACTGAGCATCCTTAATAAACCAGAGCACAATATCAGTGGTTTTAGTAAATTTGTTGCCACCGCCAGTGAATTCGCCTTTGGCTAAGCCCCGCCCTAGAATGTAGATTGACCAATCACAGCGCAGGTAAGAGCGAGCTCCGACAGAGGTCCGACACTTTTTCACAGCGCTCCATTGACTTTAACGCAGGCGTCTCATATTTTTGGTCTCGGCAGGCTATTACCATCGTAGTTTTATCAGAAATTTGGTTAAACGTTGTGCCTGGGGCATTTGTAACACAGATACGCGTTTCCCAGAGAGATTGGAGGGGGGTGTCCGTTTTTTCCCCTTTCCAAAACCGAAGTCAAATCCTAATAAGTGTCGTCTTTGGATTAACTGTGTGTGTGTGGACGTCCTCACAGTCAGCTAAACCCCTCAAGGATCAACAAGCACACTTTTGTGTGCTCTAAGGTAAATTTTGCGTTTAACCTTACTGTGAAGTTATACTAGTTAGACAGTTTTTCTAACTAGTATAACTTCGGTTTTGGGAAGGGAAAAAAACGGACACCCCCCTCCAACCTCTCTGGGAAATGCGTATCTGTGTTACAAATGCCCCAGGCACAACGTTTAACCATATTTCTGATAAAACTACGATGGTAATAGCCTGCCGAGACCAAGAATATGAGACGCCTGCGTTAAAGTCAATGGAGCGCTGTGAAAAAGTGTCGGACCTCTGTCGGAGCTCGTTCTTGCCAGCGCTGTGATTGGTCAATCTACATTCTAGGGCGGGGCTTAGCCAAAGGCGAATTAGTACGCTTGATACGGATCGATGACATTGGTGAGGTGGCTGCACAGATATCTAAAACTGTGCGTTTGACTGGAACTCTTACAGGAATGTTTGCTGGCGTTGGCCTTGTGCTCGACATTCTCTCAGTTATTGAAGATACCAAGGCACTCGATGACATGGACAAGCTTGCACAAAACGGCCAAATAAGTGAAAGTGAGATCAATTCAAAAGTCGGGAAATTCATTGTTAAAATGAGGGAAGTAATCCATAAGTTACAGAACATCATGGATGAACTTAAGAAAACAAAAGACTCATTCACGAGTTCACACTTACATCAAATTAAACAGAGTAAAGATTATCCTTATTTGGCGTGCTGTCCGGGGGGAGAGCTCCGAGCTCAGAACTTTTGGCCTGAACCTAGAGTACTTCCCCTGGGGGGAGAGCTCCGAGCTCAGAACTTTTGGCCTGAACCTAGAGTACTTCCCCTGGGGGGAGAGCTCCGAGCTCAGAACTTTTGGCCTGAACCTAGAGTACTCCCCCTGGGGGGAGAGATCCGAGCTCAGAATTTTTGCCCCCCACCGGTTGTTGTAAGAGTAGTTAGACTAGAAGTGAGGAGATGGGGTGATGGAAGGATGCTGATAAACTTTCAATAATCCTCTTAACTCGTTGATTGGGTTGATTAACTGAATGTGCTCCATTCGTGTTTAGTTAGATTTGATTATCTGGACATGCTCCTCCCAAACGTTGTTAATAAAACATCATATTGTAAAAGGAATGGATGTAACTAGGCAAAATGAAACAATATGAACAGCTGTGACAACTTGTAAAATAATGCATTTGTAATATAATTGTTTTTATGTAATTTCAATGAGGTTAAACCAGAAGAACTTGTTTAAAGTCCCTGTAAAGGCAATTCTAAAAAAAAATTCTAAACACATTATAAATGTTATAAATGGATTGCTAAAACATATTACAAAGACTGTGAACTGTGAAGTGCTGAATTGTGGAGTTGGACCGTTAAACAGTTTTTCACCATAGGTGTTTTGCAATCACGTGATTGTGATGACGCGCAAAATTCAGATGGAGGGCAGGAAGTGAAGAGCGGAATAGACGAGATGGAGGAAAGTCCGTACTGTACTACTTTAGACGCTATATAACAAAAAAATCGAAACATATGTTGGACGCACGTGATCTTTACGTTATGAAGAGGAGCGATTTTTCAACTGAATTGAAAGATTTGCCTGTAACGTTACGTTTGTCTTCAGTTACAGGGGTAACTTACAAACCCAAAGAAAAGAAGAAACAATTACTTTGACTTTACAAAGTTCGGAAACTGGTACGTTACACAAACATACTAGCCACATAAGTTTTATTAACTCACCTTTGACGAAGTGATCACTGCACACACGGGCATTTTCCAATTAGGCTCCTCCCGACCGCAGACGTAGGTTTGCAAGCAGAGTAGACGGCCAGCCGATTTTTTTTAAATGTATTTTAAAGGGGTCATATAATGCCATTTTTGTACAAGCTAATATGTTTCTTTAGGGTCTAAATTAAAAGTTAGTAATATTCTTTAATTAAAAATTCTCATTAGTATTGTAAGAAAACACTCATTTTACCTGGTCAAAAACAGCTTCAGTGCATGTGTCTTTAAATGATAATGAGCTTTGCTCACCCCGCCCCTCTGTTCTGTGGGGCGTTCTGAAACAACGCACGTGGGCCGTTGCCTTGACAACAGTTGAGGTTATATTTTGGAACAAGAATGGCAACAGGAGTTTTTGGGGATACGTCTTTGCAACCATACCAATTTGAACCTGATTCAGACTCTGAACAAGATGACGGCCCCGAAGAAGTTCGACCATTACGGCTCGGAAAAGACGTTTCTGAATGGTTGGTTAACGTAATGTCATTTTGATCTATTGTTGTATGTACTGGCACGGTAGAATAGTGAGATACAAACGCTATATGTGTTTAAAACAAAATTTGTTTTTTATTGATTGATGTTTGATTTAAATGTTGATTGAAGGTCTGCTTATTGTAATTAAAGGTGTTTAAAAATCAAATCTCTCTCTCTCTCTCTCTCTCTCTCTCTCTCTCTCTCTCTCTCTCTCTCTCTCTCTCTCTCTCACACACACACACACACACACACACACACACACACACACACACACACACACACACACTAAACCGACCCCTAAACCTACCCATCTCTCTCTCTCTCTCTCTCTCTCTCTCTCTCTCTCTCTCTCTCTCTCTCTCTCTCTCTCTCTCACTCACACACACACACACACACACACACACACACACACACACACTAACCCGACCCCTAAACCTACCCATCTCTCTCTCTCACTCACACACACACACACACACACACAATTGTACAGTATCGTAATTGAACCATTGCTATGCAAACTGAGAAGGGAACTAATGGGTTTACAGGTTAATACCATGAATTACTCTATTAAATTATCTGCATATGCTGATGATCTCACAATTATAATCAGAGAGGAAAGTGATATTCAGGTACTCAAAGAGTCTTTAGAGTGTTATGGTAAAGCCTCGTCCGCTTTAGTCAACTGGAGCAAAAGTGATGCTTTGTGGTGTGGAAGGGTTTCTAAAGGTCCATTACTTCCTGGTGGGTTACAGTGGGGGAGAACAGGTTTTAAGTATTTAGGGGTTTTTATAGGAATAGAGGAGTATAGAGATAAAAATTGGGAGGGCCTTGTGGAGAAAGTGTGTGCCCGGTTGTCTCGCTGGAACTGGTTGCTACCCCAGCTGTCCTATAGGGGGAGGGTTCTGGTATGTAACAACCTGGTTGCTTCTTCATTATGGCACAAAATGATGATACTAGAACCTCCCGAAAAGCTGGTGAAAGAAATACAGCAGCGGATAGTAGACTTCTTCTGGTCGGGACAGCATTGGCTGAAGGCTGCTGTACTATACTTACCAAGGCAAGAAGGTGGCCAGGGGCTGATTGACATCAAATCGAGACTAAAGGCTTTTCGAATACAGACAGCAAGGAGATTAATCTATGGTGTGGATGTGAGCTGGGCTGAGATTGCATGTGCTCTCCTGAGAAGAATAGGAGACATGGGACTAGACCGTCACCTGTTTCTGATGGATCTTAACAAACTGGATTTGTCTGGACTGAGTCTCTTTTACAGATCACTCTTTAAAGCATGGGCACTTTTTAAGTTCTCACGGGATGGAAGTGACATTCAGAACTTGTGGCTGAATGAAGAGCCGCTTTTCTTTAATCCTGCTCTGGATGTGGATGTTCTTAAATCGGACACTCTTAGAAAAGCCATGTGGGCAGCAAACATCTTAAAGATTGGACATTTGCGAGTCAATAAGGAATGGATTAACCCTGAGAATTTAGCTGGAAAATTGAGAATTAAATCTGTCAGATTGATAAAAAATGTGCTGACTCAGATAATTGAGACCCTGCCTCAGGATTACAAACTGGCAATGGAAAGTTTTGAAAAAGAGACTGATCTCTGTAGTTTTCCTCAGTTGCTTTTTTCACCAGAGAATGGTACATGGCAAGAGAAAGAAGGTTGCTTGCTGTCTTTTAAGACTCATCAGCCGAAATACTTTTGCAATGCTGATAAGACGGACATATACACTATGTGTGTGAAATCATGGCATCTTAAAGCACTAGAGACTGTTAGGGAGTCCAAATGGCAAGAGTTCTTTGGGCCAGGTGCCTCCCCCAAAGGCAGCTGGAGGTCCCTGTACAAACCTCCCATTGAGAAGAGGTCTGGAGACCTGCAGTGGAGAATAGTACACGGGATTATAGCCACAAACAGACACATAGCACACCTTGATCCACAGGTAGGGGAGGGCTGTCCTTTCTGTGGGGAACAAGAGACAGTTTTTCATTTGTTTTTAAAGTGCAAAAGACTTCAACCAGTTTTTTGTATTTTAGAAGAGTGGTCTCGTAAATTAGGAGAAATTTTTACACCAGTTTCTTTTATTTATGGTCCAAAATACAGTAGAAGAAAGAGGGAGGTGCATGTGTTAATTAATTTTATTTTTGGAAAAGCTAAATTGGCAATTTGGCTATCAAGAAAATATCGTTTGAACGGGGCTGGGTCAGATGATATTGTGTCCATTCTAAAAGGACTAGTAAAATCTCGCATTAAAATTGAGTTCACATATCATAAACTGGTAAATGACATGGAGAAGTTTAAACATCGATGGGCTGTGAATCAGTGTATTTGTGATATTGATAGTGATGATTGTTTGGACTTGTATATTTAATTTTATTTATTTTTCTTTATTTATTTAATTATTAATTTATTTTAGATGCATTTTGACTTTTTTTTTGTTCCTGGAAAAATAATGTAAAATTGCATTTTTAAAATTTTGGTAAATAAATGCTTTTTGAGCCTCCCTCTCTCTCTCTCTCTCTCTCTCTCTCTCTCTCTCTCTCTCTCTCTCTCTCTCTCTCTCTCTCTCTCTCACACACACACACACACACACACACACACACACACACACTAAACCGACCCCTAAACCTACCCATCTCTCTCTCTCTCTCTCTCTCTCTCTCTCTCTCTCTCTCTCTCTCTCTCTCTCTCTCTCTCTCTCTCTCTCACACACACACACACACACACACACACACACACACACACACACACACTAACCCGACCCCTAAACCTACCCATCTCTCTCTCTCACTCACACACACACACACACACACACACACACACACACACACACACACACACACACACACACACACTAACCCGACCCCTAAACCTACCCATCTCTCTCTCTCACTCACACACACACACACACACACACACACACACACACACACACACACACACTAACCCGACCCCTAAACCTACCCATCTCTCTCTCTCTCTCTCTCTCTCTCTCTCTCTCTCTCTCTCTCTCTCACACACACACACACCCCACCCCTAAACCTACTGTAACCCTGGTAAAATAAGATTTACAAATATTATTTATTTGTATGCTGCTTGAATATGATATGATTATTCATATATGTGAAACTCTACATAAAAATACATCTATATAAATGTATATTTGATTGGAGTTCAGAAGTGAGTAACAACAAATCAGAGCGCTGGGTTGTTAGCCCCGCCTCCTTGCTTACTGATCGCGTCGCGCAGATCACGTTAAAGCCTGTTTTATACTTCTGCGTCGAACTGCTGCCGTAGCTACGTCGTAGGCTGTGTGTAGCGCGCGTACCCTACGGCGTACCCTGACGTGCACCTCTCCAAAAATGTAACAACGCGTCAATTCTACACGGACACAAGCGCGGTGATTGGTCTGCCAGAACCCCACCCTCGGGGTTTCACATGCTCCCTAGGTGCGCGTCAACGCGGACAACGACACAGAAGTATAAATTAAAACCAACACGTTGCCTACGGCGTATAGGCTCCGGCGTAAGTCCGACGCAGAAGTATAATGAGGCCTTAAGCCGCTTGTCCACAAGCGTCTCGATTTCTGACGCGACGCCAAAGCCCATTCATTTCATATGGAACTACGTCAGGCAGCAACAATTTTGTCGATTTGGTCAACAGCGGCGCTGCAAAAAAGTATCTCGGTGGATACTTTATGCAAATAAGAGCATCAAAACGCGGGGCAGCAGCCAATGGAAACTCGGCGGCGAGAATTTGTGTATGGCCGTTGCTATGGTTTCATATTTAAGCAAGCAGCGAAAACGTCACAGGCGTCGCGTCGGAACAAAAATTTATCGGACGCTGGTGGGCAAGCGGCTTTAGAAAGCAGATGCAGAGTTACGGAGAAATGTGATCTGACGCGCGAGTGCAAAAAAATAGAAACATATGTTTTTTAAACTGTTCAAAGTTCACAAAAATAAAAAAAAAACAACCACGAGATATTGGAGGATCCAGTGTGATTGTGCCGATCGGGCGTTTCAGAGGTTATTTTGACTCGGTGAGTTTACCAAATGTTATAATTACCCTTAAAAAAAACGAATAACAACACATTGGATGTGATAATTTGTTTTATGCATATGAGGCAAAATTGGGTTATATTGTGATGTTATATGGGTTGGATTGTTTATTTGCAGTGTGGTTGTGTCAGACCGCATGGTGTAAACTTGATTGACTGTTTTATTTGCCCTTTAAAGGCACACTATGCAAGAATTATACCTTAATATAACAGCTTCAAAGTCATTTCGGTGGTAAACAAAGTCATAGTAGGGCGAATCATCCTGGTAGTAAAGCTTGGGAGGGACGGCGCTAGAAAAACCAGCAATGCAAGTTTGAGAGAGGCGCCCCCGACAAATCTCGCGAGAATCACGACTTGGTTTACGGCAACGACGTCACACACATCAACAACAACATGAAGCACAAAGACACTTGTGCGCATTTCAGACGTAATTATTGTAAGACTCGACAATGGAAAAAACAAAGAAAGCAATGTATGTATGATTGCAAAAATCAGAACTGCTGCTTCTGTGTAGATGAGAGAATCAAAGTGTATGTTGTGCACACGCTACATTGATTATGGCCTTAAAATAGTATATAAATAACATGCGCAACGCGCCACTGACTTTAAACTGTTTTTTTTTTCGGTCAGTGGCGCAATTGTTTTCTAAACCTGTAAAATAGCATGAGGGAACGTTTGCGCCGGATCATGCCTACTCTTTGCGCTGAACCGCCCCCGCGAGCGCAAGTGTATTTCTTAGTTAACCGACGTGCGTCTGTGGAGGGAAAAGTCCGCTTTGTGCGGGTGCAAAATAGGAATGATACATGCGTCGGTGTACAAAGTCAATTGCGCTGGGTGCAAGATAGTGTTAACAGTGTTCAGACTAGCAAGTGTCGACATCACCTGATCGTGTCTCTTCCCAAGCTCCTGAATTTGTGATCGGAGCTGTAGGAAAGGGTTATCTCTATCATCATCATCATCATCAGCTCTGAAGGCGGTGCCAGCCTCTTGGCTATCGACTATCTCCTCATGAGCGTCTTCCTCCATACCTCTATATCTGCGTTATCAAGAGTCTCAGTCTCTACAAAGTTCACCTGCAAACACAGTCCAATGCAGCCTCCTCGTTCCACCCGGTCCTGGCACTCTGGCTCCTTGTCCTCCCACAGTCCTTCCTGGCTCTGTGCACAGCCCTCTCTGCTGACTCTGGCACGCAATCCTCCTTGACCACTACCGTTGTTTATCTTCCCACTTAGGCTAACGGTATGTTCGACTTAGCTTGTGTAGCCTATTCGTTTTCAAAGAAAAAAACCCTCCCCACAAGAGGAAACCAGCAGAAAGAACTACCCCACTCCTGGTACCAAAAAGATGTGGCCGTGTAAATGTGTACACTATATAAAACTCAAACACATCCAAACATCTAAAAAAGTTCTTTATTTTCGACTGCGTATGAGAAAGACGCAGCGTTAATGTCTGGAATTCCCGTTTGTGGGCAGTGGTATACATAAAATGTATACAGCGGGAAACAACAGGAAAAGAACAAAAGGGAACACTTTCAAATAGTGTTGTCAAAAATATCGATATTTCGATAAATATCGATACGGAAATATCTGAACGATACCAGGGTCATTCCACGAAATCAGTGCCTTTTCAACTTTGAAAAATTTAAATATAAAATAAGTTTAAACAATTTTTTTTAAATATCCATTAAATGAAGACAGCATAAAATAACAAGAAATCGTATTGTGCCATCTCAGGCTATGTAATTTTTTATTTTATGACTATTTACCTACCTCATGTTTTGATATTTTTGTCATGCCTGTTACAGACACATGCGTTACTATATACTATAGTTTTAATTAAAAATATGTTATAGTTTTCACATATATGAGCAGTATTTTAGTCCCTCTTTTCACTGGAATTGTTTAAAAATTTAGATTTTTTTTTTCAATCTTATATTTGTCATTCAGATGACCAAGAACATACAAATTTTGGAGGGTGACCACATGTCAATTAAGAAAAATATATATTTTTACAAGAGAGATATTAAAAGAAGGGCTTTGTAAAAAATACAATATAGATAGGGTTACAATGGAAAAACTTGGAAGGCCATTTCAAATATAATTTTTATATTTTTTATGAAATTAATGACAGTAACAGGATTGACATCATAGTAACAGGAATGACCAGAGTAACAGGGATGACAGGACACACATTCTTCAGCGTACATTGCACATATTTGTTTACATAATTTTGTAAAGTTTTACCTTTTTAAATTGTATTACTTGACATAGTTGTATTAGTGAAGCACATTACATTTCTACAAGAGATCTAAAGATTTAAGGGTATTGTAATTAGAGTAATTAGACCCATGCGTCCATCTGTTTATCTGTGTGAGTATGTCCCCTCACAGAACTTAAAATATACTGATCTGGTTCAATTATTAGGCAAGGAAGATAATCAGATCTTGGTCTTTCTATGATCATCTGAAAACAGATGCTAACATTTGGTTTCACTTTCTTGAACATTTCAAGATTGGGGCGAGGGTCTGCACTGCAGTCACCTTACTGCTATTGTTTGTAATCACACTTACATGGATGAATTGACAATGAGTTATGGAAAAAAATTGTTTTATTGAGACTAATCATCTTTTCCTGGTCATTAACATGTTAAAACCAACTGGAAGTATTAAAACCAAACAACAACAACAACCAACACATAAAAGGAGCCAACATTTTACCAAAAGGCAATAAGGTAACCAGATGCAGATGCACCAGCAATACCAACTCTGAATGATATAGGCATTGGCTCAATAAAACACCCAGGATGACCTTTAAAAATGTTAGCAATTTACACAGATAAACAGTGTGGCTAAGGTGACACCTAATCTATGTCATCCCTGTTACCCCACATGTCAAAACCTGTTACTATACCCGTTACTATACAAAAGTAACAGGCCTGACAGTAACAGGTTTGACAAATTCAAGCTAATTTGCTAATTGCTAGCTATTAGGGCAAGGCCACAAAAGCACATGTTGTACACTTTGAAAGGATATTACTTGTAGATATTGATTACATTAAGTTAAATAAATGATTGTTTAAATTTATACTTTAAAAATCAATAACAGTTTTGACATTGCATGGTGTCCCCACCTCAGTTATACCTAATAAATCATCAAAATAGAGTATTATAGAAGAGAGAGAGAAACAACAGTTGTGTTTTAACTGTTGGAATAATGATTGAGAGATGATATAACTTCCTGGAAGTGATGTCACAGGAATGTACCATTATTTTACAAGGGGTTTTTGGTAAGGGTAACAGGCATGACAGAAATCAGGGGACACCGATAAAATGGTTTATATTTTATTTTATTTTAAATAATGTATATTTATGCCAAAACATTGCTTAACAGTGACACTATACTTAGAACAATATGAAAATGTGATTTATGTATAATTTTGCCTTCAATTTGCAAATTAAAAGTCCTGCTGAAAAAGAACAATCACAGGGAGGGACAGGCCAAAAACCTTACCCTTATCAGCATAAATGCAATTTTAATTATTTAAAATAATATATAAATGAATTTAATTTAATGTAATATTGAGGAAATAATACATAGTACTATTATGTTTTTAAATCACAAATTTATTTACATTAAAAAGTGACACCTTCACCTCGTCTGAACAGAAACTAAACTTACGCAACAGTATATTTGCCCGCATATATATATCATGCGGCGCTGCCTTTCAATGTCCTCATCATCTGTCATGTGCTCAGTAATAATATGTCCAAGGTATTTTACTTTCTCATACACAGTGAGACTATTGTTAGACAACTTAAAAACTGGAAAATGTATACTTTTATCCTCCTTAGTTCTGCAAATCATAACCATACTCTTATCAGGATTATATACAATATCATGTTCAAGACCATAATCAGAACACACGTTTAAAAGCTGTTGAAGACCAGCACTGCTAGGACTAAACACCACAAGATTAAACAAAATTGGGGACAAAATCCCTCCTTGTCTCACACCGTTACTGACTCAAAAAGGGGCAGAGACCTTATTACCCCATTTAACTCGCATCAACTGGTGGGCATACCAATAGGCCAAGATTCTCACAATGTATTCTGGTACCCCTCTTTGTCTCAATTTAAAAAACAGCTTAGCATGGTTAACCCGATCAAAAGCTTTAGATTGTTGTAACCCTCGTTCCCTGAAGGAGGGAACGGGAGACGTAACGTCGACGTGACGACGTAATTGGGATCACTTCAGGGAGCCCTATCAACTTCGAGTGTCTACAGAACGAGCCAATGAACGTTGGCGTGCGTGAATCGCGTCACGCGCCCCCGCCCCGCAGCGCGGGTATAAACAGGAAGCGGGCGCACGCACACATTGTTTTTCGCTGAGGAGCCGAGATTTGTGACGGCCATGCAGCGATGGTCAGCAACGGTGGCGACGGGACGTTACGTCTCCCGTTCCCTCCTTCAGGGAACGAGGGTTACAACAGTAACCAAGACGTTCCCTTTCAGTCGCTCACGTTCGACGTAACGTCGACGTGACGACGTAATTGGGATCCCATGGAAAACACCACGGTTGCTGCCACATCCAGCGCCCTACGCAAGACTCTCAGACCCCCAACTGCTGGGGCGGAAGACCTGCGTAGAGGGAGTTCAACTGCTGTTCCATTATACCCCACACAGCGGAACTCTTGGATAACACTGGGAAGCGTACCTCTCCAGGGGAAAGAACGCTGCGGAGCCACATCCTGCCCGAAGGGAGGTAACATGTGGAGAATACACATATGGACTGGCCGAAGGGGCAGTGCGACATATGGAATGTCACTGGGGTGGCTCCACCCGAAGGGGGAGACACACCGGACAGTGACGGCAGAGCAGACTCTACCAAGGGAAGACACGGGCTCACCGCAGGGAGCTGGTCGTGGAAGAATACACATATGGGATCGCCGCAGGGATCACCACATATGGAACCCAGCCTAGCACAAGTTACACAAGCATACGAGCACTAGGCCTGGCGTCGGACGCTCCGCAACGTCCGACTGCCGAAGGGGTGCGGAGGAACTCACAGGGTTCGCCAATGGGGAACTCGACTGGAGTAAAAAGCGCACGTATCCGTTCCTAGGAAGGGAGTGGCGCAGCAAGCCGACACTAGAGCGGGAACTTCGGTGTTACCGGCTAGTAGAAGCGAGCACACAGGAAGAAACCGGCTCAACACGTAAGCTATAAAACCTAGCGAACGTGTTAGGTGTCGCCCAGCCCGCAGCTCTACAGATGTCTGTCAGCGAGGCGCCGTGAGCCAGCGCCCAGGAAGAAGCGACACTCCTAGTGGAGTGGGCTTTCAACCCAGGCGGGCAGGGCACGCCTTGGGCTTCGTAAGCCAAGGCGATGGCATCCACTATCCAGTGGGCCATCCTCTGCTTGGAGACAGCCTTCCCTTTCTGCTGGCCTCCGTAACAGCTGGGTCTGCCTCCTCCGAAGGCAGCGCTTGCAGGTTCACTACCTGGTCCCGGAAGGGAGTGGTAGGAACCTTGGGCACGTATCCGGGCCGGGGTCTCAGGATGACGTGAGAGTTATCCGGGCCGAATTCTAGGCACGATTCGTCGACCGAAAATGCATGCAGGTCCCCTACCCTCTTGATAGAGGCCAATGCAACCAGGAGTACTGTCTTACAGGACAGAATTTTTAACTCAGCTGATTGCAGAGGCTCAAAGGGTGGTCTCTGAAGTGCCAAAAGGACCAGAGACAAGTCCCAAGAGGGTATAGAGAGTGGGCGAGGAGGATTCAGTCTCCTCGCTCCCCTCAGGAACCTGACGATCAGGTCATGCTTTCCCAAAGACTTACCATCAACAGCATCGTGATGTGCGGCAATAGCGGCAACATACACTTTAAGGGTGGAGGGAGACAGCCTTCGCTCCAGCCCTTCTTGCAGGAAGGAAAGCACGGCTCTGATCGAGCAAGATCGGGGGTTCTCCTCATGAGAGGAGCACCAGTCAACGAACAGGTTCCACTTCAATGCATAGAGGCGCCTCGTAGAGGGGGCTCTAGCGGAAGTGATGGTGTCAACTACCGCAGGGGGTAGGTCACTTAGAACCTCCGCGTCCCGTCCAGGGACCAGACATGGAGTTTCCAGAGGTCTGGACGCGGGTGCCATAGGGTGCCCCGTCTCTGAGAGAGCAGGTCCTCTCTCAGAGGGATGGGCCAGGGAGGGGCTGTCGCGAGGAGCACTAGTTCCGGGAACCAGGTCCGGTTGGGCCAATATGGCGCAACTAACAAGACCTGCTCCTCGTCCTCCCTGACTTTGCACAAGGTCTGTGCAAGAAGGCTCACTGGGGGAAACGCATACTTGCGAAGGCCCCGGGGCCAGCTGTGTGCCAGAGCATCCGTGCCGAGGGTCCCCTCGGTCAGAGAATAGAACAACTGGCAATGAGACGTGTCCGGGGCGGCAAACAGATCTACCTGAGCGGTCCCGAAGCGCCTGAAAATCAGCTGGACCACCTGGGGATGGAGTCGCCATTCTCCCGGTAGCACCTGCTGCCGTGAGAGCTCGTCGGCTGCACGGTTGAGCAGGCCCGGAATGTAAACGGCACGAAGCGACCTCAGATGCTTCTGACTCCAGAGGAGGAGATGGCGGGCGAGTTGTGACATGCGGCGGGAGCGTAGACCACCTTGGCGGTTGATGTACGCAACGGTCGCAGTGCTGTCCGTACGGACCAGTACGTGCTTGCCTAGTAGCAGCGTTTTGAAACGGCTCAGTGCAAGACGTACTGCTAACAACTCGAGGCAGTTGATGTGCCAATGCAGTTGAGGCCCCGTCCACAGACCTGAAGCTGCATGCCCGTTGTACGTGGCCCCCCAGCCGGTGGTAGAGGCATCCGTGGAGACCACAGAGTGCCTGGACACTTGTTCCAGGGGAACACCTGCCCGCAGGAACGAAGGGTCCGACCACAAGCTGAGAGTTTGGCGACAGTGCGGAGTCACTTGGACCCGGCACGAGCCGCTCTGCCACGCCCATCTCGGGACTCGATCGTGGAGCCAGTGTTGGAGCGGCCTCATATGAAGCAATCCGAGCGGCGTAACCGCGGCTGCAGATGCCATATGCCCCAGGAGCCTCTGAAACAGTTTCAGTGGTGCCGCTGTTCTGCGTCTGAGCGTGCTCACGCAGTTCAACACTGACTGGACACGTGCCTCGGTGAGGCGCGCTGTCATGTTGATCGAGTCCAACTCCATACCAAGAAAAGAGATCCTCTGCCCGGGGGTGAGTTTGCTCTTTTCCCAGTTGACCCGAAGCCCTAGGTGGCTGAGGTGACTGAGCACCATGTCCCTGTGTTCGCACAACTGCTCTCTCGACTGGGCCAGAATCAGCCAGTCGTCGAGGTAGTTGAGGATGCGAACACCACGCTCGCACATGGGAGCAATGGCCGCCTCCGCGACTTTCGTGAAGACGCGGGGCGACAGGGCCAGCCCGAAGGGTAAGACCTTGTACTGATATGCCCGTCCCTCGAACGCAAAGCGGAGAAACGGTCTGTGTCGAGGGAGAATCGAGACATGAAAGTACGCTTCCTTCAGGTCGATCGCTGCAAACCAATCTTGGGGACGGATGCATTTGAAAATGCGTTTCTGCGTAAGCATCTTGAACGGTAGCCTGTGAAGGGACCGGTTCAGGACGCGCAGGTCCAAGATTGGTCGTAACCCACCACCTTTCTTGGGTACAATGAAGTACGGGCTGTAGAAGCCGGTCTTCATATCGGCTGGAGGGACCGGCTCGATCGCGTCCTTCGCCAGTAGGACTGCGATCTCCGCCCTGAGCACGGGGGCATTGTCCGCCAGAACACGGGTGAACAGGATGCCCTTGAAAGCAGGGGGGCGCCGGGCGAACTGAATCGCATAGCCGAGTCTGATGGTACGGATGAGCCAGCGAGACGGGCTGGGAAGCGTTAACCAGGCTCCCAGAGACCGAGCAAGCGGGACTAACGGCACCACAGACGTACCCGGGGTGGGGCAGCGCGGCGGAATGCAGGGACCCGACTCGGACGGCACAGCGGCCCGAAGTGGGGTCTGAGTGTGTGGTGCAGCACATACCTGCTTCCGTCGAAGGGCAGAGTGAGTGTGTGGAGGCGACAGCACGTCCGGAACACAGCCACTGCTGCTCGCTGGCGATGAAAGAGGGGCTCGGGAGTGACAAGGCATGGCGGCGTCGTCGACTGCCAAGCGCGCCCTCTTGGGGCCCAGAGGTTTCAGAAATTGCTCTTTTTTTGAAAATGTGGGTACCACTGACCCGTGGGTCAGTGGCGGAACAAAAAGAAAAGGAAACAAAAGATTCTCCGCCCGGCCCTCCACCGGGGGAAGGAGTGGCGCCTTCGCCATCTCCTGAAGAGCAACTTGATCCACCTCCGGGCCGCCCGTCTCAGGGTCGTTTGCACCGTCGCTTGCCTCCTGGTTTGGCAGCGGCCTGGACGGGCGGGGTCGGCTTCCTGCGGCTTGCTCCACGCTGAGGCCTGGATGATGGCTGCTGCTGCTGGGGCTTGGCGGGAGCGGAGGACGCCGCAGAAGGCCGACCACGGCGACGAGTAGACGGAGGGTCTGCGGCCGGCGGACGGGTGGGAGCAGCAGGGGTCCGCCGGGGCAGGATGTGCCGGATGGCCTCCGTCTGCTTCTGTGCGGCCGAGAACTGTTGGGCAAAGCTCTCGACCGCGTCGCCGAACAACCCAACCTGGGAAAGAGGGGCATCCAGGAACCGATATTTATCGGTGTCCCTCATATCCGCCAGGTTGAGCCAAAGGTGGCGTTCCTGGACCACCAGAGTGGACATCGCCTGACCAACCGAACGTGCGGTTTCCTTCGTCGCCCGGAGGGCGAGGTCGGTTGCCACACGGAGCTCCCGGAGGAGCTCTGGGTCAGAACCACCCTCGTTCATGTCCATGAGCGCCTGGGCCTGGTGGACCTGCAAAAGCGCCATGGCATGGAGGGCGGAAGCAGCCTGTCCACAGGCCTTATAAGCCTTCGCCGTTAAGCTGGACGAAAACTTACAGGCCTTGGACGGGAGGCGTGGATTACCCCGCCAAGAGGAAGCGGACGCCGGACACAACTGCATCGCGACGGCCCGCTCCACTGGGGGGATATCCACATACCCCTTAGCTGCCCCGCCGTCGAGGGTGGCGAGGGGTGAGGAGCCACTAGAACGGCTTCGGGCACTATACGGTGCCTTCCACGTCCTAGAGAGCTCCTCATGCACTTCCGGAAAGAAAGGTACCGGGGCGGCGCACTGAGAACCAGCACGGCCCGCCCCGAGAAACCAATCGTCCAACCGAGAAGGTTCGGGACGTGGTGGAGGATTCCACGCAAGCCCGACCTTCTCGGCGGCCCGGGAAAGCATAGCAGTCCATTCTGGATCTGGCTCGGACAACGCTACACACCCCGAGGGGGGCAACGCAGCCGAGTCGTCATTTCCAGAGGACAGCTCCCCCTCCGATGCTGCGATCGACATCTGATCGTCAGCTGGAGCCCCAAAGGAAACGGTTGGCCGTTCCAGAGAAGGACCAAGACGTTCACTAAGGAGCCCCAATGGCGACAGCGCTTGTGAGGCGTGAGGGGCCCGCGGAGGATGACTCGACGGGGAAGCCCTCACGGTAATCCTCAGATCACCCTGGTCATGCACCGAAGTAGGTCTATTCTGCGGGGCAGAATAGATACTAGATCGGGGCATAGGCGAGGGGACTGCACCTCCCTTGAGGTAAGCGAGTCTCGATCTAAGCGCTGCGATAGTCATATTCCCGCAATGGGAACATGAACTATCCACAAAAGCTGCCTCAGCGTGTTGAATGCCCAAACACGAGAGGCAACTGCTGTGGCCATCTGCTGGCGCCAGGGAACGACGGCATCCAGAAACGCACAAGCGGAATGACATCTTGAAAAAGACGCAGGGTCACGCTTGTGTTGCTCTTTTAGTAAAAATAAAAAAGGATTTAGAAAACTCTCTTTTGTGTTGAGGCACCCAGGGGTAGCCGCAGTGTGAATGCACACACAGGGGAAACGCCCACCGAACCGACACACACACACACAAACACAAACACAGTGCTGTGAAAACAGCAGTTGAGAGCTGCAATGCTCGCGGCCACCGCTGATCGCGCCGTCACACCAACACAGGAACAGAGAGATGATCCTCTTTTTGAAGTCTTCAAAGGCTGATTCTGATAGACAAAAAGTCTCATAGAAACTCGGCTCCGAAGTGAAAGACAATGTGTGCGTGCGCCCGCTTCCTGTTTATACCCGCGCTGCGGGGCGGGGGCGCGTGACGAGATTCACGCACGCCAACGTTCATTGGCTCGTTCTGTAGACACTCGAAGTTGATAGGGCTCCCTGAAGTGATCCCAATTACGTCGTCACGTCGACGTTACGTCGAACGTGAGCGACTGAAAGGGAACTGATGAATTTTTATCTCTATACTTATTTACAATTTCCTTTAGTGCATAGATGCAAAGATCAGTACCATGTTTAGCCTTAAATCCAAACTGATTGTCTGTAGAATTAATAAACTCATTTAACCTATCCAACAAGATTTTCTCCAGAACTTTAGACAAAATACTAGCTAAAGCTACAGGTCTATAATTATCTAAGTTACCCACCATTCCAGCTTTGTTTTTAATAACTGGTACTAATAAGACAGACAACATTGAATCTGGTAACACATTGTGAATCAAAAAAGCCAGTAAGACAAACAGCTAAAAAAGGGGCTATCCTCTTACTTCCATATTTAAGATGTTCAGCAGAAATATTATCTAAGCCACTAGCTTTATTTTGAGGTAATTTGCTTATAGCTTGATCCACCTCACGTGACATAATCACTATTGGATCCTTAACCTTGTGATCGCCCCCATTATATTCATTTTGGATACAATTAAAAAGACTACAATAATGTTGTCTCCATAATTCCGCAATATTCTCTGCCCCAGAAACTCCATCTAAAGTACAAGGAAGAGACACTCTGCAACTATTGAGAGTTCTGACTTCTTTCCAAAAGTCAGTGATATTATAGTTTAGGAGCTTCATAGCCATAGAATCAGCCCTTAAAATTTGCTCATTTTTGCAAATAAAACAAATAGCATACTTATATCTTGCATTTGTAGACTTCTTATACTGAAGCTCTGGCCCTTGCCTGGGTCTACCTGCCGTCACCCATAATTTATAAGCTTTCTGGGCTTCAGCTTGATATTTAGCTACATATTTACTCCATCCAGGCCTAGCCTTATTAATTATACCCTTCGATTTAAAAAATGGCTTACTATAACCATGTAAGACATTCACTATATCATTATACATTGAGCAGATTTCCTTCTGATGATTTACATCTTTACAGTTAACATCTCTACACATCATTGCATCCCTTGGTAAATGAATATCACTCAAGCATTTGTCTGTACTTACATAATAGGCTAAAAGGTCCTCCTTAGTGAGTGCTGACCAATCCATTTTTACTGCATTGATATTACTTGCATTATTAGACATCGCTATAAAGTGATCAACATTTATCACAACAGACACAGGTATATGATTAGTTGTTACTGTGTGTTACGCGTGTATCACAAACGCCTGGCCTGGAGTCCTTTAATTAAGGTTTATTATGTTAATTATGTTAATGTTGGCTTGTTTCCGTTTTCCTTAGTTTTGATTGGTGGTGCTGGGGAAGGACCGGAGATAAAACGGAAGGAGGTGGCCTTGGGAGAGGAAGCTGTTCAACGCCGTTTCGCCATTGTTTCCCGTTTTGAACTTGAGTTAGGAGCGGGGAGTCTAAACTGTTGAAAATTAATCAAAATGAACAACAGCAAACTTGCAATGCTCCGCCCTTCTTCTTCTTCCTCATTCTCTGAGTCCCGCCTCAAAAGAGGAAGAACAGATCAAACAGCCGGAAGAACAAAATACACATGAAAATTATGTTTCAAGATGTATATTCCCTAGTTTAGTTTAGTTTAGTTTAGTTTAGTTTAGTTTAGTTTAGTTTAGTTTAGTTTAATTGCCGCTTTTTTTCCGCACACGAAAACATTACAGATAGACAGTTCATGTTTTAAAGCAGACTCAAAATGAGTGAACAGACTTGCTGACTTTATTAACTTGTTCAGCATCATTGCAGGTTCACTGAGGGACACTGATTTTACTGATTACAATAAAACATCAATACAAACCCATAGTCTGAGATAAACTACTGTAGATTTAACCCTTGTGTGGTGTTCATATTTTTTGTTACTCAGCCAGTGTTCGTGGGTCTGGTGGACCCGCTGCATTTTTGGGTTTTTAATTCAACACAATCAAAATGTTACGTTAAAATACTCAACAGATGTTTACTTCATCCCAATTACAAGCAATATAAACAGCATATATGGTCAATATTTTCTCTTTACCTTTGTTAGATCACATTTAAGAATTGCATCCTCGCGTGGGAATGGCAGGAGTAGAAACACAAAACTCACATAGCACTCTTTCACACTTACACACAATCTCTCTCTCTCACACGCACGCACACACACACACTCATGCAGACACATACACACACCCACAACACACACACAGACACACACACACTCATGCACACACAAAACACACACCCACACACACCCACACACACACATGCACACACACACACACTCACTTGGATATGTGGTGTACGGTCACTCTCCATAGGCATAATGGTTTTTCTAATGTACAAACTGTATAATCTATCCCCCTACACTAACCCTACCACTAAACCTACCAATCACAGAAAACTTTGGGCATTTTTTGAATTTCAAAAAACACCATTTAGTATGTTTTAGTATGAGGACATAGATGTCGTCATAAACCATGTTTACGTTGTAATACTCATGTCATTATACACATTTGTGTCCTCATAAACCATATACAAGAACATGCACACACTAACAGCAGGCCCTGACAGGAGGAGGACAGAGTAAAGGTACACAGGACCTACAATTTCCACACGGGTCCAGTGGACCCGAACATCCTGTGTTTAATATAAATGTGGGGGGGGGGTGTACAGTGTGTTTTCATTAAAAATGTGTTCTGATATATATTCCTCACAGAAAATGAGCCAAGGCCAATGAGTCTCAGTTTGAAAAAATATTTAATTGTATCATTTTTCTTTTGATAAAAAATGAAAACGGGTCCAACAGACCCGAACACCATACAAGGGTTAAACTAGATTAGGAAATAATAATATTAAAAACTATTTTTAAATAAAAACAATTACAAAAACAAGAGTAAATAAGTATGTTCTTAATAAGTTCTTAATAAGTATGATGATATTTTGCTTACTGGTTGAGGTCCCATTGTTATTTCTCTATATTTTTATTTTCTCTTTCCTTTTCATTTGATGTCAATGTATTCAATGCAGTGCTGTTTCTTTTCTTGCAATAATAATAATAAATAAATAAATCCCCAGAGACATAATAAATACATAGACGGTCATTATCATGGATATTAATCCCCAAATCCTTCTGCCATATTGTTTTATTACATGTATCTGCAGTCACACTAAGCATTGATCTGTAACACATAAAGCAGTCTGAGCTTCACATGGCAACTGAAGATGGGCATAAACAGGGTTATCACTTGCATTACATTTGTCCTTGACACAGTGTCTAATCTGCAGATACTTTTAAAAGTTTCCTTGGCCCCCAATATTATATTTTTCACCAATTCAGAGTAACATATGACATAAACATAAACATAAACCATACTTTTTAACATATGACATAAAAGTCCATTCTCATCCAGATCCCCGATTACAGTTTCCCCTTTAATCTGCCATTGTTTCTAAAACACCCTGCTTTACCTGTACAGATTTCAGGGTTATTCCACAATGATGCATATGACTGTCTATAATGTGATGCACACTTTATGAATTTAGCTCCAAACATGTCTTGAATGTATTGTCACTGAATTTGACTGGATTTTAGCTCCAGAGGATTGTGAAATAATGCTAATGTGACCCAGAACCCAGAACCTAAAAATATGACCAAACCCCAAATTCGACAGGGTGGATTGGGGCTTTTTGGCCGTCAAATGTCGGGTTTAGTCATATTTTTAGCCTTTTCAGCATCTAAGGATATAGCCGTGATCGGGGTGTTTTCTGAAGAGTTTGGCCACATCAGATGAATTATCTTCTCATATTATCAGCTGCTGATAAACATGATTCTGTGGTGAAGTAAATGCTACAGAAAAAAAACAAAAAACAAATGTAATTTCTACATGAAAAAGTTCAGACAAGAATTCAAAACATCTAAGTAAATCCTATATTTGTACTTAATTGCTTGTAGAAATTAAAACATAAATATTTGTTTTTAGGTTTGGTAACTTGCCATTTTTTGAGTCCACATTAATAAGACAACTGGCCTAAAATTAGCCGGACCCAGTATATCCGTGTAAAAATGTGTATCTTTAACTGCATATTGCCTTATGAAGAACCATTTTGATCAAGGTGTAACATGCATAAAGTTTCAGATTTTCTTTTCTATTTTAAAAACCTCTGTAAAAATATTTGAAGACATGCAATTCATCACGGCCAAGATACTGTAATATCGCTGATGTCAATAATAACATTACAGTTAAATATAATCTAAGGAGCTTCAGCTGTTTCTAACATTTTCTTTTTCTCCTCATCTCAGCTTTGTTTCTCTGTATTTGCAGACATTTTATAAATTACATATTTTATTCACTCTGAAATCATATTGTCATGTTCAGTTGATTCTGCTCTGTTATTGTCTCTGTTATCAGCCTGTTCTGGGCGAGAGAGAGAGAGAGAGAGAGGGGGTAAATTACAGATTATTTAAAATATAATACTATCTTTCTTGCTGGTAATGAAATTAATAAAGAAAACGAACAAAAGTGTTCATTCGGAATATTTCATATTTATTTTAATCTGAATGATGTGATGATATTGGGGGGGTTATATTAGCTGGATTTGATTTTTGAGGGGGTCATGACCCCCGTAACCCCCTTGCAAATTACGCGCATGCTCCCAGCACAACGCTGGTTGCAGACGTAAACACCTTCAAATTTTAAATGCACAAACAATTTCAACACATAAAAACAAACATACACAAAAAAAGATAGAAGATAGAAAAGTTTTTTAGCACACAGCCACAACACGCACTCACCCTCACCACGCTCCGTTCACTCCCAGCATGCACTCCGCGAGAGAGACAGAGAGAGAGAGAGAGAGAGAGAGAGAGAGAGAGAGAGGAAGAGGAAGAGAAATAATGGAGGAGCACTGAAAATGTGCTGCTGTTTTTCTAACGTCATTTTAGCTCACTTGAAATGCTATAGGTCGTGTTTATCTTTTATTTGTGTTACGGAAATGCTTTAAAACTAAACTGGATAGATTGTTTCTGTGCGTGTTAAATGTAATTTAGTCTTTATCATGTCACTGTAAAGCACAGAGTTTCTCTGTGTCGACCCGTGGAGTTCGAGCTGGTGTCTCGAGCTTCTCCAGTTTCATCATGGAAGTTTATTAGGACGCAAAACACACAAGAGCTTCCATCAGGACTGAAGGTTGGTCTAGCGGTGAGAATGTGTGTGTTTGTGTGTGTGTGCTAATGTACAGTCTGCTCCAAAATGGAGTGTAAGTGTAACTAAGTGTAAGTGACACGCAAACAGGGGGCGTGGTCAACATTTCAGGAGTGAAGGGGAAGAAGTTCAAGAGTAATAGCAATATTTGTTTTACCTTTATGTGCAATTTATGTTTAAAACAATAAAAAAGAAAGAAAGAAATGTAGGATCTTATCATGGATTTTATACAATGTAAAAAAGGACCACTCTTTCACTTCTCACCTGTGAAGTGCTGCTTATGAACATGCGGCTTTGGGTTAAAGCTGCGGTTTCCTTGTTTAATCTATTGACATTACAGTAAAAAAATAAAATAAAAATACATAAGCCCATTAATGCAAGACAACCTTCTAAATGAAGACCTCAGAACCTGAATGCATAGTCACGATTGTTTCAGTTTTTGGCCTTTTGAGTGAATTGTATAATGTTAAAATGGCAGGGTTAATGCTTTCTTCATGGAATACTGGGATTACAGTATTATCCTAAACTACATAACATTTGATGTTAATATAGCAGCCTGCTGTGAGTCAGCCATTTTATTTATAAAATGAAAATGTGCAGTACTTCTATTAGTATTTAGGCTCAAAATTGTACAAGTAAACCGTTGTTGTAACATGTAAGTCACACAACGCTGCCTGAACCACACAGATGTAGTGGCTGTACATGCATAAACATCTGAATTCAACATTAACAATCTTTATTACAATGTGATAACACATCTGTGAAAATAAAAGGTGTTACAAATATACACAGAAAAAAGTGCACGTTAATATTTTTAACTGCCTCCAAAGCTTGCTCATTATACATCAATACAAAAGGTATAAACCATTATGAGCAGCGGGATTAAATGAACGAGAACAAATTACATTATGAAATAGCTTCATTTATAACTAAGCAAATACTGTATTTAATTCATAATAGCTTTGAAAACATGATAGTGTGTGTTACTGTTAGACCCAACTGAGTTCCAGCCCTGAAGTGCATTTCTATAGTTAAAGGAAATCAGTTTTCAGTTTAAGAAAGTCATGGGTTTGTTTCCTGATGTGTGTTTCTGTTTGTTTATTTATAAAGCACAATTAAAGAAGCAGAGCGTTGACCAATGTGCTGTACAATCATATTTATTATAGAAATGATAAAAATAGCAGCATAACAGAAAATTGTATGCATGTCTGGACTGAGTTGTCGCTGCATTTACACTGTTCTGACCAGCAGGGGTCGCCAGCCTGTGCCGTTTTAAGGGCTTCAAAGCAGTGAATCATTTTTCAAAGCAACTGGTTCAATTGATTCAAAGTTTCGAAAAACTTAATTTCTCCCATCACTAGACGTGTGTTGGATTGTTTCAAAGCCTCAACACAATACGGCACATTTGCTTCAACTGTTTCAGTGTTCCACAAAGCCTCGCCAGAGGTGGTCTTATATTAGGGAGATGAGAGGGTCTGAATGTCTTACCATTAGAGAAAGCGTAACAGCTAACTAGGATCATGTGACACACCTCAGCCTATCGTGTAAGGGCAGTGACGTCAGTGCACACAGTTCATAGTCTTATGACAGTCAGTTACAGCTTATGTTAATCAGTTTCTTGTGGATTATTGGCTTGTTGTTCTTGTGAATAAATGTTCTATAATTGCTGTTATGTCGCTAGTAAAGGTATAGGACTGCAATGTTTGTGAAATGTGCTTTACTGCGGAAAAAAAACTTGAATATCTCTATTAGCAACAAAGTAAAACTGCAAGGCGAAAAAAGAAAAACTACAATTAAGATTACACTAAAATCTTATTTGTAATTTAATACACTTTTTTTTTTTACCATCGTTCATTAAAAAACTGATCTTTTTTGTTTTATGTCATCGCCAGTGGAGTAGAAGAGGCTTGGTCAAACTAAACTGTATTAGTTGGTTAAATCACGCAGGCTGTAACGGACAGATCTTTATCGGCAGGAAATCCAAACATTCGCCTATCATCCATAAACCTCAAATATGGCTTATCACTTGAAACATGCAAGTAGTAACTTTACAAGTCCGCTCACAGCAGAAAACATTATCAATAAGTTATTCAAATGTTTATACAGTCTCCTCCTGTTTCTTCATGACAGTATTATATATGTAAGGGATAATGTAGAGCGAGGCGGTTGTTATAGCGAATACAACCCCGACAGGCTGATCAGGTCGCGTCGGGGTCAACCGCCTCACTCTACATTATCCCGCTTATTACATGGCTACCTCCCAAATAAATCAATAATTTGACACAAAATATTGTTTTAAAAAGGAGTTTATTGATTTTAAAATGATTGTATTGCTTCCGCTAAAGAAAATTGTCTATTCCGTCTCTACGGTTAGAATCCTGCGTCCATAGCAACGCTCTGTTTTTCATGGCAACGGTGTGTTATCCTTAGCAGCGGTCTGTTATCAAGAAATAACAGACCGCATTCTACATTAGAATTCAACCAAGCCATGTAATAAAAGCTATTAAAGGCTCATTATTATGATTTATTGCTTATTAATATAAACGCGCGATTAGTTGACTAATCGCTTAATGTCCCCCTGTAGTCAATAACTATATCCCTTAAAGGAATAGTTCACTTTAAAATGAAAATTCTGCCATCATATACTCACCCTCATGTTGTTTCAAACCTGTATGAATTTCTTTCTTCTGCTGCACACAAAGGAAGATATTTAGAAGAATATCAATAACCAGACAGTTTCTGGGTCCCATTGACTTCCATAGTAGGAAAAAAATATACTATGGAAGTCAATGGGACCCAGAAACTGTATGGTTACTGACATTCTTCTAAATATCTTCCTTTGTGTTGACAACATGAGGGTGAGTATATGATGACAGAATTTTCATTTTAAAGTGAACTATTCCTTTAAAACTCATCTATGATCACCAAAATCACATATTTTGTGAAACACCAGCGATTTCAAACTGTGTTGTTGAGACTGTCTTTGGTTCACTGCAGTTTACTCAGCAATGATGTTGACTTATGAATTTGTACATGGTTTGTCTTAAAGCATATTAAAAACACCACCTATAAACAATATTAAAAGCTGGATTTTCACCACAGGGGGACTTTAAATTAACGACTACTAGTCGGCTAGAAAAATCTTTAGTCGAGTGCAACTCTAGTTATGACACAGAATGGTGTTGAGGTATTTCACAGCAGGGGCTCATCATGCTATCCAGCCAAACTGAACCCTTTAGCTGTTCAAATAATAAAAATTGCTCAAAACACAAAAGAACAATTCAGAATAGAAAATAATGGCAAACAAATTACTTCACTACAGAGTTTTTCAGTTTTGAAGTTGTTGTAGACCTGGCAGACAAGACTGATACTAATCTCTAATGCCAGGGCTGTAAATGTTTATAAACACAGTCTCACAAAACTCAAAATTCTAATATTTTGCAAATAGTTGTATTATGTGATAAACAGGTATATACAAACAGCTAATGTGTTCACTTGTGTTTTCTCACAGCAACAATGTCATCATTAATGCACCCCCACCGGCGAAACAGCATGGATGAACCTCTCACTATGACGTAAGAATGTTCTTATTCATTTACTCACTTAAATAAAAATGTGATTTTTCACTATATTGGTGTTGTGAGTCAGTCTTTGATGGCAGGAGAAAACCACAAGAGAAATAGTCTCAGGTTATGTAACCCGGTTCCTCGAGAGGGGAACGAGATGCTGCGTCATGGTGTTGACGCTGTGGGAATGCTTCTGTGTGAGCCGGTGTCTGAAGCCTGCCCAACAAGGCTATGTAAAAGCACAGACAATTGTTGAGCAATTGTTGAGCACAGACTGGGCTTTGGGACAACCCAATCCATGTCCAAACAGTAGAACCTGATAAATGTGTGCAGAGAGGACCAGCCCTCCACTGTACATACATACATGTTTCGGTGCAAAATAACTCTGACATCACCTGGAGCAAAGTCTAAGCAGGAGGCTACTCACAGGACCTGAGTGAAACCAATGCTAAAGTCACTTTGAGAGTCAGCATTTTTTTCTGAGACCGAGGGCTCACATAGAAGCTTCTAGGACCAATGATAGGTCACAGGAGGGAACTCACAACCGGCAGATAGGCCTCAACCGTCTGCCACCATGCAAGAACCGAGACACCATGGGGTGCCTCCCAACAGAAGCTCTGTTTAGGGTATGTTGGTAGTAGAAATAGCGGCCACATTAACCTTTAAGGTAGCAGGAGCCAGCCCTACTGAGAGACACTCTTAAAGGAACTCCAGCACTGGACCAACAGGTCTATCAAAGAGGTAGGAATGACAAAAATGTATGTCATTAAGACAACGATATAAAAAGTTGCATTCAGAAGATTTCTCTGGATTGGGATCCCCCAGGGGAGGCCATCCAGGAGGGACAATACATCCCCAGCCGGCCAGAATGAGGAGGACTCATTCCTGGCAAACCCTCGCCAGATTTCCAGAATATGGATTGGCTGTGCCTGTCTGAAAAAGGGGCGTGAACATAGTCCACCCTGGTGATTGATGTAAGAAACTGCCGTAGTGTTGTCTGTGAGGACCAACACATGATAGCACCTCAGCTGTGAGGGGAAGTGTTTCAGAGAGAGCTAGAAACACTGCCCTCATCCTCACCTTGGAATCACAAGCTAGTCAACCACCAAGAACTGCACATGACCCCATTAGAGATGCGATCATTGTGAGAGATTTGTGACCGCAACATGCTCCTTGTGCCAAGTCCCTGTTGAGGAAACCTGGCTTCTTCCAGAGCTGAAGTACATGTATCCCACGATGCATATCCCTTATGACCCTGGAAGGACGATTCAGAGGATGAAAACCTGCTCTTGATCCAGAGCTGAAACAGTCTCATGTGCAGTAGGGTCAATGGTATAACGTTGGCCGCTGCTGACATGAGACCTAAAAGTCTCTGAACACTTCCCATAAATCCTGATGTACTCGTTACATCATAAGAAGACTGGCGTCTACGCTAACATTAGTCTCTCTGTTTATCCCGAGGTTTACCACAGTCTGCCGGATCCAGGCTGTATCCAGATCTGATGAAGGACCTGCGCCTGGACGCGATGACAGCGCAGTCTTGAAATGTCAACTAGTCTCTCCCCTGTGAAGGCCTCCCTCCCCTCCCTTTACCTATCTACAGATAAAGCGTTGTCGGGATAATTCCGGTTCACGTGGCTATGTGGAAGCGATACAAATTCTGTATTATACATTTTAAGGCCAGACAAGTAGTTTGTTGAGGGTTGGTTTGTAGGGTAAGACTACACGCCTGCGCACATATATTCAAACACGCATCCCTATAGACTGAACTCGTAATACGCATATGCACGCCATCAATGTTCTCACAGGTTCACGTTTTTAATGTTTGCGCAGAGAGAATAGAGTTTTCTGTTAAAATGGTGTCGTGTTAGCGGCCCCTAAGTTAATAACTAATGATCGTTGCGACGGAAGTGAATCAATCAAAACTAACTTTAGCTGGACAATAACTTTATTCTAGAACTGCTATAAAGCCAAAACAATCTCTGTTACTTTAATTTCCTATTATCACTGTAAAGCCGCTTTGGAACAATCTACATTGTTGAAAGCGCTATATAAATGAAGATGACTTGACTGAATTTTTAAAAGCTCCTGGCCTAGCTCGATGTCTCTCACAGTGGTTAGCATCGAATCTGCATGTGCAGGAGACATATGTGCCTGCATCTTGGTCAAGTCCCACACTACGCCTATAAAAGTGGTTCTCTGTTTGGGAGAAAACACTCTATTCTTGAGGTTTAACCTGAGCCCCAGATGCTTACTAACCTGACTGGGCAATGAGCACAATCAGCCGCTCAAGGACATGCTCCTCTTCCATACACATTACATATTTGTGCTAATGGTCCACGGTAATGAAGCGGGGGCACAGATTCACACATTTCCTACTTATTTCCTGACATTTTTTACAGACTTCTGTAATTAGAAAGATTCCTTTCTAATGATTTCACACACACAACACACACGCTCAACAAACATGCAGGTTCTGAAGACAAGGAAGCTGATGACATGCATTTCAGGCATCTATTTATGGTCTCTGTAATGTGCCAAACTACATCACCACGTCCATGTGTTTGGCTAATTAAATTGGTGTGTTTAGACACATGCTTCAGACACTGGTTCATGCAGAAGTGTTCCCATGGAGTCGACGCAATAGCGCAGCATCAAAGTTCCTCTTTGAAGGGCAACTCAACCGCCTCGTCACAGAGAAATAAACAAGAATTATATCTTTGCTTAAAATAATAATTCAAACAAATGTATTTGTTCAGGACTAAAACACCACTGCCAGTCATAAACTATCACAATCCTGTCACTGCAGATCATCAGTCCCTTCACAGGCAATGTAAATAAATAACATATTGGGACTATCACATTTTGATGCCATGTTATTTCTCTCTATTTTCAGATCACGTCATGATGCCACACTGATGAACCCAGGTCCTCCAGCGTTTTATCAACTAAAAACTGAAAGAAAATGTATTCATGGGACTAATAGAAAGGTCAGACGATGGACATATGGAAAAAAAGACAGAAACAAGCAGAACAAAGTCATACTGATGGTGGGAGAAACCGGCGCTGGGAAAACCACCATGATCAACACCATGATCAACTATTTACTGGGAGTGAAGTTTGAGGATGAAGAGTGGTATGAAATTACAGATGAAGATGATGAAGATATAGATGAAACACAATCCCAGACACGCGAGATCACTGTTTATGAGGTGTTTGTTGAAGAAAACCCAACATCTCTGACCATCATTGACACTCCAGGATACGGACACACTGAGGGATTCGAGAAAGATGAAGAGATTGCTGAGTATCTGACCAGATTATTTTCAGATGAGGATGGGATTCATTATATTGATGCAGTGTGTTTTGTGATGAAGGCACTGAATAATCGAATCTCTGACAGAGAGCTTTACATATTTCACTCAGTTCTATCTCTGTTTGGTAGAGATATAGAGAACAACATAGTGTTTATACTCACGCATTCAGATGGACGACCTCCAACAGATGCTCTAAAACTCATTAAAAAAGCAGAAATACCCTGCAGAAGAGATGTGAAACAACTACCTGTTCACTTCTTATTCAATAACCAGCAGAAAGAAAAAAGAGACAAACAATATGAGGAAATACTCAGATCATCATGGGAAATGGGAGAGCAAAGCATGAACGACCTCCTCAAACTCCTGGAAGAAAAGAACAGAAAAAGTGTTGAGATGACATTAGATGTTCTGAAAGAGCGAAGACGACTTGAAGCCTGTGTCTCGAATCTGAGACAGCGAATCTCTGAGGAGGAGTCAAAAATGAAAGAGCTGACTGAGATTCAGGAAGCTGTCAAAGAGAACAGAGACAAGATTGAGAAATGTGAAAAATTTCAGTTTACAGTCACAACAGCTGTCAAAGAAAAAGTCTCCACTGTAAATGAATGGTGGTGGAACAGCTACGTAACCTGCTGCTCCGACTGTGAGGAAAACTGTCATGAGAACTGCTGGATTGCAAAAGATCCCTCATGGTGTGAAGTCATGAAAAACAGCCACTGCCCTGTGTGTACTGGGAAGTGTCATCACAGTGTACATGTCAGAGAAAATAAAAAATATGTGATAGAAACAAAGACAGACACTATGAGATTTATTGAGCTTAAAAAGGAGTATGAACGCACTGGTAAAAAGCCTAAAACCAGATTTGATAAAAAAATATTTGGAAATATTACAAAAGAACATAAAAGATACATGCAAGAGTTTGAGAATAAGAGAAAAATAGAAGAAAAACAGAAGAGCGATCTGGAGAAGATTCAAAATGAAACATCCAGACTGCTGCATGAAGCTTATATGACCATCATGAGTCTGTCTAAGATCGCATTAAAAGCAGACAGCGCTTTCACTCTTCTACATCTGGATTTCCTGATTCCCAGACTGAAGGAGGAGGGAAAAGATGAATGGATGAAGAACCTGGAGGATCTGAGGAAAGCTGGAGAAGAGCAGAAAAACAAGGGGGCTGTACATTATGTGATGAATTTCACTGGGCAAAAATTGAAGAAATTTGACAATCGTGTAACTGGTAAAAATGAATAAATGATAATTCAATAACAAAATTACCATTATGACTGAATATATTATATTTCTAATTTTAACTTTCAAAAATCAATTTGGTGTAACATAAAGAATCCAGAATCCTAAGAATGCATTACAATGAAACTGACAAATTAATATAATTTATATGGGCAACTATATATTGTTTACATATGCGGAAATTACACTGACAGACAACAGCAGCACTCACCTGAAATAATAGCAGCATCAGTATAAATGTTTTCATATCGATTTACTTTCTTGATCCGCTTGAACATAACTGGGTACAAAGCATATTGTTATTTGAAACAATGTTAATTCTATGGGTTTTTTATATACTGTATAGTTACATTTTGGAATGATCTGATTCAAAGAGATAATGTATTCACTTGTGTTTTTTATTGCAGCAGTAATGGCATCGTCCACTCATCACCACCAGCGCAAGAGCTTGGATGAACCTCCTGAAATGATGTGAGAAAACATTGCATTAATTCAGAAGATTGCCATAATTGGGTGTTCAAAATACAATATTAAAATATATACTGAAATGATTTAATATATGTAGAATAAAGAACTATAAATTATCAACAAAGTCTTCTATATATCAATTAATATGATTACCATTAATTAAAAATGTGTATTCCAAATTGTACTATAAATATAAAGTCTTGATATTTCTTTTCTCTAGAGCTGGAGTTATTCATCTCAAAGATGAATTTATCGAACTCTATGAGAGAGATTATCCTCAACTCCAGCAGTGCACAGAGAGACTGCAGAGTATTTCTGAGACATTTGAGAAGGGTTACAGACGTGCTACTCAAGGATCCAGAGATGCAGGATGGTGTGGAATAGCTGGAGGTGCTGCCATGGTTGTAGGATTACTGGCTCTGTTTGATTTAGGGACTTCTTTTCCTGCTGTCGCTATTGCTGTCATAGGAGCTTTGAATCTCATAGGCACTGGAATTACAAGCATAACATGCAGCTCTGAGAAAAAGCTGCAGATGACACAATTAACACAAGACGTTGAAACTGAACTGAATGAATTTCAGGATAGAATCACCCCTATGGCTGAAAAGATGACAGACATTCAGAAGCGTACTGAGAAAATACTGAAAGAGCAAGATGCCATACGGATAGAAGACATTGCTGAATTGACTAGGCAGATGTCTGAAACTATACATTTGATTGCATTAGTAACAGCAGATGTTGGCAGGTTTAGTCTTGTGCTTGACATGTTCTCAGTTTGTAAAAATAGCAGTGTGCTCAATGACATGAACAAACTTGCAGAAACAGCTGTACATGAACAAATAGATGAAAGTGAGATGACATCAAAGGCTGGGAAACTCATTGTTGAAATGAGGAAATTAATGAATCAGCTACTGAACATCCTTGATAAACTTGAGAAAACAAAAGACAAAATAGTCATTTATTAGGACACAAGTTACAACCTGACAAAACAAAACAATATGAACAGCTGAGACACAAGATGTTACCCGATCCAGCTGACAGAGGACAACAGCCTGGCTCGTGACGAACATTTAGATGGGGTGTCATTTAGAGAGGTTTTTTTTTTCACTAAAGAAAATGTATATAACTGACATGCAGAGAGTTTATGTTCAGGTTGCTTTGTCTATGCATAGCTGATCAAAGTTATTTTGTGAATGGACTATAGCATGTACTATACTTTGTATTTGTACTATATGTATTATATGTACTATATATGTACTATATTAGTTTGTGCCCCGCTCACCCCTACTTTGTAATGTAGTAACTTGAGTAGTTTTTCAGCAAATTACTTCCCATACACAAAAGAAATATATTTGAAATGTATTTTTGGAATATATGCAAATATTCGAAATTGGCCCAATAAATATATTTTAGTTATATATATATATATATATATATATCTTTGCAAATTGTTTCATTTGAAATGTATTTTGAAATTTAAAAATTTAACATTTTCACAAACAAACAACACATTTTCAATTTATTTTTTAAATTCTTTTTTTTTTTTTTTTTTAATCTTAGTTCAGCTATTTTTTACCGCTGTCCCCAGTTGTCCCTTGGTGGCCTGTGAAGGATAGACACTTTGTTTAGGTTTAGCTATTAGATGTGATCAGTGTTTCAGCATAACAATACATCTAATAATAATAATAATAATAATAAACTTTATTTTATATAGCGCCTTTAAAAGTAGCATCTCAAAGCGCTTTACATAAAAATATGAAATTAAAAGGTACATATACCTTTTAAAAGGTACACATAACAGTGCAAACAGTAAAAAACTGACCAAACAAAAAATATAAAATCAATAAAAAAAACAAGCATAATAATGACATGAATCACACAAACGCTACCCTAAAAAAGTAAGTTTTAAGGGATGATTTAAAAACACTAAGGGATTCTGCATTCCTAATCTCAGAGGGCAGGGAATTCCACAATTTAGGAGCCAAAGAAGAAAAAGCCCGATCACCCATAGTTTTTAGCCGTGTTGTTTGGACAGTTAGAAGACCAGCTTCAGAGGAGCGTAGAGCACATGTAGGAGAGTAGGGGGTTAGAAGCTCACACAAATATTGAGGGGCCAGATTATTCAAGGCCTTATAAGTGAGCATGAGAATTTTTAAATCGATACGAAAACTAACAGGAAGCCAGTGCAATTTTTCCAGGACAGGTGTGATGTGCTCCCTTGCACTGGTCCTTGTAAGAATTCTAGCAGCTGAATTTTGTACCAACTGTAATTTACTTAGGGTAGCTCTAGATACTCCAGCCAGCAAAGCATTACAGTAATCAATACGTGAGAAAACAAAAGTGTTGATTAATTTTTCAGCTACAGAGAAAGTCAACATGGGACGCAATTTGGCAATGTTTCTGAGATGAAAAAATGATGTTTTGACTGTGTTACGAACTTGATGGTCAAATGTTAAATTGGCATCAAATATCACCCCCAGATTTTTTAGGTTAGTTTTGAATTGCAGAGCAGAGCCATCCACACTTAAGGTTATGGACTCTGCTTTACGCAACTGATGAGGTGAACCAATAAGCATCACTTCAGTCTTGTCACTGTTTAGACAGAGAAAATTTTCAGACATCCATTTCTTAATCTCAGTAAAACATTGAGAAAGGAAAGACACAGGCATATTGACATCAGGTTTTGAATGTATATATATCTGAGTGTCATCGGCATAAAAGTGAAAGTTAAGACCAAGTGTTCTTAAAAGTTGACCAAATGGAAAAATGTAAATACTAAAAAGTAAAGGGCCCAAAACTGATCCCTGGGGAACACCAGAGTGCACCACACCGACCTCAGACTTGCAGTCACCCATCACAACAAACTGCTGGCGATCAGAGAGGTAGGACTTAAACCACTTTAATGCAGAATCAGAAACTCCAAAGATAGTCTCTAAGCGGGTGATTAAAATGGAGTGATCTATAGTGTCAAAAGCGGCACTAAGATCAAGAAGAATCAGTATAGATAAGCGGCCAGAATCAGAAGCCATTAACAAGTCATTTGTGACTCTAACTAGTGCAGTTTCCGTGCTGTGGAGTTTACGGAATCCAGACTGAAGTGGCTCAAAAAGATCATTAGATGAAAGATGAGAAAGCAGTTGAGAAGCCACAATAATTGCACTTAGTGTTAGGTACGTGCCACCTAATATGGCCTAATAGTCCTAGGAAAGCAACTATCTGTCATTTTGCATTGCAGTCATTTAAATGTAAGTACAGTATTTATTATAGCTGTGTGTCATAATAATGTTGTGTTTAGGGGAAAAGGTAGAGGAATTACATTTTCGACCCTTCTTTAGCAAGCTAAACATTTTATGACCATTTTGTCATATATTTTACATTACATGTTATAAATGTAAAAATATTTCACACTTAACATCATATATGTTTGTTATATTTCAGAATATATTTCAAAATGATAAATATAAGTGAACAACAATGCAAATATATTTCAATATACTTGGAATATATGCCACATATTTTTGACACTTTAAAATATATTTCAATATATTTTTTTTTTCTGTATGGGTTATTTACTCTTACTTGAGTTATGCTATTTTTCAGTACTTCTACTTGTACTCAGGTAAATTATTTATTAAGTAGCAATACTTTTTACCTATAAGTTTGCATTCTTGTGTTAACATTTCTCACAAGTTTCCCTTTTCTCTTGATTTAGGATGATTCTGGAGAAAAATGTGCATGCTGAGTATAGTGACTCCCTTGAAAACCAAAAACAACAAATATTAACTGGCGTAATTTATTTCCTCTTCTGCAACTAGGCCGTGGTTTGTCCCTCTGGATGAGGTGTTGTTAGAGAGTCATTCCACCTCTGCTTTCAAAGATGAAATGAAATATGAGAAATATTCTAAGTAAATGTATTGTTGTTAACTAGATTAAATTAACATTAGATAGTTATGTCACCTGGCCATGGTCTTGTCTGAGCTGAAGATACATTACCTGATGGTGCTAGCGGTGAAGCATCTCAAAACTTTCTTAAAAATCTCCTCCACCTCCATCTTTGTATTTGAAAGTCTGTCAGAGATGTCTCTGCTGTGTCCTGATGGCATCTGTCACAGTTGCTATAGGCGACAGGAGCAGTGGGCGGGAACAGCTGGTGATGTAAACAGGAAATCCTCCGTATGTTAGATCGTCTCGTTTAATAACGGCTGTGTCCGAAAACTGATAAATGCAATGGAGGAGGACGCATTACAAGGCCGGAAGCCATCGAGGCACGTCCGGATCCATTGTTAGTCCCACTTCCCGTCTCCTGAGATGCCTTCATTTGTTGTATTTGATATCCCATAAGTCTGTGCTTTCCATTCTGTGACAGTTGAGCTGGAATAATAAAGATGGAAATATGACTAGAACAATAAAACACTGTTTCTCCTGTTTCACGTCAGAGATGTAAATATTGTCTAGCCTGAAAGTCTAAATGTGGACATAAACAAATGAGTGACGAGGATGTGTTTACATGCAAATGTGTTCATGTTTCATAAACACAAAAAAAAAAAAAAAAAAAAAGTGAATGGCAGGAGTATGAAATTAAACAAAATAAGAATTTTCACAAAGAGACAGATTTTACTTATTTATGTTTTAATGTCCGCATTCCAGCCAATCACAATCAAGTATTTAGACGGAGGAAATAAAGACACGTTTATTCTGAAACAGCAGCAGCAGAAGATGATGATATTATTACAGTGAGATAATGAGAGTCCAACAACCTTTACTAACATTAGACATGGACTTCCAGCATATTTCACTTAGAAATTATTAAATACAAAATGAATAGTAGTTATTACGATTAATGTGGTTTGGACTTGGTAAAATGTGCCTGAAAAAAAAAAAAAATATGATCAGAAGATCAACATGCCTAATAATTCTGCACGCACTGTATGACATTGATTAGTTTTATGTACATTTGCTCACCTGTCTAATAAAGTACATGTAAGAGCGGCGTCTCTGTCAAGTCGAAGTTAGTCGCGGACGCTAGCTCTCACCATGTTGAAAACACCACGCTGATATTGATCCTGGTTTTAGTTCTCCTTTTGTCCCAAAGTCTGCTTGCCATGGTCCATAATGTTTGAACGAAACAACAACAGCGTGAGCTAAACGTAGCGCTGTTGTCCACGTCTGTCGCCATGGTTACTATGGCAGATCAAGCAGAAATCAGGGATAACGTGGATATTACTTCATTGACAGGCGACAAGTGAACATGGATGAGCCATTATTTAAAACTGGAATTTCTCTGAAATTAAAAATCTTTGGGAACTTTTGGGATATGGTAAGTACACAACTGCAGGAAATATATCACACTGTGCAAGAGATTTTTAGATATTTTATTATAAAAATATTACGTATTGTAGCTTTAATATTGTCCTTTTCTATCCCTCAACCCCCCCCACCCCCCACCCACCTCCACTAATGAACTCAACCCTCATCAGTCAGATCATTAATGGATTGTTCAGTTCACACACAAACAGAGAAAAAGTGACCAAAAGCAGAGTAACACAAACATACATATAGAGTTGAACAGGGATGTAACACGAGTTATACAGTCCAGAAATAACATTAGAGAAACTGTTCAGTTATTAATGTTCAAATGTAAATTATGAATGTTCATATGTATATAATTTTCTGATAAGGTCCATATTAACATAGACTGATACAGACTGACAGGCGTCAAGATGCAAATAAGGGGGAAGAGTTGGAAAAAACACACAAATACAGAGGAATTATAATATGAAAATTAGTTTTAGAGAAATACACAAATGAAGTGATGTGCTGAATGAGGGATGAGAGCAGATATAATAATCACGTAGTGTAAATCTGCAGACAGAAACATCAGACTCAGGACAGAAACACACGACCCCTAAAGTAAGAACATGTTCATTCTTCAAACACAATTACACTTTCAGGTGTTAATATATTGTCTGAATGATTATGTACAGTGGATTCATGCTGCTGTTAAGATACTCACTGAAATTGTCATATTTTACTCGCAAACGAATCAGGGAATGTTTGTTGTCTGAGTTTTTCACTGTTTTTCCTCAGAAATGGAGCAAACTCTATATTTGATTCTTCTTCTCATTGGTGAGTGTGTTTGTTGTATTATTTATGGTTTATAGTTTCATCAGGTTTGAGTTATGAAAAGCATTAAATCAAACGCTCTCTTTCACAGCTCTCTGCTCCGTATCTGAATGTGTTCAGCGTCAGTATCACTTTATAAACGTGAAGAAGAACTGGACTGAAGCTCAGAGATTCTGCAGAGAGAATTACACAGATCTGGCCACCGTTGACAACATGAACGACATGAACGAGCTGAAGAAGAGTGTGAATGATGGAGGTGTTCGGGATATCCAGATTGGGCTGAAGAAGACGAGTGTTGATAAATGGCAGTGGTCTTCAGGTGAACCTGCGCTCTATCTGAACTGGGGATTTGGACAACCTGATAGTGGAGATGAGTGTGCTTTCATGAGAGATGGAGAATGGCATGATTGGTCGTGTAGTAACAGCCTGACTTTCATCTGCAGTTCATCTAACAGTAAGTGCAGCTCCATACAATCACAATAAACATTAATTTATAAAAAAAGATGCAGAATATACTGTACAAAATTAATGTTGAACTAAATGCTGCTACTTTTTAATGTGCTCATAAATATAGAGGAGACTGTGGATATGTGTCACAGTTTCAACTTCTGGACAGAAAATAAACCGATAATGAACATGTTGATCTTCTGTTGTTGATAACTCTGGGAATCTAACATTAGAGAACAGATTTTTTTTTTTTCATCAACAGTATATACTGTAAATTATAAATTCAAAATAAATTGTAATGAATTAATGAATACATATGTAAGAACTGATTTTCCTGCTAAAACAAAACTCACCCTGCAACAACGTCATAAAATGCACCCTGGACAGCAGATAACAAAGACAGAGCACAGAACCTTGTCCTGCCCAAACTTATCTCCTTGTCCCTTTGTTTGACTTCAACTCATCCCCCCTCTCCCTCCTCAAGGAATGTCTATTTAACACATATGGTGTATCTTATGAATATGTTGTTTTTCCTTTTCATGTTTGGTATCATTTTAAGGGTCTCAGTGCGATTGGTAAAATGGTCTTAATTTCAGTGCAGTCATTGGTTTAATGAAAAAGATTGAGAACTTAGGAGAATCATGTATCTCTCTGGCTGATATCTCTTTACGATATCTCAAGAAACCAGGTGCTACCCCCCTGGGGTACATGGATTGGCCCAACCAACTCTAAACAACATTTGTATAACCCCTGTTGTTCTGGTGTGGTATTTAAGGTGAGGGGACAGAGCAATCATTGGGAATCTTTTACCAGGATCATTCCCCCACAGTAATGTTTCAGTATTTTCCCGTTGGAAGGTCCTGACACATTACTGTGTGTCTTTGTCAGGAAAACATTACTTACTTTTAGAGTCATCTTTGAGTAAATGATGTCATGTATTTTTGAATTGGCTTTTAATAATTTACTTCTGTAATTGGCATGATACATTTTTACCTGACAAATAAATGTTAACCTTGATTTATTCTGCATTCTTCTGAAATCATTATTTCCAGTAGATTAATGTGTAGTCTGGTGTTTCCGCAAATCTCTGTCTAGGATAGATCAAACTGAAGGCACTATGAATGGAGCATGGGGCACATCTTAGGAAGACCTTCTGATTTCTTGATCTCCTGACTTAGCATGTTGTACGCTGCAAATATTATAAAAAATTACACCTATGGGTCTGTAGTGCGCGACTGCATAGGGTAAAATACTTGCACTGCACCCTCTGACTATTTCAGGACTGGCTAGTTTGTGATCGTGAGCGCGCAGTTGCGACGTGACGTCTCAAAGCGACACTAGGTCCGTAATGAACGAATATTGAAAGTATGGGATAATCAGAATTATCAAAGATCTAAATTAATTCATAATCAATATTTATGAGTATTTTCTAATCAGAAATACGATCTAAATTTGATTATCATTTGAAATTGGAGTCAGATTAAGCATAGAGCTAAAGTAATACTAAAACTAAGTTCCAATAAATTAAGTGAACTTCACTGGAGCGCTGAAAAGACATACACGCTTTAAACCTTCGCCAGGCCGTTGGATTCCGTCGTTGGGCCAATGGGTGGTCCTTACACATATAATGTCAACATATAATAGACATACAATAACTTTACACATCTTGAATGATATATATGAACAAAACTCTTGTATCGAGAACAAATTTCAGTATGATATACGAACAGAGCTAAACATGATATAATAAACTTGTTTTGATGATTGAAATAACTGTAAATTAATTTGGAACAATAATCATTTGAATAGCCTAAATTATAAGTCTACAATCCAACATTTTTATTATTTTACTGACACATTTCTAAGGACTAGTTAACAAACATTAATATGCAGTTTACCATCTTCATCTGTTTGATGTGTCTCTCATTCAGCTCTGTGTGTCTGAATCCAGTATTTCACAGAAATGTGTAAGGACACATAATGGAGAAATATAAAGTTGCAATAAAATTGTCATGAAAATTCTCTAAATGGTACTTAATACTATTTATAAAAATACCAACAAAGTTGCTTGATGCAAGTAAATGGTGGTCTAAATACTCTATGGTTTCTATGATGTTTATATGGCAGAATATGTGATCATGTAACATAGGCTATAGGTCTATTTATAAAATATAAAATAAAAATATAAAAATAGTGAATGGACTTAAACTTTCAGAAACCTGTAGAGTAGTGTCTGGGTTCAAACATTCCGACACGCAAAGTGAAGCTTTCGAGACTGGACAGAAAGGGAGGATTCATTTTTCATTGATCACGAGTTTCTCTGAAAGCAATACGCGCTCCGGCACGGAGATTCATGAGATATTGTGTAACATCACTAGTTTCTGATGACCACTGGTCCTCTTTACTTCCAAACCGGCATACGACCAATGAAAAAACTGATCTATTTCCATTTGTTTTTCTTAAAGTGAACACAGGACTCGTCTTTGTCAATCAGATGAAGAACTGGAGAGACGCTCAGAGTTACTGCAGACAGAATCACATTGATCTGGTCAGTGTGAGGAACCAGAATGAGAATCAACAGATTCAGAAGTTCATCAATGATAGTCACATATCTAATGATGTCTGGATCGGCCTGTTCAGAGACTCATGGCAGTGGTCAGATCAGAGTAACTCCTCATTCAGATACTGGGAGTCTGGTCAACCTAATAATGCTGGAGGTGTTGAAAACTGTACAATGATCTATTTTAGTGCTATCTATTCGAACGCTCAGGGTCAATGGTATGACGACTCTTGCAACAAACAATATCCTTTTGTGTGTCATGAAGGTGAGCAGATCCTCACAAACACACACAATCCATCCATCACCTCCAGATATCTTAAAGTTCATGCTACATGTCTGACATGACAGATTCCTCCACAGTGTTTGTTCTGCATGTTGTTTTTGATCAGTCTCTCTCTAGTTTTTGCTTGTGGTTTGTTTTGTGTCCAGATAAACTGATTCTGATCAACGAGACTCTGACGTGGCCTGAAGCTCTGAGATACTGCAGACAGAATTATACGGATCTGGTCTCGGTTCATTCAGTCGAGATGCAGCTTCGTGTGATGAATGTGGTTAAACGTGCGTCTACTGAGGCGGTGTGGTTGGGTTTACACAACTACTGCCAAATGAACATGTGGCTCTGGTTGAGCGGAGAGATCGTGTGCTATCAGAACTGGGCTCCAGGGAACGGAACGACACCGGAAAACTGCAGCCTTACGAAGAGAAAAGGAGCAGTTCAGTCTGGAGGAGATCAGCGCTGGATCAGCCTTCCTGAGACTCACAAACTCAACTTCATCTGCAGCAGATCTTAGGAGTGAGAAGACGTCAATGTTTGTGTGTTTACTTACATTCACTGTTTTCATTCTTTATTTTTCATATTCATTTTCATATGTTTAATTTTCTTTTAGTAATTTCTGAGTGAATCTTCAAATTATATTTTAATAGTCTGTATTCCTAGAGTTTCCTGGAATAAATTAGTGGTGTGAATCTTTGAGTCGACAGCGAATCGATTTGATTCATGATTCATAGGTTTTCTATGACTTCTACATGTCTAATAATTGGAACCTTTATTTGTTCATAAAACTTCATTTATTATCTTCTTATTTGTAAAACAAACCAGTCACTGATAGTCTGAAACTCCATTTATTAGCCCAATTTCAACTGTCTGTCTGACTTTGGTTACATGTTTGATGTTACAACCCATATTGCCCATAATCTGTGGGGGGTTGTTATTGTTTTATTAATTTATGATTTAATGTGTCATTTGCCAACTTCCTTTTTACACACTCCGGTGTAGTAGTCCAGTAGGTGGCGGTATATATCGTAAAGATACGATCTGCCATTAATCAGAAGAAGAAGAAGAAGAATGTGTTTTGCAATTATTGTTTTCCTGTAGAATATTGGTTGTAACTTGTAGGTCTATGTTCATGTCTTCATTTTGAGTTTTCACGCCACGCCACATTTTTGTTTCATGTTAGATCTTGTTTGTAATAAACTGCACTTGGGTTCTCTATAAGCTTGCCTCCAGTGGATCAATTACACTGCACTTATATTACACTGCTCACTTATGATACTCACTTATATAACACTGATCACGTACATTACATTGCTCACGTATTACACTACTCATATTACACTGGCATTTTTCGTGGACTGGTTGACTTACAGTAGAATAGCGTCGCTAGATGAGGTGTTTGAGGAGCCCTTGAAAACTGCCAGAGTCTTTAGGATTGCCTGCAGAGGTGAAATGAGATTTTTTTTAGCAATTCAAATCCCACCAATTACTGCAAAAAGTTCAAATTACATATGATGACGAAATCATATTACAGTGCTAGCCCTCCCGGAAACCAGAGAGATTGCATTGCAGTGCAGTTCAAAAAAAAAAAAAAAAATCTTTGAATTATATGGGAACACTGGACGATTCTCTGCCGGAGTGAAATCGCCCCAAAAGGAGCGGTACACCCCAGACTTCACGCTGGTTGGACTATATCCAGAGGCAGAACAAACAGTGTTAAAGAGTGTCAATAATTAAATTAGTTCATTTCATCTATAAAGCAGTTCTGCAAAAAAGGATGCCATCGTCCAGCTCAGTTTAGTTCTCACACAGCAGTGTCAGTACAGTCAGATAATATTGTTAAATATTAAGCAATAATATTGTTAAATGTTAAAGGTGCCATGTGTCAGAATTGAGGTAAAAATATCCAAATGAGAATGAGAAGAAATAAGGGTGATGATGTCATTAAAAAAATTACAAGTTATAGTGCTGCAGAGATATCAACCTGAATTAGCATTAGCATTACTAGCCACGGCCCGACAGGTGTCGTAATACCAGTTCCGGCCATAGGAGGCGGTATGCGGGCAACATAACCACCAGTCAAACATGCAATACACGAATAACTCGCATGGCTTGTGGGCGTACTTGAACCTGATGTCAATCGTGTGGAAAGTATACAGCCCACTACTACATTCAAATAAAATCTGATAAAAAAAAGGAACAGAACCAGAGTAAACATTGGCACTGATTTCCATCGCTGGAGACAACTAATGGACATGAAAGAAATGAGGTTCGACTCCGAACTTGCAACATTTCTTTTGGATTGGTAAGTAAGATGCTGTTACAGTATTTCGTTAGAAGTTTGTTTTATATGTTTGTGTAGTTTTTTCGGGAAGTTATAATGCTTCTAGCAGCGATCAATCTCTATTGTAAATGATCAAGCAAATTCACAGTAGGGCGACAATTTATGTGAATGATTGTTTTCACCCACTGTTTGTTATGAATGTGAATGTTCATTTATAGGCTATTGACAACTTTGACTAAATTTGTTTACGACGCCGCCGTTGTTTATGCTCACTGGGAAACGCGAAGATAACGTTATCTTGCTATTATTGCGTCCTTAGGGAGCTAAAGTTATAACCTCACGTGGCGAAACGATTTTAAGATAATGTTTCTTTTTCTGCATTCTGTTCAGCAATATATAAAAGCATTTATCTAACTTGGCGACATTATACATTGAATGAAGTATATCAGTAAAGCTTAACTTTGTTTGTAGTGACTATTTTGACTTTCCTTTATGTCGGAAGGGAGGGGAGGAGGGAGGAGACGGGATGAGGAGGAGGGAGGTTCTAGCTAGCCTCTGTTTTGTTTGACAACAATTCGAATGTCAACAAGAAGTAACGTCTCTCGGGATCACTTACAGAACCTTTCAATTATTACATTGTTTAAATTAATAACTTTTTCGCTAACTTTGATTTTGTATGTGTACATTTCTGAAATACATAACTTCTCTAATAACAGATCACTTTAAATTGTAATGTGGACTATATACAAATAAATGTGAATTGAATTGAAATGTGAATTCTCGTGTTACGCAGCACGTTTGAGCTTCCGCAAGAACCAATGAGGTTCATTCTATTTTTTTTGCAGTAGGGCTGCGGCAATAAATCTATGCATCACAATTCTTCAAACGCTTCTGGATCGATTTTGAAATTTTAATTAAGCATCACGATTCTCTCTCCAATCTATTCTGAGCTTAGTTTTTAACAGCAGCTGCATGCTTTAGAAACAGTCGTACTCTGCTTGCTTCCAATTCCTTACACACACTGCTTGAATCTTTCATAAAATAATCATTCATAAATTTCAAAAAGGTTGAAACAAATTACAAGGATGTTCAAAGGGGTGTACAGAAATTTAGCTTCTGAATTTAAACTAAAGCCAGCTAAAAATTATTTTTATGTTTGTATTGCTTTGGTTAATTATTATTATTATTATTATTATTTAGCATGAGACAACTTCTTATGATCTTAACATCTTAAGATCTTCCCAAACAGGTTAACAAATGAATCATTGCAATTTTTGTTATTTCTTAATACATTATTTTACTTTGCAATATATTACAAGTCATTGTTTTAACCTGTTGACTCAGAATTTCTGATAAAATTTGATGAAAGGGAAATCTCACCGCACACTTCAGCATGCACATCTCATAAATGACAGATCCCAGACTCCAAATCTCACTGTAAAAAGATGAAGATTATTCAATGTGTCAGTTCAGTTTATATATATATATATAAACACACACACAAGTCAGCATATAAATATGTTTATTACATTTTCTCATCATAAGGTTTGCCCCTCAAAATCTCAGGTGCAACATATGTGGGAGATTTAGCTTCTTCTGTCTGTGTATCAGTGGTCCTGATAGAAACAGAAAAACATGGTACAGAACAAAGATGTTATAGCACAAAGAATGGTCACATGTATATGCTGTATTGCTGTATTGCTGTTTTGAAGAGACAAGTTATGTTTTGAATCAAAGAAACAAACAGTACCATTCATGAATCACTCCAAACTCCCCAAGATGAATTGTTCCAAATATGGTGAGTAATATGCTGTGTCATAAGAAAAAGTAGTATGCTGGCAATGAGTGAAAGCATTTCCTAGCAATGAATTGGATATCTGTTTAATTATCATGCTTTTTTTGTATTTAACATGTATACACTTTTGCAACATAGAACATTTCAATTTCAGAATTGTACCTTCGAGTATAGCCTATATATTTTCTGCCAGCCAACATGTAGCCCACTGTGTGGCGTTTTAACTTATTTCTTATTTTAAATTAAATGATCTATTTATGCCACAGCAGTCCTTATCCAGTGATCACATTAATACCAAGCATGCCGCACAAGCCCTGAAAGTGAAGCCAAAGCGCCTCGATCGCCCCCCTGGTGAGTGGTCCTAGTATAGGTCATAAACCCCGCCCACCTTGTTTTTTAATGGGACGTGCGAGAAACTAAACAATTAAATTACACAAGAACAAGAACAAAAATTTCAATTTTCCTCAAGGTGTCAAGATCTCAGCAGAGGAGGATTAAACAACTCCACTAACAGCATTACCAGCTTCATTTATTACAAACTTTATGTCTGTCATGCGTTTACAGAAGTTCTTATTGAGAATTAACAGAGTTTTTAGATGTTGATGTTTGAAGTCATCATTATGGTGATTAGTGTTTGATTTAGTTGGGCTCTTGACCCTTGACTATTGTTAACTCATTTCTCTTTCAGCAAATGCAGGTGTTTTCCGCAAACATTTATGCATTGCTCAAGAAAGAGAATGCAGATTTACGTGTATTTTTTAAGGATTATTAAATAACTGGTTTTATATGCTTATAAATCACACAGATAAGAATAAACAGGTGTAAAATCTGAATTAAATCTGTACTGTACCTCAGGCTGCAGGTTTTTATGCAGGATCTGTTGATCATGAAGATACTTTAAAGCCATGCAGATATTCACAGTCCAGTCCAGAATCTGTAAATCAGTAAAATATGAATTTACAAAGTTTATTATGGTTAAAGGGCAACTTTTACAATTGACAGCAAGCGGTTAAAATTATTTTGAATAGCATACATGATTTTGGAAAACACGCACCTGTCTATATAAGGTCTAACAGCAGAAAATGCATAAACCAGCAATAACCAAGCTGTGACCAGTTCCCCACATACCAGTAAAACAACATAGAGTGCCTTGAGAAAGTATTCACACCCCTTAATATTTTCACATTTTGTTGTAAATGTGAAAATATTAAGGGGTGTGAATACTTTCTCAAGGCACTCTATGTTGTTTTACTGGTATGTGGGGAACTGGTTGCTATGGAAGCCCGTTTCCGCCACATTGAGTAAAAAAATAAAGATTCTTTAAGTCATAATAATGAGAAACTTTCTCATAATAATGACTTAACATCTCGTAATAATGAGAAACTTTCTCGTAATAATGACTCAACATCTCGTAATAATGAGAAACTTTCTCATAATAATGACTTAACATCTCGTAATAATGAGAAACTTTCTCATAATAATGACTTAACATCTCGTAATAATCAGAAACTTTCTCATAATAATGAGAAACTTTCTCGTAATAATGACTTAACATCTCGTAATAATGAGAAACTTTCTCGTAATAATGAGAAACTTTCTCGTAATAATGACTTAACATCTCGTAATAATGAGAAACTTTCTCATAATTATGACTTAACATCTCGTAATAATGAGAAACTTTCTCATAATAATGACTTAACATCTCGTAATAATGAGAAACTTTCTCGTAATAATGAGAAACTTTCTCGTAATAATGACTTAACATCTCATAATAATGAGAAACTTTCTCGTAATAATGACTTATTTTCTCGCACTTCTACGCATGCGCAAAGCAGCGGAGCAGAAGGGCGTGCCACACTAGCGACATCGGCTGGTCAAAGCTGTGTAAATGCATCACAGCAAACTTGGCACGCTCTGCAAAACAGTTGTTTTCATTAAAGTCAGTTTGATCTACTTAGTGCAATCTGTAGTATCATTAAATAACATCATCAGTAGGCCTATATCTATGGAGCTAGAAGAGTCTCAATAAAGATAAATGCACAAACTGCATTCACATATGCACACACAGGATACACAAATGCGCACAAAATTCACAAATGCACACACAGAATTTAAAAAGCACAGAAGATTCACAAATGCATACAAAATTCAGAAATGCACACAAAATTCATAAATACACACACAATTCAGAAATGAAAACAAAATTTACAAATGCACACAAGATTCACAAATGCTCAGGACAAGATTCAGAAATGTATTTCTGATGCACACACAAATATATCTTGATTTACAAAGTCAAGTCAAGTCAACTTTATTTATATAGCGCTTTTCACAATACAGATTGTATCAAAGCAGCTTCACAGGATTAAATAAAATAGTACATCAGTGTTTGTTTCTAGTTTAAAACATCCATGTTTGATAATGCTGATCAATAGTATTGTTGATTGATTAATTAAATTAAGTATCCCCAACTGAGCAAGCCAAAGGCAACAGTGGCAAGGAACCGAAAAACTCCATCAGGTGACCTAATGGAGAAAAAAAAAAAACCTTGGGAGAACCCAGGCTCAGTCGGGGGCCAGTTCTCCTCTGGCGTTTATGAAGTAAAGACCGGATTTTACTGTAAGATTAAAAATATTATATAAATGCCTGGCTGAAGAGATGCGTCTTTAATCTAGTTTTAAACTGGGAGAGCGAGTCTGAGCAACGAACAGTATCCGGAAGACTATTCCAGAGTTTTGGTGCTAAATGTGAAAATGCTCTCCCTCCTTTAGTTGATCTAGATATCCTAGGTATGACCAAAAGCCTCGAATTTAGTGATCTTAAAGAGCGTGATGGATTATAGGGCGATAGAAGATCCGTTAAATAGATTGGAGCTAAGCCGTTTAGGGCTTTATAAGTCAGTAGCAATACCTTGTAATTAATACGGAACTTTATAGGTAACCAATGCAGTGATGATAAAATTGGTGTTATATGGTCAAATTTTCTTGATCTAGTAAGAACTCTAGCGGCGGCATTTTGGACTAACTGTAGCTTGTTTATTGAGGATGCAGGACAACCAGCCAATAAAGCATTACAGTAATCTAATCTCGAGGTCATGAACGCATGAACTAACTTTTCTGCATCAGAAACAGAGAGCATATTACGTAGCTTAGCAATGTTTCTGAGGTGGAAAAAGGCTGTTTTTGTAACATATGAAATATGATTTTCAAAAGACAGGTTACAATCTAATATAACACCCAGGTCTTTTACAGTAGAGGATAAAGTAACGGGACATCCTACTATGTTAAAGTTGTATTGTAAGAGGTTTTGTGGGCGGTTTTTTGAACCGATAAGTAGTACCTCTGTCTTGTCTGGATTTAATAAAAGAAAATTGCGCGTCATCCAATCTTTTATATCTTTAACACACTCTGTCAATTTGGATAATTTAGCGTTTTCATCCGGCCGTGATGAAATATATATTTGAGTGTCATCAGCATAACAATGGAAACTAATTCCATGTTTCCTTATAATATTTCCAAGTGGCAGCATATATATTGAGAATAATAGAGGGCCTAACACAGATCCTTGCGGCACTCCATAGTTTACTGGAGTTATGATCGATTTTTCTCCATTTAAATAGACAAAATGGTATCGGTCAGATAGGTATGATCTGAACCAGCTTAGTGCTTGTCCTTGAACACCGGTATAATTTTGTAGTCGATCTAAGAGTATTGTATGATCTATAGTATCGAACGCAGCACTAAGATCAAGTAAAACTAATATTGAGATACAGCCTTGGTCAGAAGCTAAGAGTAAATCATTTGTGATTTTAACGAGCGCAGTTTCAGTGCTATGATGCGGCCTGAACCCAGACTGAAACTTTTCATAGATGTCATTTTCTTGTAAGAAAGAGCCTAGTTGGGCGGACACAACTTTTTCTAGTATTTTGGACATAAAAGGAAGATTTGAAATGGGTCTATAATTTGCTAGATTATTTGGGTCTAATTGTGGTTTCTTAATGAGAGGTTTTATAACTGCCAGTTTAAATGTTTTTGGAACATGACCTAAAGTTAAAGATGAGTTAATAATATTGAGGAGAGGCTCTTCCACTACAGGTAACACTTCTTTCAGTAGTTTAGTTGGTATGGGATCTAATAAACATGTTGTTGTTTTAGAGGAAGTGATAAGTTTATTTAACTCTATTTGTTCTATAGTTGTAAAGCACTGTAATTGTTCTTGCGGGGTGATAATCGAGGCTGAATTATAAGGCGCGATTGAGGATTGAACGTTTACAATTGTGGTTCTGATGTTTTCTATTTTCTCAGTGAAAAATTTCATGAAATCATTACTACTAAACTGTAACGGAATATTTTGTTCAGGTGACGCTTGTTTATTTGTTAGTCTAGCCACGGTGCTAAATAAAAACCTAGGATTGTTTTGGTTATTTTCTATTAGTTTGCGGAGATGCTCAGCCCTGGCCGCTTTTAGGGCCTTTTTATAACGTGACGTACTGTCTTTCCAAGCGATTCTAAAAACCTCTAAATTAGTTTGTTTCCATTTACGCTCTAAATTACGAGTTTCTCTCTTTAGAACACGCGTAGTATTGTTGTACCATGATACTTTCATTTTCTCTCTGACCTTTTTTAGTCTCATAGGTGCAACAATATTCAATTTTCCAGAGAGAACGGTGCTCATAGTGCTGGTTAGTTCCTCTAGTTCATCTGTTTGTTTAGGTTCAGACAGCAGCTGAGACAGATCCGATAAGCTATTTGAAAAATTATCTATGGTGGATGGAAGGATTGTTCTGCCTAATCGATAACGCGGCGCAGCATGATATATTACAGGGGTACGTAATATGCAAGTTACCATGTAATGGTCAGTGACATCATCACTTTGTGGAATGATATCTATATCGGTTGGATCGGTTCCAAGTGATATAATTAAATCGAGTGTATGATTAAAACGATGAGTTGGTCCGGTAACGTTTTGCTTAGCCCCAAAGGAGTTTAATAAATCGATAAACGCAGCCCCTAACGCATCATATTGATTATCTACGTGTATGTTAAAATCTCCAACAATTAATGCATTATCGACATTGACCAATAGGTCTGAGAGAAAATCTGCAAATTCTTTTAGGAAATCAGCGTAAGGCCCTGGCGGTCTATATACGGTAGCCAAGGCTAAAGATAATAGGGATGTTTTTCTAGCGTCTAAGAGCGTAACATTTAGTACAAGTACTTCAAATGAAATAAACTTATAACCCGTTTTCTGAGTAACACTAAGAAAATCTCTATAGATTGTTGCAATACCGCCGCCACGACCAATCAGACGGGGCTCATGTTTGTAGGAGTATCCTGATGGAGTAGACTCATTTAGACCGAAATAATCATTTGGTTTAAGCCAGGTTTCAGTAAGGCAAAGTACATCGAAGCTATTATCTGTGACTATTTCATTTACAATAACTGCCTTAGGTGTGAGTGATCTAATGTTTAAAAGACCTAGCTTTAGAAATTGTTTTTGTTTACTAATAGCAACATTTTCTGTTTTAATAACAATTAGATTTTTCCTAGATCCTGCAGTAGATTTATTATTTGATCTCACTAAACGAGGAATAGACACAATTTCTATGCAATGTTCTACACTAGTATTTATATCAGTTAATTTGGTGCAGCAGAGACTATGATTTGGACTTTTGGTTACTAGTCAAAAGGTATTTAACATTTTGGAGATGTTATCTGACAGAAGATCCGATCCGAATCTGTTTGGGTGTAAGCCATCAGCACGGTAAAGCCTAGGACGCTCCCAAAACAGATTCCAATTATTTACAAAGAGCAGTTTCTGCTCATTGCACCATGATATTAACCATTCATTTAGCGCGAATAATCTGCTAAACTTTTCATTGCCTAGTCGGTACGTGGGAAGCGGTCCTGACACAATAATCGTTATATCAGGCGATGTGCTGCGTACCGTATCGATCAGATTCCTGAAGTCTTTTTTCAGAACCTCCGTCTTGCGCAGTCTGATGTCTGCCCCTCCCGCGTGCAGGACCACGGTTCCGACGCGCTCGTTCAGAATCTCGGGGACGCGAGCAGCGATTTCAGAAACACGAGCACCAGGAAAGCAGTGACTGTGCACCTTATTTTTACCTAATGTAGCGTGTACGTGTCGAACGATGGAATCACCGATGATCACAGCATCGCGTTCTGTTTCGCGAAGAGGGGAGAAGCGGTTTTGTGTAGATAACTCGAAAACCGGGAGGGTCGGAGAGGGTCTTGGTCTAGACCTGACTCGTGTCTTCCGCTGCGGAAATATCCAGGCTTCGTGATGGCGTGTTGGAGCCGGAGTGAACGAGATCATGGCTGGTCGTGACCTCGACGCTCGGGACTGATGCTGAGTAACGCACGGAGTAGACGAGGTCTGCGGGTTAGTAACATTAATCTCTGATTTGTGAGCATCGGCGGCGGCGCGAGATGTTTCAAGAGCTAATCGCCGGTTTATTAGCTCGGCTTGTCTTGCTAAAAGGTCGTGGATCTGTTTCTCAACAGCTTCCAGCTCAGACTGCACCGCGTGCAGCTCAAATGTGTCCTCACCTGCACCAAAAGGTAGACTACTTACATCTGATATATTCGCCATTTTAACAGGTGGACAGTAAGTTAGCAACGACGCTACCAGTGATGCTATCAATATTAATACTAATTTCTGACTAACGTCTTAGATATAATCCGTCTTTTAGCGGTACGGGTGTAGAGTAGACGCACGATAGGCGAAAAAATAAATAAATAAATGTTTGTAAGTGTGTGTTGAGAAGACGCGTTCAGCCGTGATCCACGGACGTAACCTATAAGAGTATCCAGCGTTGGATCACTAACAGGCTTGAGACGCGTCTGCTCAACAGTCCGTGTTGTAACTATGAGGTTTGAGCAGTAGTGCTTCTCGGTGAGGAAAAGTAGAAGATGTTTGTTGTAAGTAAGTTTAAAGAGTAAAATCAAGAATTATAAATCAAATCGATGGAGCTCCAAAGACAACAACGCGTTCAGACGCGACGCATGCGCATTCGACAACAGGAAGTCTGCTTGCGGTCTGTGAACTTCACTGCATTTGTGTGTGAATTTTGAGACTCCCCTGACTTGGCTCGACACACAAATGCCTTTTTTTAAACAGGGAATGACCTGTGACCAATCAGATACCTCCCTTGTTTTAGCCAATCACAAGAACGCACCCCACGTGGGGGATTGTTTACTTGTAAGCCAATCACATGAAGTGTGGGCGCGAGCGCTAGAGCGAGGTGGGTGGAGTTCTGCCAGTTGGTTGAGACCGGCTTCTTAGGCGGTGGGCCAAGTCCGTCTATCTCGTTTAGTTTTTGATTTGACAGTTACTCAGCAGCTGTGTGGCTCATTTTTGTCTGTATGAATAATTCACAAAAAGATTAATGATTGTTTCCAACGGCAATTGTTGCACATTAAAGTATAAAAATAGATTTCATTTCGCTAGCTGATCACAAACGTTGGCCGGAGTGAGATCCAATCAACGCTTGTGTTGTTACCTTGTTGAATAGATTTGGCCAATCACGTTATTCGTTGAACCGGCGTCGCGTCAGTTTTGAGTCTAATACAGTCTACAACCCAACGTGAAGAGACCGGTGTGTCTCGGCAAGACAACGTCAAGGTAAGATTTGTTTTACAATGATTATACACCCCTATATCTTAATGCTTTTCATATAAGTTGTATTTAAGACTGCAAGCTATAGTTCGCCGTGAATATATGCGTTGTCGTCAGTGATGCGCGGGTCAATGTATAAACAAACCGCACCCGACCGACGTTTTCAACTAACCCGCCCGCAACTCGGACCGCAAAAAACGAAAAAGAAAATATTGTACCCGACCCGCTTCCTGACCCGCATTTTTTTAAAAGTAGCTATAATGCTCATCGTCCCATACACAAAAGAAATATATTTTCAGGATATATTTTGGAATATATGCAAATATTTGAAATTGGCCCAATAAATATATTTCATACTTATATTTCATATATTTTTGTTATATTTCAGAATATATTTCAATGTATTTTTTTCTGTATGGGTCCCCAAAAGTGTCAAAAATATATGTGGCATATATTCCAAATACATTGAAATATATTCTGAAATATAACAAAAATATATGAAATATATTTATTGGGCCAATTTCAAATATTTGCATATATTCCAAAATATATCCTGAAAATATATATTCAAATATATTTCTTTTGTGTATGGGGTAGCTCTTAATATAACTTAATATTCTAATTTTGTCAAGAATTATAAAAAATCGTCAATATAAGCTCATAATTTGTACTAAAATAGTCTAAATGTTTAGTTTTAAAAACAATTTTAAAAAGCTGGCTATGTCTATTTTGATGTTTCTGCGCAAGTTCAGCAGACAGTGAGGTTCGGGTTTGTTCCGATCAGAGCTCGTGAGCGGAGAGCGCATTTCTGAATATTCCGCTCCGCTCACGGTCGCTCGCCCAACCCAGATGGCCTGCTGTTTCGAAAATATGTGGAATAAGGGCTGCCTCCAACTATTTTTTTTTCTTGTCGACTAGTTGTTCATTTAAGCCATTCGTGGACAAATCGCCCCTTTATATTAAATTAATTACTTAAAGGCTATAGCCTACAGGAATAAGCGTAATGACCGCACGCTTAAAGCTTGCCACAAAGAACCGGTTGAAGTAATGATTATGAATGTGTCTAAATTAGCAAGGAGACATTTAATTGTTTAGTAATAAACTGGTGTTTTCTGTGTCGCTGCAAAGATGAAGTTGACAATGCGGAGATTGCGGACTCGCCATGAACGCCAGAGAGAAATGTACATTTCATATGGATTAGCCTACATAATCAGAGAGTATAGCCTATTTATTTTGGTTTGAATATTTTCGTTTAAAAGTAGACATTTCAAGCTTTCTGTAATATATAGCCTATATTTATCAAATCTGTGAGGCACAAGTTGAGTTTCGGCGCCCTCCAGTTCACATGCAGTGATCGCGTACCGGCGCCTTATTTTGTCTGCTATATATTTGCTTCTTATTTAATAAATACGGGCAATTGATTGATAAAACATTGATCAAAATTAAGATACAATTTATACAAAACGAAAATCTTTTAAAAAGAGTTTTCTATAAAACAAAACTTAATGAAGTCGTCAAAATCATGTTTTACCAAAAACAGCGCCGTTGCTAGGAGGGCGCCAGCGCCTCTGCCTCTCAGCGCCTCTGCCTCAGGAGTGGATGATAGCCCTGAAGACGCCTAGCAATGATATACCTTTAGTGGTAGTATACCTTTAGTTAAGTTATCGCAGCGCGCTAAGAGACAATGTTATCGGAAAATGCAGCCCAGGTATATTCATAATGGAGATTCCAAAGCTCTCTTCTTTGGTCAGAACCATGGAGAGCGATCGCGGATTTACTTTTACAATGCAACACAATATTTAAAGAGCATCAAGCTATTAAAATCTATATTATGTATACGCACAGATAATATAACAGTAGGCTATATTAGTCAATATTTTTTTATTAGGTTAAGCAGTGATTGGATAACGTTTTTTTATTTTATTTTTATTTAACGTTTTTAATTTAAGGCCCACCCACAATTGGTCTGGCTTATCCAAAACTGGAATCCTGGCGCCGTGCCTGGTTGGTCGTGCCAGTTTTGTGGTTATCAAATGTGCAAATAGCATCGCAAGAAGTAGCCTACACATGACAAAGCCAGCACTTTGGTCATCATCTTTCATTATTTCGGCAAATGTCTCCCACACTTTGCTCTTTCTATTTGTGTATAATTTTGCGGAGCTTCCACTCCCCAGTCTTCACCTTTTCTCTTGCCGCCTCCATCTCTACCTGCAGACTGAGCTCGTGCGTCATCTTCGCACCAGTTATTCAGCCAATAAAGTGTAAATTAAATTTAAAACGTATTCATAGAAAATTGTGTCTAGAACTATATCAATTACAAAGGTTTAATTGGCATCTTTATTTCAAACGACCCGACCGACCGCGACCCGAATATCATTAAAAATATTTTTGGATGACTCGTAACGCGGGTGACCGCAGACACCCGCTCATTTCGGATCAACCCGCGCATCACTGGTTGTCGTTGATGAGAACAGTAACGTTAGCCACGAAAGAATGTTGGTAAGTGGAGCAGTAAAGCTAGGTCTAACGGTATGCTGCTTAGGCTAATCCAAAATAATCATTCGGTACACAATAAACTAAGCAAAGAGTATTCAAATACGGGATTATTACGGGAAAAATTTTAAACGGGAAGACAGCAGGAAATAAGTCTGACTAAGGGAGAATCACGGGGTAAACGGGAGGGTATGTTGAGGTTGGTTCCAGCAAGCTACCTAGGCTACAAGTAAGCTAGACTAATTATCAGCTAAAAAGAGTGCAAACCAAAATAAAGAATGATTTCAAATCAACTTTATAGTGGTAGTCATGGAGTTATTTAAGCCAATTATGGTTGATTGTCACAGTTTATACAATGACACAATTCTGTGCATGGTAGCTTACATCTGTCAGTGGTTGGGCTTCACCTACACAACAGAACAGGTATAAGATGGAATATGGTGGAAAAATATTTTAGTTAAAGATGGCTGTTTTTGAGCTATTTAACAAAATTATTTGTGGTCAGAACTGCAGTAGTCTTAATACAAATGTCAAGATGAAAAATGTGATTGAATATTATCTAGTAATGTGCGCTTTCTGTGTTTATTTATCTGAATATAATTCAGTTGTTTATCTAACACGGACAGGACAACATCATATCTCTCCACACCCAAATGACTACAGAGGTGATCGTTGACAATCATCCCATCAACAGCGCCATGATGGAGCAGGTCAAGATCACAGAGTTGCTTAGTATCCACATCACAGATGACCCATCTTGATCTATCGACACCACCAACAGAACCTGGCCAAGAAATTCCAAAAACCTCTGCACTTCCTCCCACAGTTGAGGAAGGCTCATCTCCCAAAAATCCATCCTCTTAACTTTCTATAGGGGAATCATAGAGAGACTCTTCCTTCCACCCCCACCCTCCAGTAACCTAAGGGCAGCTGATTGACTCTTGCACAAATACACTGGTAGTATTACACTATGATGCTGCTACATTGTTTTATTTTTAAATTTGCTATGAACATTTGACCCCACTTACACTGCCTTTGCTACTTGTCATGTCATCCACTTACACAATAATACTATATTAATTAGGGATAAGGCACGATTTTCAAATATTCGATTAGCTGATTTTATTATAGAATAGGATGTGCGGGATGATTGTCTTTAAAAAATCCCCATGTTTTAGTTGTGGTTATAAGTTGCAATCCTAAATTCACATACATTTTTTATACATTTAATAAATATATTCTTAATATTTGTTGTTTTTGTTTGTGTTTGAGCTTATATATCTCAATATTAATTTTGAGACTTGAAATGTAAACTCTCAAGGGTTGGATTTCTAAATATATTTTGGTTATGTGTCTATTCATAATGACTTCTGAGCAGCAACCTTTTTTTTTTTTTTTTGGGTATGTCATGTATGCATCACTTGCATATCATTATTCATTCACGTGAAAACATGTTTAACAGTACCAGACATTAGGAAAATATGACATACGGATGTGCCGTTACAGTCAAGTCAAGTTTATTTATATAGCGCTTTTCACAATAGAGATTGTATCAAAGCAGCTTCACAGTATTAAATTAAAACAATACATCAATGTTTGTTTCTAGTGGAAAACGTCCACGTTTGGTAATGCTGATCAATAGTATTGTTGATTGATTAATTAAATTAAATATCCCCAACTGAGCAAGCCATAGGCAACAGTCCATTGCATTAATAAAAATAATTTGTGTGTAGGCTACATTGAACAGACTTTGCCCAACTTGTCTGGGAAAGGAGTTACAGGGCTTTTTACATTTGAGGCTAAACGGATAAAACACCTAATTTTTTACCTCAGTATTACTGAACTACATTACTAAAATTACATTTTTAATGATTAAAGCAAAATTAAAATTTCAAGAACGCAGCTTCCTGGTCACTGACAAAGATTACTTTGCCTCCGCCGTAGAATCTGTGTTCATTATTTACATTGGTTGTCAAGGAAACGGGAGGTTTTCTAACGTTATGATTAGTACTCCTGCTTACTTGCAGGTTTAAAAAAGTAAGAGTTTGTAAGGACATTTTGCGTCAAATGTGCAAACAACAAAGTTGGAAACAATGTCTGCAGTACTTATTCGAGGTCCGGCCCACCGCCTCAACCATAGACTGTAAAAAATGGTCTCAACCAACTGGCAGAACTCCACCCACCTCGCTGTCGCTCTCTCGCTCGCGCCCGCACTTCATGTGATTGGCTTACAAGTAAACAATCCCCCACGTGGGGTGCGTTCTTGTGATTGGCTAAAACAAGGGAGGTATCTGATTGGTCACAGGTCATTCCCTGTTTAAAAAAAGGCATTTGTGTGTCGAGCCAAGTCAGGGGAGTCTCAAAATTCACACACAAATGCAGTGAAGTTCACAGACCGCAAGCAGTTTGTAAATCAAGATATATTTGTGTGTGCATCAGAAATACATTTCTGAATCTTGTCCTGAGCATTTGTGAATCTTGTGTGCATTTGTAAATTTTGTTTTCATTTCTGAATTGTGTGTGTATTTATGAATTTTGTGTGCATTTCTGAATTTTGTATGCATTTGTGAATCTTCTGTGCTTTTTAAATTCTGTGTGTGCATTTGTGAATTTTGTGCGCATTTGTGTATCCTGTGTGTGTTTTTATGAATCATGTGTGTGCATTTGTGTATCCTGTGTGTGCATATGTGAATGCAGTTTGTGCATTTATCTTTATTGAGACTCTTCTAGCTCCATACTCTAGTCACTCTCAACGCTCTCAAGGCGGGCTTTGGAATATTCTCTCCCCAACGTGACGTACTGAAATGCATTGTGGCGGAAAGGAGAATCGTTGCAAACCGCTGTAAGATAGCCTACTTTTTCGTATTATATTGCATTTTGTGATACCCAACAACATAAATACAATGGATAACAGTTTAAATGTTTATTACCAACAAGTAAACTGCACAAATTCGATGAAAAAAAAAACCTGCAACATGGCCTTTAAATTTTCACTTTTTGGTGCTCAGAAAAATTGTGTCTGTGCCCTTTAAATGCAAATAAGCTGCTGCTGCACAGCACACGGGGCGGAGCTTCATGAGCTCGCGCTCAGTCTCTCAGGACAATTTCATCTCACGGAATGAAGATAATATCTGAAACTTTCAGTAACGGTGTTCATTTCGACCCGGAGTCGGACAACAATGCCTACAGAGTCAGAGTGCTGTATGGAGATGGAACATGTATAGTTTAGTTTAATTACGGTTATAACGTATGTCGTCATCTGCTAGTATGTATCCACTATTAATAGCCTACAAGTCTGCTGTTTCGGACCAGGTCTGAATGATGATCAATTTTTTTTTCTTCATTTTTCCTACCGACCAAACTTTGGATAGCAGTCGTGCTGGCACGAACACCACAACGTTGCCCAACATCAAATGGCAAACTCAATCATGCGCTAATCATTTGTGCTTCTGCTTTACTGACCATTTATCAGTTTAGACCAATGTCAGTGCAGCGCGAGAAGCATTCAAATTTCTCTGTTATTAACCGTAGATCTCTTTTAGATCAAACAGCGCTGACGTGGAAACCAGGAGAAACATTTTGCCATGATTAAGTCCACAAATCAGCAACATTCACGATGGATTTAATGTAGTAGGCTAACACTAACTGTCACCATGGAAGTTTGGCAGGCATAGTTGCTTTCAAGTACATCACATAGATACAGACGGTTGGTCTGGGAACGCCCCCGGGAACGCCCCGTCACCTGATGTGAATTTAGCCCGTGGGGGAAAACATTGCCTTGGCGCTCATTGAAATACACGGGACAATCATGCCGAAGAGTTGCTGTGTCGTTTTCTGTACCGCCAATAAACAAACAAATTATGAATTGAAGTTCTACATCCTTCCTAATAAACACACAGAACTGGAAAGGGGGACAAAATGGCTTTTGAGCTTTCTTTTTTGAGATTACTGTGTGAGTAGATCCCTGTGTGAGATAGTAGTGGGTGTTAACCCTTTAGGCGCCAAGGTTTTTTTGAAAAAATGCTGGATTTTGACATCAAAATTTCAAAAGCTTGTGCCTTGAAAGGGCTTAAATATAGAGATCTGTAAATTAGAAAAATGTTGGGGATGACTGAAAGTTTATGTGGGGTGTAAATATACTAATCTAATTTGCATATTATGACGTCATCAGGGGGCGGCCCTATTGAATTTCATAATATTCAGGAAATAGTAGATATTGAACTGATGTTTGAACTTATTTGCATGTTTTATTGTATTATTCCAAATGATGAGAAAAGAGGAAACCAACAATAAAAGGAGAAAGTACTAAATTATTACTATACTATATAATAAAACGCATGTGAACAGTAGCCTACTTTTTGATCAGTTCATCAGTAATATTCAGGAAATAGTAGATATTGAATTGATGTTGGAATTTATTTACATAAGAGGAAACCAACAATAAAATAGGAGAAAGTACTAAATTATTACTATATTACAATACTTTAGTAGTAAAACACATGTGAACAGTAGCCTACT